>NW_027493785.1:0-319394 GCF_021521415.1 Bidens hawaiensis
ATTCCAGTAACCTGCACAAGTCCAGCCCCGAAAAGTAACAACAACCGTATATTAAAAACCTTTTAAAACCCGTATTTTGTAACACGTTTAACTAAGATTAAGGCCGTAAACCTAAATAATATTATAACATTATTGTACATCTTTAAAAATGATATTTTGAAAAGTAACAAGCTGACCCAAAACTGTTTTTGCGAAAACTCGCATGAAAAACCGAACTAGAAGCCAAACGGGCCGAAACCGAGTTCGTTAGCATTAATAAAGCCAAGAGTATGTTTTTAAAACCCATGGAATGTAAAAACAACTTATTTTTATGTATTATAACTTGTCTTAAGTGGTTTGGTGACCAAAAGTGGGTTTTTGTTCAAAAGGGTATTTTTGAAACAAAGAATCAAGTTAAACCGTAACTTCCGAATACTATTTAACTGAACCCTTAAAGCAGAAGCTTATAATTTTAAAAAGGTAAATATAAGATAAGATATGTTTAAGGGAATCGGATTTACTAAACGGGCCCGTTTACAAACTTTAAAATGTTGTTTCGTTTAAAACCGAACGGGCCAGTTTTTAAGACTAAAACGCTACAAAAAGGTAAGATTCATATTTTTCCAGAAAAGTTTGTTTAAAATATTTAATATAAATGTATAAAACATTTTATGAAAAAACAACACCTCTTTGGTCAAGATTTGACATTTAACCGCTAGTTGCGGTGAACCGACATAAACCGAACGGGCAGTTTCAAAAATACAATAATATGAACATTCTGATTTTTTTTATAGTAAGTATATTTTAATAAAGTTATAATTTTAGTGCTTACTTATTTTCCTAAAATTTACCAAGTCCTAAACCCGGCTTTCACCAAAACGAATGCTAAACGAAAGTTTGGGAACTAAGTCCTTACATCACCAAACTTGCTGAAATCTCATATCTGAAAATGATACGTTTTATAATACCTTAATATTCTGGAAAAATTGGAGTTTTAATTATAAGGGAGTTTTTTTACGAAAACCACATTTTAAAAACCGACAACACCGATAACTACCTATATTGTTAACTTTTGAAAACCTGAGGCCTGATGTTTCCAACCAGAAATGACCATGCTACTGATGTGAATAAATTATATAGTTCTTATGGTCATATGGTAACCCGCAACCGAACATAAGGCCCGAACTTTCTAAATATAGAAACTTTCCTAAAACCCGGTTAA
Source organism: Bidens hawaiensis (assembly GCF_021521415.1). NCBI lineage: Eukaryota > Viridiplantae > Streptophyta > Magnoliopsida > Asterales > Asteraceae > Bidens > Bidens hawaiensis. The sequence goes on from NW_027493785.1 coordinate 1,202, forward strand.
GTAAAACGAGATTATTGACACAATTAGTAGTCAAACTAAATACTGAACACACATCAAAAACATTATAAATTGTATAAGAGTAAGCTTTCCATAAAAAGAAACTTTATCCATCGGGAACTTAACACTTGGGCCACCACTTAGAATTAAATACTCGTTTCACCATTGAATCTTTATTGAGGTTAAAACTAGTTGAGTTAAGTATTTATAATTCGTTATTTACCATAGGAACCACCACTTTCGGGAAGTCAGTCGTTGATTTACTTGGAGCATTCGGTGAGTCTCGTGTATAATCCCTTTTTACTTAAAGTTTTGGGAACTAGTACATACTCCTAAACTTTTTATATGGTATGGAACTATCGGGGTGTTTTACGGCTAAATTTTGTCCCAACTTTTACACAATCATTAGCACGAGGGGATGGGCCAGAGGCTTGTATGGGTAGTACTATTTGGGAGACCCCACGCATAGTGACCCTATGTTGGGTAAACCACACTGAGATCTGCGGATCTTTGCGACATATAACCTACGCGTTTGATTATTGCTTTTTAGCTAGGCGATAGTCTGGGACAATATAACTTCTAGTATGAGTTAGGGGATACTTATGCTAGTTGCAGGTTTGATTGTGGACTTGATATGTGATATACCATGATGTGTCAACTTTATTATTATGTGTCATAAACTCACGAGCTCACCAACATTATGTTGACGTATTTTAGTATGTACTTTTTAGGTAACTTAGCCATTGGGGAAAGGAATCAGGTTATGCCCTAGTCGCCTTAGTGAGCCGTAGAAGCCTTGGTTCTCAAGAATAAAGTAATGTAATCATGGAAGACAACTTGATAAATAAAGGTGTAATCGTTAGATGGCATCCTAGAATAATTAATGGTGCTATGCAGCTAAGACAATTTAAGGGTCATGGTTGACCCATTTGCTTTAGTTGTACCTTTGAATTTGCAAACTCTTAGCATGTTATGAAATTCCTTTAAGTTTATTTATTTTTCCGCTGCTCATGGTTAATACTAGTCGGTCACGACTAGCCCCCCTGGGTCAGGTATGACAACCAAAAATATCCATGTGAAGTAATTCAAGAACTTGATCAATTGAGTTGATGAGTTTTGTCTTATGAGAAGACTTGTGCTGCTTGCCCTTTTGGCATGAAATGCAGTTATCATCCAATCTGAACTCTCTTGTAGGTAGCCCAATTACATGATCACCCTTAACAAGTTTGTTCATGTTTTTCAAATTCACATGACACAATTTCCTATGTCACAATTTTGATTCATTTTCAGTGGCTTTGGAAACAAAACATGTACTACCTCTTGAAAAAGCTTCTTTCATGTTGAGCTCATATAAGTTGCCACTTCTTGGTGCCATCATCATAATAATGTCAGATGGGATTACAAATTCAGGTCTTAAAATTAATCAATGTGAATTATCAAAACCAACTTTATACCCCTTATCACACATCTGGGATATGCTCAAAAGGTTATATTGTAGTCCTTCAACATAGAACACATTGTCAAATGAGACTTTTCCATTTGTTAAAATTCCCTTTCCAACTATCTTTCCTCCATTCTCATCACTGCCAAATGCCACTGGGCCTTAAAACTTCTCTTCATAATTAACAAGTGACCTCTTGTCACAAGTCATGTGCCTAGAACATCCACTGTCCATATACCACACTTCATTCAGTGGAGTGGACTGTTCCTGCACAAATCAAAGAAGTTGATTAGTTAAGTGATGAAGTGCAAGCTATCTCACTTGCAAATTATCAGATTCATTTTCAATGGTAGCATTGGGTGTGAATGTTATGGGTTCAGGATCTTCATGTGTTAACTCAAGATTATCTGAATTATCAGTTTCATAACCACACCCTCTTGGATTTTTCACAAATGAAGTTGTGTTCTTGCAATCTCTTATTGCACTGTCACACTCTTGAACAACATAGTCCTTCTTTTCTGAGCAATCTCTTACATCAGCAATCTCTTCCACCTTAGTTTCCACCTTAGGTTTCCAAAGGAATCCTTGAGGTTCATAACCATGTTTCAATAGAAACTTTCATCACCAGTTAGTTCAGTTGGTTTCTTTCTAGGAAAGACACCATTGTTTCTTGCATTTTCACTACTTGGTGAACCTTGAGAATCATCAGACTTGACTGATTTTGTGTCTTGTTTGGAGATAATTCTCAAGGGTTGAAAATTCTTCTTGACAACCTTTTCATACTTCTTTGGAGATCTGCTTCTCCTAACTGGTTCAGCCACATGTTTCATTATCTTTACATTAGCTTTCTTTTCATTCTTAGTCTCTACAACTGCTTTCAAACCATCTTCACTCATGGTCTCTTTTCCACACACCTTTCCTTTTCCCAGGTATGCATCATACTTTTGCTTGTACAGAACAAAGTCTTGTTCATACTTTGTCTCATCTGGGACATGAAAAGGCTTGAAGTTGAATCTTTCATTATAAGAATCAGTGTGGTGACCATACTCATCACATTTCTTGCACCAAACGTTTCCCTTGTATTTTTCATGATCACTTCCTTTCTTGAACCTTTCACTAGATCTAGGTGATTTGACTCCAAGTGTCTTCTGATTCTTCAGACCATCAAAATCAATTGAGAAAGGAACAAATTCCTCAATCTTGATGTCTTGTCTTTCAATCTTGCTTTTAACAAAAACAATTTTCTTCATAATCAAAGGTTCTTCATCTAGACTTTCCTTATGTCTTGACTCCCTTTTCTCATATTCTTCCATAGTTTCCACTTCTCCAATATCAAACACCTCATGACTAGAGAAAACTGGGTAAACTGGGATAGAGTTTTCAACATCAACTATTTCAGTCATCCTTTTCTTGTTGTTACTTTTTATTCTTTCAAATACAGCCTTGCTTGGTGGCCTAACTACATTGTAGCTCACCTTCTTCTTCTCACATATGTCAAAAGACACATGCTCTCTCTTCATTCTTTCATTTTGTTTCTTCATCCTTGGTGTTTCAGGTGGGTACAATGGAAGTTTGTCAATTGATTCTGGTTTCTTCAATCTTCTTCCCCTTTCAGCAGCTCTAATTTCTTCATCTGTGATATGATCACTTAAGTCACTTAAGTCATCTACATTCAGATCATCATAATCAAAATCATCTTCAAAGACTTGTACTCCAATTGACTTGTCTTCTCTAACTTCTTCTTTGACTACAAATTCTCCATCTTCACTCACCTCAACCTTTTTATAGAGATCAACAAATTCTTTTTTGTCTTGAAAGACATTTCTGAATTGTTGTAGATATGCATCCCTCTTCTCTTTGTCAACTTTAGCCACAAAGTTGTTGTTGAAAGGTGGTGGAACTGCTTTGTATTTGTCTTCTTCTTTCACTTGTTTTAAGATACCACATATGTTTCTTGTGGAAACCAAATTCTTTAGAAAATCAATCTCAATTTGCAGTTTTGTGTTATGAACTTTCTCCTCAACAATCATCTTCTTCAATCCATCTATCTCAGTGTTATACCTCTTTTCAGCTCTATAGCTGATCATACAATCATCTTCCAAACTCTTTATTTTCACTTCATTAATCAAATCACTTGCCTCATATCCATTGATGATACTTTGTTTTCTAAAACACTCACCCTCCAGCTTGCCTACTTTTATAGTTAATTCATTGATAATTTCATGTAAATCAACTGTAGGAGTATAGTGTACCTGAGATGATGTTCCAGTCTCCTTTTCAGCAATAGCCATCAAAGCAACATTTGCTCTTGAGATGTCCTTTTCATGATTACTCCAATAAAAATCACCATCTTGCTGTGCAGCTAAAGTTACATTAACCTAATTCCTTGGTTGATTTTGGTTGGTTCTGTTTGAGTTGGTTGGAGCTGTTTGAAGGTTTTGAGCTGATTGAAGGTTTTGGTTGTTTTGGTTGGTTCTGTGAAAGTTTTGATTTTGGGGCACAACATGTTGATTGTTCATTTGAGGCTGTTGAAAATTGTTGAAGTCGGGATTATAATTGCTGAAGTTGTTTAGATTTTTGTTGTTGTATCTTGGCTAATTTTGTTGATATTGCTGCTGGTTTCTTAGTTGTTGATTCCGGTACTGATTCATCTAAAAGTTTCTTGGCAGATTGCACTCTCTTGCAAAATGTCCAGGCTGTTGGCAATTGTAGCAAATTGCCCTTGATATTTCAAACCCAATCATTTCATTAGGACCAGACACTAGTGACCTTCCTGTCCTATTAAACAACCTTTTACTCCTCAAACCCAACATGGCAGCTTGCCATTTTAAATCCATATCCTCCAAATCATCTGCATCAATCTGCTCTAAGTCATCCTGGATGACACTGGTATGAATCAAGTTCTTTGCCACAAAAGCATTATATGATTCAGTGAACATTGAAAACAGAGCTTGTGTTTCACTCCCTTGACCATTGCTTCTACCAGCATAAGGTGTATGTCCATTTTCCATAGAGGCAGAGTCATTGTCTTCCAAGAGTTGGACATTGAACCTTGACTGGTTTCCTTGGTGACTTGTGCTACCTCCAACAAAAGCTTTAGGTGTATCAACACCTTGTTCAATTGGTTCTTCAATGATGGGAATCTGCTGTTTGTTTTTGGTTGACAAGTTTCCCATAGGTGCAATGAGGGCATTGGACACCTGGAAAACAAGGCATCTCTTCTTTGATCATTTCATTTTCAATCATCTCTATTTCAGCAGCTTGAAGAAAGCAAATTACATCATCTAACTTAAGTGTATCAAAGTTGGGCTTTTGCAGGATGAATTTGCTAGCTGTGTACCACTCTTTGGGCATAGTGTTTAGCAGCTTTGTGGTCAGATCAAACTCGGTTATCACATAGTCAGTAGTCCTCAGCTCATTCACAATTTCTAGAAATCTCTCTAGGATTAACTTTAATCTTTCTCCTTCTTTGTACTTGAACCTTTCTAGCTGTTGTTTGAGTCTTTCTTTCTTGATTTTTTCAGCTCAGTGTTACCTTCATACATCTCAAGGATTGCATCATACATAGCGTTAGCTTTAGTGTGATGTGCAACCTTGGTAAAAATCTCCCAAGACAATCCTATCTTGATCATAGCTAAGGCTCTGTCATCTATTTTTCTCATCCTCTCACGCACAGCAGCAGTTGCATTTGCACCATCAGTATCTTAAGGGTCGTTCTTGATTGAATTCTACATGTCATCATCATTGTAACACACGGCAACCTCAAATAATACCTTCCATTTGGTAAAGTTCTCCTACCCATAAAGTCTATGAATCTTATTGGTAGAAATTTATTGTTCTTCGTAACCAGACATTTTTGAAAAGCAGAATTAGTTAATCAGTAAAAACAGATTTTGAAAATAATCAGATTTGAGAACCGGATCTTCAGATTTGATTTATCTGGTTCGATAAGAGCAAGATTAAGTAATAAAGATGAAAACTTTCAACAAAATAAGTAAAAGAAGACACCGGTAATATGTAGATCTTGACGGAAATGAAGAACAGAGCAGCTGACGTCACTCTTCATTGAAACAGTGTTCTGCTTACGTCATTGTTCTTCTTCAGATCTTCAATCAGCAACAAATTATTTACCCAAATCAGCAACGACCAAGCTCTGATACCACTTGTCGATCCAGATTGATCACTCACAGTCACATTCAAGTCATAACTCACACAATAAATGTGTCGACAAGAGAGTTAATGACGGTTGCTATTTTGGGAAAGAAAACTGTTTGTTAACGGCGGAATCAGAAACAAACATTGTAGTTGCTAATGGATTAATAAAAAGTAACTAACACACAAGAATCACTAAAAATATTTCCATTAATATAAACGAATCATACAAATGTTAATCGATTTAGGGTTTCTTGGTTGGGAAGTTATATCCGTACTATCCTATGACAGCCGTCACACTCACAAATATTCTCTCTGAATTAATTGGCTTGTCCGTAGGATCGTGCCCTAACATATTCCTTTTATAGGCCTAATAACTCCAGACAGCTGTCATACCTTCCAGAAACCCTAAATAAATAATACATATTCAAAACTATACTAAGTGTAAAAACAGGTCTTCCGGGTAGACTTTGCATAAGTTGTCTTCACCGAGTAGGCTTTGTGCCTTCTTGTCCTAGTAGACCTGGTAACGTTGAAGTGTGCTCGGGAACATTTCTCCGGGTAGACTTTACTTAGAGTATTTTCCTAAGAAAATACTCACCTAGCAGACTTCAATCTTCCTGATTATATCAGACTTTGCCAGACATGATCTTACGAGAAACCTTGTTCTTCAATGATTCTTTCAACTCTTTGCTAGGGAATAGCTTATTAGCAAAGCAAAGTGTGCTTGGTAACACTGTAGCCTGCTTGAGTTGAACCCTGCCCGATGTAACTTGAGATATTTCATTACTCACATCAAGCCTGCTCGGACCAATTTATTATTAATGAATACCTTGCCCGATCTTCTAATCACTTGGCTTCATGAGCTTGGTTAGCCAAGATCCTACTCGGAGGAAAACCTTGCTTGGCAATGAAGAACAATCTTGCTAGACATAGTGAACCCTACTCGGGTATACACTAAAGAAGAGTTCTATAAGATAACCTTGTCGATGGACAAAATACCTTGCTAGGGTAAGAAAACCTTGCCCAGGAATCCAATTGTGCTCGGATTTGGTACTTAGCGATTTCTGAGGAGGTTAAGAAGATTCCAATCTTCCTTATACGTCTCTTAGGTCAACTCTTGACTCAACATTTACAATGAAGAAAAGAAAGGAAAGGAATGCACGAGCATGTTATAATCGAATAACAAGGGTAAATTATATAGCATCTGATTACATGCATGTTGACTACGTGTTATGTTCATATACACATCCATGCAAGTGCATGTGTATTCTAACATCAAGTCAGTTGAATACCTTAATGATGAAATTATATTCTAAGTAGATTGTATTCTAATAAAAGGCCATGCTTAAGAATACGATACCTTATGAGGCTATTAGAAATGACCAGACTTAGCCATTTTGACTTAAACTTGAATAATGTGAATAGGACAAGTATTGATACATGTAATTAATGTGCAGTTAGCCGGCATAGTTAAACAGAGGGATAATGATTAACGGAGAACGTAGCAGAATCCAGGTGAGTTTCTAGCCCCATCTCCTTGTTATGTTTTCGGGGCTGTGTGCATACTCATTGTGAATGTCAGTACACTTATCTTAAATGGTAAGTGTATGTCTTGGTGGTGAATGTGATAGTTATGTTTATATTAAGGATGAATGCTTAATAGTACGTGAACGATCTTCGGATATTGCACGTATTGTTAAGGAAAGTATGTATGTTTATATTATGAATGAATGCTTAATAGTACGTGAACGATCTTCGGATATTGCACGTATTGTTAAGGAAAACATGAATGTTTATATTATAAATGAATGCTTGATAGTACGTGAACGATCTTCGGATATTGCATGTATTGTTAAGGAAAGTATGTATAGAAAGTTATGAAAAGTTATGAATGGTTATAGGAAGTGTGGAAAGTTACATGGTTTCATAACCTAATAATATATGAGAAGGTTACAGGGTTGTTGATGTGCTTAAAATAGTCAATTAAATATTAACTAAATTAACAAGTAATAAAACTAGACTTAAGACTCAACTACACAAAACATCGGCAAGTGAACCGATCAATTGTACTAAAGCTAAGTAGGTCCGGAATATCGAACCCACATGACTCTATAAATAACGTTAATTAGCTAATTAGACTCGACTTACAGCACGACTATTTATTATAAATGTTTTAAGGGGGTTTTTAAACTAATATTACACTAAGAAAATAAATGAATGAGTAAACTAGAAATAAACAATAAAACACAAGATCGAAACCAATCAGAGAAGAAATCTACCTAGGTAAGAATCCCATGCACCAACAATCATCAAGCAATGGACAAATAATATGATATGGAAACTGATTTATAAATATATTCATCTAACAAACCCTATAGGACCCTCAATCACATCAAGTAAAATCCTAAAGAATGAATATTAGATTATTAAGCAATCAGTTATATTGATTTCCTCACAGTTATCAATTAGGGTTAATTAATAGTATCTAAAGCATGCAATCTTACGAAACACTAAACCCTAGATAACTTGATAAGCTAAACACGACATCATGAACAAGGATCAACACAATAAGCAAGAATATTGTCACTAATCTATCGTAGCATGCGATTAACCAAGACACATTAACAACTCCTCACCTTACAGCTATTGGAATTCGGCAGAACATTTAAAACCCTAACCAACTATCAACTAGCTTCTATGATCTAATAGGCCTATTCAACCATTAAAATCAAAATACCAAGTAATGATTAAACATAAACCCTAAATCTAAAGAACACAATCAAGAGATATATGATCTATGTGAAGCAATAGTTAACAATCAATCAAGATATTAAATATTCATATGCATCATGAAAGCAAAGTCAAGTCTTTACTCTTAATATAACGAAATCCATAATCAAAACAATTTTCCAAAGCAAGAATCAAGCGTCAAACATGTTCATCAAACCTAGGTAGACATGAAGTCTAGCCTAGCATAGTCATATTCAAAGATAAATAACTAAACCAAAGAACAAAGAGAAACATCATGAAAGATAATGAACAAGAACAATGAAAAAGAACGAGAGAACCCTTCTTAATCGACCCTTGAACACCCGTATGAAAGCCTGATGATCCTCCTTGATTCCTAGCTTCAAAAACCTTCAAACCCTTGGAAAATCGGCTGGAAATAGTTGTTAATTCGTTTAGGTTTGCGTCCATATATATATATAACGAGCTGGGCCTTAAAAAATGCAAAATAATGCTGAACAGAATCCCTAGACGCCTCACGACGGGCTTGGCCTCCCCCGATCGCACGGCGTGGCTGGCCTCAGGTGGAAATTTCGTTTTTTGCTTTTTTTATATTATTAAATCTTGTAAAATCATTTCCTTGAACTCCAAGTAACGATTAGAAACTTCTAGACCTTATTTTCCTTGACTCCAAAGCCACCATCTACATGAAAACAAGTCAAAACATTAAGTGAACTAATCATGTAATCATTGACGAGCAAAAACGAACATAAACTTCGCAATGAAAAGATATAAGAACTAAGTTTAACATGCAAGACACCAAGTGAATCAAAACATGATAAATATGAAATACTTGACTCAAAACCTTAATTAATAAAAGATAAACAAAACTCGAACTAAAACGAACTCAAAACACTAAATAAACATAACTTTACAAGGGATTCGAGATGTATAAATAGATGTATATCTGTTGCATACCCTAATTATATTTCCGAAGTTTACAGGGTTGCATACCTTAATAATATATGCGAAGGTTACAGGGTTGTATACCCTAATAATAAATGCGAAGGTTACAGGATTGCATATCCTAATAATATATGCGAATGATACAAGGTTGCATACCCAAACAATATATGTGAAGGTTATAGGGTGTAAAGCTCTTTAAAACATAATGTATGAATATGAAATAATGGAGGTACGAAGGTAAGTAAGTATGTTATAAACGAGTGTAGGAGAGTATGGAGCATGTACGAAAGTATGTAATTATGAATGTGTAGTATGTTGTATGATTAACTAGAACTCACTCAGCGTCGCTGACTTTTAGTTTGCACACAGGTGAGTAGAATGAGACAGCTAGCCTGAGTGGGACACATGATAGAAGAATAAAAGGCTCGCATCTGAAGACTCAAGTTGTTTTTATGAATTGATGTTTAATTTGAAAGACAATAATGTTTGCTAAAGACATGTTTATGAATTGTTATGAATGTTTATGAAAGTTTTATATTCCGCGTAAAGTTTTAATTAACAACGATATTTAGAAATGTGTTTATGAGTAAATTCAAAGTCCAAATAGGGCATCGGTGGCGGGGGCTTACAGATTCATTATTTGAAAATCATGCTGAGATCATGGGTTCGGAAAGGCTAGTATGTTTACCACTCGTAAATGGTGATACTCTAGCAATCCATGGTGATCAGTGTGATATCAAATTGAAGTTTGTTACCAAGTTAATGCAAGATATTGAGTAAGCAATAACATGTGTCTTGAGATATGCCTATAATTCAAGATTATCGTAAATTTTGTTTATCTTTTTTTCTTTTTCCCGAAAAACTTGCCTAGATTACTTCCATCAAGACAAATCAAGTTTATACTTGATATTGTAAAAGATGTTTTACCAATAGCTAGGTCTCCGTAAATATTTGTGCCATCGAAAAATTAGAAACTATCCAATCAACTGTGAGAACTAAATAAAGTGACCATTAAAATTCGGTACCCATTATCAAAAATTAACTATATGTTTGATCAGTTACAATAACCTAACTCCTAATCATAGAATGACCTACGTTTTTGTTCCAAAGACATTTTTCATAACATAATAGGGCCATTATAAGCTTTTGGTCATACTGCTCAGATTGACAAACACACCCACTATGTTCCTGGATTTCATGAATACGGTATGTAAACCTTACTTGGATAAATTCGTGATACTATTCATCTACGATATTCTTATTAACTCACGAACCAAAGAAGATCCTGAGCAAAATTTAAAACTGATCCTTGAGTTACGGAAAAATGAAAAGTCGTATGTAGAAATTCTCTAAGTATGATTTCTGGATTTGGGAAATTTACTTCCTTGAAAATTAATCAATTAGAAAGGCATACGCGTAGGTATATTAAACATTGAAGCAATTGAGGATTGGGAGACACTAAGGTCTCCAACCAAAGTGCGGCAATTTTTAGCTCTAACTAAGTATTATCAGAGATTCACCGAGAAATTTTCTAAGATAGGTCAACCCTAGATGCTATTAACCTAGAAGAGTAAGAAATATGACGAGACCAAGAAGCAAAAGGAAGCTTCCAGCTGTTAAGACAAATAAGGCACCTATTTAGTCTCTCCTAGAAAGAACATATGGATTTGTAGTTTATTGGGATGTTTCACGCTTTGGTTTGGATGCATACTTATGCAGAAAGACAAAGGTGATGGCCTATACATCATAAAATCACAAATTGCATAAAAAGAATTATTTACCGCATGATTTGGAATTAGGAACTGTTGTTCTCACAAAATTTGTAGATGTTATCTTTATTATACCAAGTGTACGATCTACACTGATCATAAGAGTCTTCAGCTTATTTTCAACAAGAGACAACGATATTGAGTCGAGTTAGTTAATGATTTAAAACTGCAATATTCATTACCACGTGGGTATTCAAAAAGTGTAGTTGATAATTGAGTAAAAAGAAAACAAAAAGGCTATTACACGTATTTGTACTAGGGTTAACAATCCGAATAATTCTCACAACCCGAATTTGCGATACTCAATACAAATCCTTTAAGAGAGTAATTCAAAGGTTAAGAGTCTAAGACTAGTTGACTGTGAAATGGCATCAATGGCTAATGAAACATTTCATCGATTGGACCAAGTTTAGGTACCCCGATATAGGAACTTCCATAGATTCGTAGTAGACGAACGAATAAGTCTAAATACTCAATTCATCCAATTTCTACCATGGATATAAAAAAATTTCCTAGAACTTTATTGGTGGACCGTTAAAGGAGATATTATGGATTATGTAAACTTGTAGAGAGTCGTACTAGAAGAACGCATAAGTCTAAACCGATCCCGATCCAAGGTAATGATAGTATGATATTGTATGAACTTAAACCCGTTAGATTTAGTCATAAAACGATGAGCCGACACCTTTAAACCATTAAAGTCACAAGATCCGGGTGGAATCGGATATAAACCGAACCTAAGATGAGCTTAGGGATCACCCTAGCTCAGATCTGGATCAAACAGGACGAAAAACGATGAAAACGGTGGTGAAATAAGCGAGATCTCGCTTTTCCGGCAAGATCCCCGTTTTCCGGCAATGACGGAGCCGGAAAAGGCATGTACGAGGTTAAGGCGTCAGAGAATGTTTCTGACATTCTCTGACCTAACCCTAATTCGTTAATGGAAGCTTAACGAACTAACCTTGGTTCGCATCCAAATTCGTTAAAGAAAAAGATAACGAATTAACCCCAATTCATTATGACCATTCGTTAAAAGGAGATAACGAACTAGAAGGTTCAATTCGTTAAAGAAGGGTCATTCGTTATAAGGTCCAATTCGTCAAAGAACCAGTTCGTTATAAGGTCCAATTCGTTACAAGGACCATTTCATTATAAAAGTCAATTCGTAATAAAGTAACGAATGGGTCATTGGTTATGAACCCAATTCGCTAATAACCAAGTAACGAACTAGAAGTTTGATAAATGATAGAACAGTCCCTGTACTTAGAAAAAGAATGATTTAATTACAAAATATCCTTGAACTTTATTAATTTATAGAAGAGAACTTAAAGGATTGAGAGGTTAACAATAAAATATTATCACGAAATCCTAATGGAAAATGTGTTAAGACAGTTAATGAAAATAAAATTTTTCCAAACTGACCTGGCAGCTCGACCCCAGCCAGGGGTTCTGCCTCTTGGACCCCGCTAAGGACCGCCGCCCTTAGAACCCCGCTGCCAGGGGCAATGCCCTCGGACCCCCGTTCGTTGATGATTATAATTAGACTAGAAACGCGATATGGATAGAGATAGTTAACTGATACGTGTAATTGTTATACAGTTAGTTGTGCACAGCTCAAGAAAAGAATAAAAATTAACGGTGAACGCAACCAAGTTCAGGTGAGTTTCTAGCCCACTTCCTTGTTATGTTTTCGGAGTTGTGTGCATACTCGATGTGATAGTTAATACACTTACCTTAAGTGGTAAGTGTATGCCTTGTATGACTTATGTATGATGATTGTGTTGAGTCAAGAACTTGAATTGAAATGACTTATGGATGATTAAGGAAGATTGGAATCTTCTCAACCTCCCCAGAAAGGCATAAGTATGGAATCCGAGCACACTTGGACTCCCGGGCAAGGTTTACTTGGCCTAGCAAGGTATTTTGTCCTTCGGGCAAGGTTATCTTCTAGAAGTCTTCTTTAGTGTCAATCCGAGCTGGGTTCACAATGTCTAGCAAGGTTGTTCTTCATAGCCAACCAGGGTTTACTTCCAAGTAGGCTCTTGGCTAACCAAGCTTCTGAAGCCAAGTAATTGGAATATCTAGAAAGCTATTCATTAATAAAACAGTGGTCCGAGCATTCTTGATGGAATATAAAGAATAAGCCTAAGGACTTAATCGGGCAAGGTTCAAATCCGAGCAAGCTACAGTTTTACCAGCACACTTTGCTTGACTAATAAGTTATTCACTAGCAAAGAGTTTAAAGGATCTCAAAAGAACAAGTTTGATTGTAAGATTATATTGGGAAAAGTTTGATATGATCAAGAAGATTGAAGTCTGCTAGGTGAGTATTTTCTTAGGAAAATACTCTGGAGTAAAGTCTACCCTGAGAATTGTTCTCCAGCACACTTCAAAGGTTACCAGGTATACCCGTAAAAGATAAAAGCACTAGCCTACTCGGTGAAGAAAAGAAATTCAAAGTCTACCTGGAAGACCTGTTTTTACACTTAATATAAGTCTGAATATGTAATTTGAATATGTATCAAATCATTAGGGTTTCTAGAAGATGGGATAGCTGTCAGGTGGTAGCAGGCCTATAAAGAGAATAATTTAAGGCACGCCTACCAGACGGATTAGCCACTTTTCTCTGAGCGAATATTTCTGAGTGTGATGGTTGTCCTAGGATTGTAAGGATAAAACTTTCCAAACAAGAAACCCTAATCGATTATCATTTGTATGAATCTTTTATATAAATGGAAGTCTTTTGATTGATTTTTTCTGTCTGTTATATTTTACTAATCCTCTAGCAACAACTCTTTTTGTTTCTGATTCCGCCGTTAACAAACAGTTTTCTTACCCAAAATAGCAACTGTCATTAACTCTCTTGTTGAAAAATTTATTGTGTGAGTTATGACTTAATAGTGAGTGTGAGATTATTCGGGACCGACAAGTGGTATCAGAGCTTGTTTGTTGCAGATTCGGGTGAAGAAATTGTTGCTATTTGAAGTTCTAACGAAGAAAGATAACATAAGCAGAACATTGTTTCATTGAAGTCTGACGTCAGCTGCTCTGTTCTTCATTCTCCTCTAGATATACAAATTTCCGGTGTTTTCTTTTACTTATTTTAATTAAAGTTTACATCTTTATTACTTAATCTTGCTCCAATCAAACCAGACACATCAGATCTGAAGATTTGATTCACAGATCTGATTATTATTAAAACTCGATTTTTAGCTATTATCTGTTACTGTCTTTCAAAATACCAAAATGTCTGGTTTTGAAGAGCATGAGGTTTCCACTAACAAAATTCCTAGACTGTATGGGCAGGAGAATTTTATCAAATGGAAAGTCTTGTTTGAGGCAGCTGTGTGTTACAATGATGTGGATATGTGGAACTCGATTAAGACTAGTCCATATGTTGCTGATGGTGCAATTCCCAATCAAGTTGTGACTGACATAATGAGAAAGATTGATGACAGAGATCTAGCTATGATCAAGCTGTGACTGTCATGGGATATCTTAACCAATGTTGCTCATCACACAACAGCTAAGGCTATGTATGATGCAATCCTTGAGATGTTTGAAGGTAACACTGAGCTGAAAAATATCAAGAAACAAAGACTCAAGAAACAGCTTGAGAGATTCAAGTACAAGGATGGAGAAATATTGAAGTCAATTCTTGAAAGATTTCTAGCAATTGTGAATGACCTGAGAACAACTGACTATGTGATGACAGACCTTGATTTGACCACAAAGTTGCTGAAATCAATGCCCAAAGAGTGGTACACAGCTAGCAAATTCATCCTATAAAAGACCAACTTTGAAGCACTTAAGTTGGATGATGTGATCTGTTTACTCCAGGCTACTAAGATTGAAATGATCGAAAACAAAATGATCAAGGAGGAGAAGCCATGCTTTCGTATGTCAAATGCCCTGATTGCACCCATGCAAAATCTATCCAAAAAGAATCAACAACAGATTCCCTTCATTGAGGAACCAAATGATCATGGTGTTTAAAAACCTAAATCTTTCATTGGTGGGAGTACAAGTCACCAATGTCCAACTTATTGATGACAATGAATCTGCCCTAGTGACAAGTGGACATGTGCCCTATGGTGGTGGAAGCATTGCACAAGGGAGTGAAACTCAAGCTCTATTCTCCATGTTTACAGAGTCATATAATGCATTTGTTGCTAAGAACTTGATTCACACAAGTGTCATCCAAGATGACTTGGAACTAATAAATCCAGATGACCTTGAAGACATGGAACTCAAGTGGCATGCAGTTATGTTGGCTCTTAGAAGCAAAATTCTATACAATAGGACTGGTAGATCACTTCTATCAGGGCCTAATGAGAGGACTGGTTTTGGTAAGTCTAAAGCCATTTTTTATAATTGCCAACAGCCTGGTCATTTTGCAAGAGAATGCAATCAACCTAGAAACTTTCAGATGAACCAGTTCTAGAACCAGCCAAGAAATCAGATGCAATACCAACAGAAATAGCAGAGAAACAACAACTTCAACAACAACAATCCCAACAACTACCACAACAATACCAATTTCCAGCAAGCTCCAATGAACAATCAACAAGTTGTTCCACAAAACCAAAACTTTCAAAGAAACAACAAAAACACCCAAAATGCCCCAAACAATCCAAACACAAAACAATCAGCCAAGAAACCAAGGAAATGTTGTTGTTGCCACTCAGCATGAAGGGAATTTTTATTGGAGTGACCATGCTGATGATATCAAAAGTGAAAATGTTGCATTGATGGCTATTGCTGAAAAGGAGGCTGAAACATCATCTTCTCAGGTACACTCAACCTCTCTAACTAATCTACATGAAACAATTGATGCTTTGACTGAAAAAGTAGGCAAGCTAGAGAGTGAGTGTTTCAGAAAACAAAGCATAATCAAGGGGTACCAAGCTAGTGATCAAATCAGTGAAGAGAAAATTAAAAGCTTGGAAGATGATTGTGTTAGTAGCTATAGAGCTCAGCAGAGATACATAGCTGAGATAGATGGTTTGAAAAAGATGATTATAGAAGAAAAGGTTCAAAACACAAAGCTACAAGTTGAAAATGATTTTTTGAAGAACTTGGTATCTACAGGAAACATATGTGGGATAATGAACAAAACAAAAGAAGAAGACAAGTATAAAGTTGTTCCTCCACCATTCAACTACAACTTTTTGCCCAAGGCTAACAAAGAAAAGATAGATGGATATCTTCAACAGTTTAGAGATGTGTTTCAAGACAAAGAAGAGTTCATTGGTATCTACAAGTGGTAGAAGTGAATGAAGAGGGAGAATTTGTGGTAAAAGAGGAAGTCAGGGAAGAAAATTCTATTGGAGTACAAGTCTCTGAGGATGACTTTGATTCTGATGATCTAAATGCAGATGATTTGAGTGAGCTAAGTGATCAGATCACCGATGAAGAAATCAACGCTGCTGAAAAGAATAGAAGACTGAACAAACCAGAATCAGTAGACAAACTTCCATTATTGCCACCTATGACATCAAAGATGAAGAAACAAAATGAAAGAATGAAGAAAGAACATGTGTCCTTTGATATATGTGAAAGGCAAAAGGTTAGTTACAATGTTGTGAGACCTCCAAGTAGAACTCTATTGAAGAGGTTAGAAGAGAAAAAACTGAAGAAGGCAGATGAAACAGTCAGTAGTGACAACTTCATTCCTGTTTACCTAGTCTTTTCAAGCCATGAAGCATTTGATATTGGTGAAGTTGAAACCATGGAGGAGTATGAGAAGAGACAATCAAGGCATAAGGGAAGCCTAGATGAAGAACCATTGAGCTTGAAGAAAATCATTTTTGTAAAGAGCAAAAATTGAAAGACAAGATATCAAGATAGAAGAATTTGTTCCTTTTTCAATTGACTTTGATGGGTTGAAGACTCAGAAATCACTTGGTGTCAAACCACCTAGACCAAGTGAGAGGTTCAAGAAGGGAAGTGATCATGAAAGACTCAAAGGAAAAGTGTGGTGCAAAAAATGTGATGAATATGGTCACCACACTTATTCTTGCAATGAAAGGCTCAACTTCAAAACCTTTCATGTACCAGTTGAGACCAAATTTGGACAAGATTTTTTTTTGTACAAAAAGAAGTATATGAATACCTGGGAAAAGGAAAGGTGTGTGGAAAGGAAACTTTGAATGAAAATGTTCAGAAGGGTGCGGAGAAGGTTCGGAAGGAAACGAAAATTGATGTGAAACCAAGGAAACATGTGGCTGAGCAATTCAGAAGAAGCAAATCACCCAAGAAATCTGTAACTGCTGACAAAAAGAACTTCCAACCCTTGAGAATTATCCCCAAACAATACACAAGATCAGTTAAGTCTGATGATTCTCAAGGACACCAAGTGTTGATAAGAAAGAAAAGAAAAATGTTTTCTCAAGAAAGAAACCAACTGAACTAACTGGTGATGAAAATTTCTTGTTAAAACATGGTTTTGAACCTCAAGGATTTCTTTGGAAACCTAAGGTTGAAGCTAAAGAGGAGAATAACACTGAAGTGAAAGTGCATCCAAGGCCAATTGACTATGCAGTCCAAGAGTGTGTTAGTGTATTGGATGATTTCCAATGCCTAACATCATTTGTGAAAAATCCAAGCGAATGTGGTTATGAAACAGATAATTCAGATAATCTTGAGATTACTCATGAAGATCCTGAACCCAACACACTCACTCTCAATGCTGCTACTGTTAATGAATCTAATGATTTGCAAGTTGAAAAAGCTTGCATTTCATCATCCAACTAATCAATCTCTTTTGATTTGTGAAAGAACCATCCACTCAACTGAATGATGTGTGGTATATGGATAGTGGGTGTTCCAGGCACATGACCTGTGACAAGAGGTCACTTGTCAACTATGAATAGAAGTTCGAAGGTCCAGTAGCCTTTGGTAGTGATAAGAATGGAGGAAGAATTGTTGGAAAGGGTATTTTAACAAATGGGAAAGTCACATTTGACAATGTCTTCTATGTTGAGGGATTACAGTATAACCTCTTGAGCATATCCCATATGTGTGACAAGGGTTATAAAGTGGGATTTGATGATTCTCACTATTTCATTCTTAGACCAGAATATGTGATCCCTCTGGACATGATCATGATGATGGCCCCAAGGAATGGCAATTTATATGAACTAAACATGAAGGATGTTGTTTCAAGGGTAGGTACATGTTTTTTTTCTAAATCCACTGAAGTGGCATAGGAAATTGTGTCATTTGAATCTGAAGAACATGAACAAACTTGTTAGGGGTGAGCATGTAATTGGCCTACCTACAAGGGAGTTCAGATTGGATGATAAATGTTTCTCATACTGATGCGTGCATGCTAGCTTGTATAAATATGAAAGGTTGGATATTTAGCTTTTGCACAAGATCGTGTTTTAAATTTATAAAAGTGATTTCTACAAAGACTAAACACACACAAAACAGGCAAGTGTACCTATCGTATATGTAGAATAGTATTGGTAAGAACCAAGTATCGATCTGTGGATACAAAGGTTTCTAATAATAAATCGTTGTTTTACTTCAATCGGAGGTTTTAATCATTTTGGGGTTTATTTTTAACTTTTTATAAAAAATAAATGCTTATATAAATAATATATAGGTGACCGAGAAAAGAGATTCTAACGAGTTTTTCAATTATGCGAAGTTTACCATCTAAGATCAAGAATCCACTCCATTTTTAGCGTTGATAATTAATATGTAGACATGTGATAGACTTGTCGTAGCAATATATGATAGATAGCTCCTTAAACCTTAATTGAGCATCTTCGGCATTAAGGAGATGGTATGCGCATTTTAAAGTCTACCCTTTCCTAATGTCATACCATCTCAATGATGTCGATTTGAGTTGACAAGTAGTTTCGTAAAGTAGAAAGATTAGGATTAACTTCGATTTCTCAAATACCAATTCTAACAACTTCGGGTGGTTGGAGTTCATCACACAACCTCTCCTTGGTTGATTTATGTATGTTATAATTACACATTCCGTTAACATATGGTTTCTTTAACTAATTTGATATCCTAAGCAAAGCCATTTTCGGATTACCAAGGTTTAGAAAAATACACCATAACTTATATCTAATCATTTCTAAGTACAATATAAGGATCCATTTTTCGATAATGTATCAAAGTATTTCTATCTTTCAAGAACATGAATCGATCATGAACGATTGCTAAAGATATTGACAACCACCAACTTTGATTTAGTGATATAAGATGGTGAAACATTTCTCATCAAAAGATAATTGTTATATAACCATGTACTTTACTAGACTACATCACATGTCTTGATTAATTATCAAGTAAAACAAAGCTTCTTTATAGATTTTAGATGGTAAAAGGAGTTTAGCTCATAATGAGCATAATGATGAACATTAAGATGATTGATAACAACAAATACATGATTAAACTTAGAACAATATAACCAAGTGTAGATGAATCCTTCTTCTTAATGATGGTAATGATGGTTGATGATGATGATTAGGGGTGATGACCTCCAAGCCTTCAAACTCTTCACTAGATCTTCAAAGTTAGTGTTAGTGTGTGTTTTTATAAGTGAAAACCGGAGAGAACTCTTTACAAGGCACACTTGATGAATGCAACATGAGTCACTATTTATAGGAAATCTGGACGATGAGGCACGGTCCCGTGCATGATGAGCACGGCCTCGTGTATTTTTATGACATGTGCCAGATTTGTTTTGTCTTTTGTGTGAGGTGGCAACGGCCCCGTGGTTAGCAGGCACGGCCCTGTGTTGTTTAGTGACATGTGCTCAATTCTTCTTTGTCTTTTTCTGCATTCCCGTCCACGGCCCGTGCATGCTGAGCACGGACCCGTGCTTTTGTTCTCAGATTTTGTCTTTTCTTGTGTCAGAAGCATGGGGGCGTGTTTCTTGAGGCATGGGGGCGTGTTTCTTTGTTTTCTTGTGTTTTCTTCAGTTTTTCTTCGTCTTTTTGCTTGTTTCTTTGTTTGAGGCTTGGTTTCACCTGAGATTATGTTTTATTGTGATAAGTAGTCTTTTATGCTATGTTATTAGATAGAAATTGCAGTTTTTAGAGATTATTTGATGCCGAAAAGATGTATATTTCTATGTACATCAAACATACCCACACTTGAACATTGCTTGTCCTCAAGCAATCTTCTTATAAATGTTCTCTAAAAACAGCAAATTTAAATTATAGCTATTCCTTAAGTGAGCTCCAAGAAGATGAAACAAAATAACCAATCTTTATGTTACTGATAAAAGAGAAAAACTTCTGTTTTTATGAGTTTCCGTTTATGCAAAACGTCACATTTTCACAATGTTCACTCACACTCGGTTTTATATCTGATTATACCTGTGATGTAGGTATGTGAACACTCTTAGCCAAAATGCAACCTGTGATAAATAAGCTTGTAACAAGTTCAAATTTCCACTGTTTGAAGGGTCGCATAGATCAGAAGGTAAAAAGGGGTTTTGGTTTAGTGTGAGTAGGAATTGGTATTTTGTGGTGGTTTAAGGGTTAATGATAAATACATCTTCTACTGTTCTTCGGGAGTTTGAGATGTCTTCATTGGTTAGCTTCTTTTTTTTTTAGATGCCTAATGACTCTTTTAAGGTCAAATCGTCAAGATCAGTTTTATCGAGGATGTGGATCAATTCTTCCTCAATCCTGTTCTGAATATAACTTCCAACTCTAATGGATCGTTCGTCTTTGAGCCTAATAGCCCCCACCCTCATTAGTTCGGTATATTCATACTGAGACTGAGTTTGACTTTTTCTACATCTTCCTTTGTGGGACCAGTTTCCGCAACCTAAGCGTCGTTCATATATTTTTTCTCTTCTCTTCATTGCGTTTTTGGAAATTCCACAGAATGGTGGCCTTTGTTTGTTTTGGCGCCACTTTTTCCTCACCTCATTGATATAGAGAAATTTTCTCTCCCTAAGTTCTGGAGGCAACCTAGGTTTTGTGAAGTGTATGCAGCAAAGGAAATTGAAATCGAAAGAATGCATTTTCAGTTCTTTAGGGTCTGCCGGTAAAAGACCAGTGTTGTATTTTACCGGTGGAAATGGATAGGGTGATCAGGTTTTTGGGTTTTGTGGTTTTGGTAATGGGTTTGTGTAACTATTACATTCTTCTTTATACAACGCTTCGTGCGGTCTTGAAATGAATAATTGGGACAAGTTCTAAATCACACGCAACATATGACTCACTCAAAGCTTCCGAAAAGATATTTATATGGCATGAGGTTTGTCTCACAGTAACGGAGGAATTGGGTATTAACGCCATATTTTTCATAAATTTATTCTCAATATTACAAAACGTTTTCTTACTTTTACACTTTTTAATGATTGGTTATTTGCAAAAAATTTTCTTGGATTTCTTTTTAGGTTTATAATAATCTTTATCTGCTGCAAAAATATTTATGTTAGAGAATTTTTTTTATAATTAGTTGGACAAACAATTGGTCAAGTAATTCCCCTCCCCATACTTGAATCTCACATTGTCCTCAATGTGACAAGATTCATGAAAATATAAAAATTCTAATTGAGTATTATGGGTAAAAATGGAGAGTTACTTCCCTACGGGTTAACGAAATTTCGACAGAGCGTCCCCAGTTTTTCATCCGTTTTCCTGTTTTTGTACCTGTATATTATAAAACTGCAAATATCCACAAACAACCAAGCATAAACTACTGAAAATTGGGTATGGAATCATCCATCCCTTGCCCTTTCGGGCTAAATTAGTACCTAGCATAATGTCTTTGGCACTCATGGCCATAATAGTATCCAAACCAACACAAAAATGAATAAACAAGTACGTTGAAAAGTAAATTGTTCAAAACACACATAATAATAAGTTCATAAAATGCTGCCAACCCATGTCCGTGCCCATGCCCACCTACCTGTGTCGTCAGTCATCAGTTACCTGTGTCCAGGTCACACGGATCCTTGTTCGTTTGTATTCAGCTTCTCTTCTTTTTCTCCGTTCGTCTTCCATAATCATTTCTGACTGGCTTTTTGGGTCCCAAATGTGACCGCGGCTGTTCACGAACCTCCAAATTTCTGGTTCTACACTAAGGATTTGGGCTATCTGCAACCTGTAACAGAGGTTGAGGTCAAGAGCAATTGGTTTCGGATTTTCGGTCCCTTCCACGTCTACATCATAACCTTTGTAAAGCTTGTAGATCCATGTGCCACTGACGAGTGGAGTCCTAGGATCTGCAGCTGTTGCATTAGTTCTGAAAAGTTGACAGAAGAGATAAGTAATGTTGCAATCAATTTCATTCCTTATGCAGTAAAGTGCCCACAGATCTCGTAAATTCACCACTCCTTTATTTCTGCCACGTGCTGTTAGCGTCTTGCTTACTAGCTAGTGAATATATTTCATCAGTGGATCTCGTAAGCCTGTGCTTTTCGATCTGTTGATGTGGTTTGTTTCATCCTCGAAACCCAACAATTCCTATGCTCGTGTCTGTGTATCTCCATACCAGCTATTGTCTTCCTTTTCAAATGCTACCCTTGCGCGGGCCCAGATTCATTGTTCTGTTTCTTCTTTTGTGTAAATTCCCATATCAATACCGAGTTGGGTGAAAGACGTTATGCGCCATACACCTCCACACCTGAATTCAATTGCATCTTTATCCCACATATCTGAATTGTTCTTTATATTAAAGGATGCTAAGAATTCCTTTGTCAGTTCCGTCACGGCCTCTCCTGTTTGCTTTAAAACCCTCTTCCATGGCCCTGTCACAAACCTGTTGTATCGGTTCCATTGATTAACTTAGTGTAGGGTGTTTTGGCAAGCATAGAAATTTGGTTCAGGGATTCGCTTGTTCAAGTGGCTTAGTCTTTCATTGGCTTGCCTATCTCTTGCATCATGTCCGGTGAAGACTAAAAATGCATGAACTTCTTCTCCATACTCAGCCATCTGCAAATTACACTTAAATTAGTCTAAACTCACGAAAAAATTGCATTTTGCTGAAACAGGAAGCAAAGCACGGCGGCGTGCTTTTAGAAGCACGGTACCGTGCTGCTGCTTCTGGTTCAGTTCCTTTGATTTTTGACTTTTGGTTGACCACGACTCGTATTGTTTTGGGCACGGCTCGTGTTTTTAATATCGATTCCTAACTTACTCAGACTCGAACCCTCGTTTCTAACCGGTCATATCAATTGGGTTTAATGGTTCGTCGGGTGTTTATTCTAACACCCAAAACCCGAATTGTTTCTTTCAATTAATCCCTAACCATCAAACATTCAACAATCTACTCATCATAATCAAGCATAATAACCCATACCCTTTTTTGGGTTTTCACCCGATTTGGTCGATTTGAACAGTTTTAGCGTTAATCTAAACCTAGAATGATGAATTCGAGTAATATAATTGTTAAATTAACATACCTTAGGTCTGGATTCGAAGATTTGATGAAGAAATTCGTAAAATGGTCGACGTTCGGTGGTTTTTGGTTCAGAACGTAGTGAAATTACGTTTGGATGTGTGAGAAAGTAATTTTATTAAAGGTAAAACTCGTAACTGCTGTTTGACCAATAACACGGCCCCGTGCAGTAGGAAGCACGGTACCGTGCTGCTAAGTGCAGACAGTACTGTTTTGTTTATTTTGTTTATTTGTCGAGCTTGGTTGGTTTTTAACTGGTTTTTATTTTCTGGTTACTTTAACATGGTAATTAAAAATCCTAGATTTCATTAAAAACATAAAATTAAAGACATAATTAAAAGATAGATAAAATGAAACGTACAACAACAATTCTCGGGTCCTAACACATAGTACTAGCGGGAACAACTTAAACATGAAACGAAGTCGGAACTTCAACGGCCACCACCCCCGAACAAGTCCTGGATGTGTGGTGGTGCTTGTTTGGCTTCCAAAAGTTCATCAAACTTTTTGTTGAGCGTGAAGAGTTCTCGGTTGAGAAAGTTAAGTTTGGAAGTCACATCTTTGTGGTGGCCATCCACAACATGGAAGTTCTCGAATCTAAGCAGGTCGACTTTGTTAATCAACTCGATTACTCGAGCCTCGGTCTGCATGTTGCTCTCAACTTGGTCGCTTACGATGCATTGGAGTCTCGTGATTTGTTCCTCAAGGAAGGAAGACTCATGTTGTTTCCCCTTCTTCACTGGCTTCCATTCAACCCGTTTTCCTTCCATTTGGGTAGTTTTTGTTTGGTGTGAATGGAATAGTGAATTTATGCATGCATTATATAGAGACTGGAAAGTTGAACACGGCACCGTGTTTATTGGAGCACGGCCCCGTGCTGCTAGAAGAATAAATGTTTCTGAGTCATAGAATTGTACGGAGTCAATGCATATCATATTAAAGATTCTAGGTGACCACGGCCTCGTGCTTAGGAAAGCACAGCCCTTGCTTTTTTGGTCACAATGTATTTCTTTTTTAGTTTTCAACATGATTCACGATCTGGAATTTTTAGAATGACGTTTATTGTGATAATTTGGAAGTTTGGTCATCTAAAAATTACTTTTCATTAATTAAAAATCCTATAACAGTTACGGGATAAGCCCGAGTTTCCTAAGAAAAGAAAATAATCGGGTTAAGCCCGAAGTCCTAACACATTGTGCTTAATGCACTTTTTTAACATATAAAAACATAAAATTAATTTTCCTAGAGCTCTCCGAAAGGCTCTCCTCCTCCGAATGGTCCTGGTGGTGGAAAATACGTGAAACCGAGAACTTGAAACTGGAGTTGTTCGTTGATGTTTCGGAGTTCCATTTTCATGTTTTCCACCGATTCGGTGAGTTGCACGAGACGCATATCGGTAAGGACATTCATTTCGGTGAGTTCTCCCACAAGCTCTTGAAGTTGCAAAAGAAGCTCGGTTTTGGAAACATGGCGGGCATCGTTTCTCGGATGTCGGGAAACGGGAATTGCTTCATTCATCTCAGTTGGCATGCTGAATTATCAGAGGTTTTTTTTGTTTTGGTTTTGGTTTGTGCAAGGAATGCAATGACACAAGGTGCCTTTTATAACCAAACAGGAGACCGAGCATGGCACCGTGCTTTTAGAAGCACGCCCCCGTTTTTTTACTCTGACAATTCAGTTACAAACCAGTCTGACTGAGATTTTTGCAGCGTAGATTGCGGCCCGCATTTTTAGGCACGGGACCGTGCTTTAAAGAGCACGCCCCCGTGGTGTTTTTTTTTTTTTTTTTTTTGAAATAAATTTTTTTTTATATAATTATTTACAAGGCCTACTTTTGTGAAGGTCTTGGCCAGACCTTGTTTCCTTAATTTTTAATTTAAAAAGTTTGGAGGGTTATTACCTCCAAAACTTCTTTAAGTGGACCGTCGATGTATGGTTTTAATCGATGTCCATTGACTTTGAACTTTTGGCCGTTTGAACTTCAAATTTCGATGGCTTCATAGTCAAAAACTGTCTCAACTATATATGGGCCTGTCCATCGGGATTTCAGTTTTCCTGGGAAAAGAAGTAAACGAGCGTTGTATAACTGTACACGATCGCCGACTTGAAATTTCTTGTTTCCTTTTAAATGGGCGTCGTGTAATCGTTTAGTCTTTTCTTTGTAGTACCAGGAATTTTCGTAGGCCATCGCTCTCAGTTCCTCGTGCTCACGAATTTGATCTTCCCGGTTTGCTCCGGCGGGCGTTAGATAACAATTCATTGCTCTGAGAACCCAATAAGCTTTGTGTTTTAATTCTACTGGTAGATGACAGGCCTTCCCGTAAACGAGCTTGAAGGGTGTTGTTCCTATGGGAGTTTTGTAGGCCGTCCTGAGGGCCCACAATGCGTCATCTAACTTTTCTGCCCAATTCTTGCGATTCATCCCCACACTTCTTTCCAAAATTCTCTTAATTCCTCTGTTTAAGACCTCCACCTGCCCACTGGTCTGTGGGTGATATGGTGTTGCTAGTCAGTGGCAAACCCCATATCGTGCTAAGACCTTGTCCATCAGGGTGTTACAAAAGTGAGTACCCCTGTCGCTGATGAGGGCTTTTGGAGTACCGAATCTTGAGAATAACTTTTTCAGAAATCGTACAACTACTCGAGCATCGTTGGTGGGAAGAGCTTGTGCCTCCACCCATTTAGACACGTAGTCGACTGCTACAAGGATGTATTTATTTCCGAATAAGTTAGGAAATGGCCCTATGAAATCTATCCCCCATACATCAAAGATTTCACAAATTTGAATGCCTTTTTGAGCCATCTCATTTTTCGATGAGATGTTCCCGGCTCTTTGACAAGCATCGCATGCTTGGATCAAAGCATGTGTATCTTTGTATATAGTAGGCCAGAAAAATCCTGCATCAAACACTTCCCTGACCGTGTTGGCAGTACCGTGGTGTCCGCCTATTGGTCCTTCATGGCAGTGTTTGAGAATGTCTAAGGCCTCCTTGCCTGCTGCGCACCTACGAATGACTTGATCCACACCTATCCTAAACATATATGGATCTTCCCAGAAGTAAAACTTAAGGTCGGAGAAAAATTTCTTCCGTTGTTGGTGGGTAAGTCCTTTTCTGAGGATCCTACAAGCTAAGTAATTAGCGAAGTCGGCATACCAAGGAATTTCATCTTTTTCCTCTATCACTTCTTGAATGTGCATGAGAACTTCATGTGGGAAATTATCATTGATAATTTCCTTGTGGAGTTCTTTGGAAGTTGGACATTCTAAACGTGAAAGATGGTCTGCGGCTACATTTTCTGTTCCCTTCTTGTCTTTAACTTCGATGTCGAATGCTTGGAGTAGTAGGATCCATCGGATGAGTCTAGGTTTGGCATCTTGCTTGTTGAATCGGTATCGTATTGCGGCATGATCGGTGTAAACTATGGTTTTGGAAAGAACTAAGTAGGATCTAAATTTTCCAAAAGCGAATACTACGGCTAGTAATTCTTTTTAAGTTGTGGTATAATTTTCTTATGCGTCGTTAAGAGTTTTACTGGCGTAGTAGATTGGGTGAAAATGTTTTTCTTTGTGTTGTCCGATTACGTTTCCAACTGCAAAGTCACTTGCATCGCACATGATTTCGAATGGAAGGGTCCAGTCGCGTGTGGTCATGATTGGTGCGTTGACAAGTTTGTCTTTCAGTGTATTGAATGACTCAACACATTCCTCAGAGAAGACGAATGGTGCGTCTTTCTCTAGAAGTTTGGTCATTGGTCTTAAAATTTATGAAAAGTCTTTTATGAAGCGACGGTAGAAACCGGCGTGACCGAGAAAACTTCTAATTACTTTGACTGAAGTCGGTGGTGGGAGTTTGGATATGGTTTCTATTTTGGCCCTAGCGACTTCTAGTCCGTTTTGAGAAATCTAGTGACCTAGGACAATGCCTTCCTTTACCATAAAGTGGCATTTTCCCAGTTGAGAACTAGATTTACTTCTTCACACCTAGCTAGCATTTTGTCTAGGTTTTTTAGACAATGATTGAAGACTGAGAAGTCGTCCATGAAAACTTCCATAGAGTTTCTATCATTTCATGAAAGATGGCCACCATGCAGCGTTGGAAGGTGGCTGGAGCATTACATAATCCAAATGGCATTCTTCGGTAGGCGAAGGTTCCGTATGGACATGTAAAACTAGTTTTCTCCTGGTCTTCAGGAGAAATGGGAATCTAAAAGTATCCGGAGAATCCATCAAGAAAACAATAGAACATTTTTCCAGATAATCGTTCGAGCATTTGATCTATGAAAGGAAGTGGAAAATGATCTTTTCTTGTGGCATCATTAAGTTTCCGGTAATCGATGGTCCTCATTGGTATCAGCTCGTCATTCTCGTTCATTATGACTGTCATCCCTCCCTTCTTGGGTACTACTTGAAAGGGACTTACCAAGGTGAATCTAAGATCGGGTAGAGTAATCCAGCGTCAAGCAGTTTGATTAATTCCTTCTTTACCACATCTTGCATGTTGGGATTGAGACGTCTTTGATGTTGGACCACGGGTTTGTATTCTTCCTCCATGAGTATTTTGTGGGTACAAAATGAAGGATTGATGCCCTTGATATCCATGATCTTCCATGCAATAGCCTTCTTATGGTTTTTGAGAACCTTAAGGAGTTCGTCTTTCTCTTATTTAGAAAGGTGAGATGAAATAATTACTGGGAGTTAAGAATCTTTCTCTAGAAAGGCATATTCCAGATGTTTGGTAGTTCTTTTAATTCCAAGGCTGGTGGTTCTTCAATTGATGTTTTTGATTTTTCATTGTTTTCAATGACTTCGCAGGCTGTTTCTAATTCTTCGTGGTAGTTGTTATTGAAATTTTCATTCTCTAAGACGGGTTTGTTGAGTGTTTTGTCTAAGACTTGTGTTTCTAAGGGAGTATTGATGGAGGAATCTCGCATATAGCAACTTACGATGGAATCTATGATGTCAACATAGTATAAAGTGTCATCGTGTTGTTGCGGATATTGCATAGATATTCCTATATCAAAAGTGATTGCCTCGTCATTGACCCTAAGTGTGAGTTTGCTGGTGCAAACATCATTGATAGCCTTTGCAGTGGCTAAAAAGGGTCTTCCTAAAATTAGAGGTACGCTTTTGTCTTCCTGCATGTCTAGAATCACAAAATCTACAGGGAAAACGAACTTGTCAATTCTGACAAGCATGTTTTCAACAATGCCCCGAGGATATTTAATTGATCGGTCAGCTAACTGAATGCTCATGCGGGTGGGTTTTGGTTCTCCTATCCCTAGTTTTGCAAAAACCGTGTAAGGAATTAAATTAATACTAGCTCCTAGGTCAGCAAGGGCATTGCTAACAGATAAATTTCCTATGAGACAAGGGATAGTAAAGCTCCCTGGATCAATCATTTTTGTTGGTAGCTTGCTTTGGAGGACAGCTGAACATTCTTCACTCAAGGTGACATGCGAGAGCTCCTCCAGCTTCCTCTTGTTGGTCAGTACTTCTTTAAGAAACTTGGCGTATTTCGGCATTTGAGCGATAGCTTTGAAAAAGGGTTGTTTATATGGAGTTGCTTAAAGAGTTCTAGAAACTTCCCATATTGGTTTCCAATCGCTCCTGCTTCAGTCTTCCAGGGTATGGAATAGGTGGAACAAAGTTTCGAACTGGCTCCTTAGGCAGTACTGTGCTTGTTGGGGTCAGTCTTTCCTGCGTTTCATCAGGAGACTTTTTCTCCAAAGTTGGTGAAACAACAGTAGTTGTACCACTCCTGAGTGTAACGGCGTTAGCTGTTGCATTCGGATAGGTGATTGTATTACTTGGAAGAGTGCCAGGTGGTCTTTCGGATAATTGTCGAGCAATTTGCCCGATTTGGGTTTCTAGGTTCTGAAGTGATGCTTGTTGACTTTTGAGATCGGCCTCATGCTTCAGTAATACTCCGCTGATATCAACAGCTCTTGAGTCGGCTTTTGTAACGATTCCGGCAAATTCAGGTATACCCTAGCCGGTATATACTATTTACGTGTTATTTAATACCGAATATATGAATTATAATGTGTTTATACGAGTATATAAGATTCACAGTACGAATTATACTCGAATGTATAGCTAGTCGTATTGGAATTACGACTAACCGATGAATGGTTATTGAAACCCGAACGAATCGGGGATTACATTATAGACGAAATATATGATGTTTAATAGGGTTTACGAAGTATTAAAGCTTCGGGATGAGTGAGTTATAGCACAGAAAAAGGATTTCGATTTAATGGTACGTCGGTACGTTAAACGAAACCTTTAATATCAAACCAGGCAAGAGACGATCGATCAAGCCGAAAAAGATGCACAATTACCGACAATATGATATGTTGAGTCAATAAATGTCATGGTTTAAGTTTTTAAAGTTTTTAAATCGGTTTTATATAAATTTTATTTTTAAGCCGAAAAACGACCGTTTTAGCCTTGTTTTAAGCTTAATTAAACGTTTAACCGAAAAACGAACTGAACCAGATTATCCACAACATTATCCGGATTACACAATCCGAATGTGTGGCCAAGGTTTGAGATGTGGCCCCACCCCACACCATACATGGACCGATCGGTCCATTTGATGCACAAAAACATCTCATTTTCTTTTTTTTTAACACTCCAACTCCACATTTCTCTCAACACTCTTCAATATTCATCCAAGAACCTTGGATTTAACCAAGAAAACATAAGGTAATTGCATAAATCTTGGTGTTAATTCCATAATCTTGAGTTGTTTGCAAGAGAATGAAGTTTCAAATGAAAAATGGGTGGAAACCCGAGATGAAACCGATTCTTGCATGATCAAGTGATGTATACTAGTTATACAAGGGATCTTGGTCCAAGAAAGGAGTTACAAGAGTCAAAAACGAATTTTTACGGTTAAAATCTTTGTTTTGATGTCTTAACCGAAACCATGAAAAAAATGGCTTGATTGTGGGTATAACTTGCTTGGTGTGGTGTTATTGTGCTTGTAGGTGTTATATCTAGTTGCTAGCAAAGGCTAGAAAGCAAGATCTTTGCGATCTAAAGCTAGAAACACAAGGTAGTTCGGTTTTTCGTATGATTTGTGTGATTTGGACAGATTGTGGTAGACTTAGAGTTGGGTCATGAAATTTCACAGAGATGATCTACACATGAAAATATGAGATCTGTGAAAATTTGGTAATTTTTGGATAAAGGATGAATATTTGGTGAATTTAATGCTCGGTTTTGGCTAAAAATGGTGAAAAATAGCTAAACATCATGGAAAATTCTGGAAAAATTCAGATAATCTTTTGATAACATATAAAAGTCACACACAAAATTTCAGGTCCATTGGAGAAGTCTAAGTAGGCTTTTCGGTAAAACGAGTTCTAGGGTTTTCTAGGTCGGTTTTGGTGAAAATGGAATGAAAAATGAGTTTTTGGTTCTGGAAAAATTACTGGGAACTATGAGGATGGCAGGAGTCATCGCAGAAAAATTTGGGATTTTTCTAAGGTCGTTTGGTTTTTTCGACATATTTGGTGTTTAAATAACGTTTAAAAATAGATAAATAAATGTTAAATATAAAAATTATTTCTGGAAATATTTTTATAAAATTCCTTACTGTCAAAAACTGATTTTTGCAAAATTTCAAGATCCGACACTAAACGGATAATTATTTGTGCTAAACAGAACATAAAAACAAACTTTTAAAGCTTAAAACGCGTAAACCGGCAAAGTTCGCCTAAGCGAGCTGACCGGTGTATAAAAACCTTAAAAATGGACTATTTTCTTGAAACTAAGTTAATCAAGTAAAAATAAATCATCTGAAAATAATTCGGATGATTTGGGTAATTTTACCTGATTTAGCAGTTTCCGGTATATTAAAGACGGAAACGGGCCCCGCGGCCAAACGGGGTGTCTAAACCGAGCTCTAATTTCACCACTTTAATTAAAATATCAGTAACAAGAGTGTTGAAGTCAACGTGGTGTATTCCCTGATGTGCGAAAAAAATATATATATAAATAAAACACAAGTCGCAACTAAGCTTTAAAAATCAAACAATCTATCCTAGTTCACACAAACGGCAAGTGTACCGGTCGCGTATAGCACAGATGAGGAAAGTCGGGATATCGAACTCGAAGACACGTGAAAACGTTTATAATCACTAAACTCTAACCAAGACTCGCCAAAATATTTAATTGTTTTTTTTTTAGATTTGATTTAACTACTTAACTTAACTAAATGAAAACTTTTGACAAAACTTCGGAAACTTTGACTGCAGTGATAAAAACGTCTACCTAGGTAAAAATCATATTGAAGGAGATGACAAGACAATGGATAGAAAACTCAAAAGACACCGGTTCTAAAGGATGACATAACTAAGGTTCGCTCAAGAAGGTCAGATCACCTCTCGGTCTCACTAACAAACTCTAACTTATCTTAGTTGATTTTAAGAACAAACCGGGAAAACAAATTATTAACGTGTTCTAATGCCGACTCACCTCTCGGTCTCACCGACACACTAGCCTAATGGAAAGGAATACTACGCAACCAAGGATAGAGGAAAAATTCAACTTAACTTAAACTAGACCAACTAATCGCTCAAACACCCAAACCCGACAAGAACAAAACCCGCTCTCGCGCGATCTTAATTCTAACAAGTAAAAGTAATGAGACGAGTTTACTTCTTATCACCTCTCGGTCTCTAAGAAGGTGTTTCACAACTGATTTTATCTAATTAATTTACCCACTTATCCCTACGGTTGTACTTCCCGCAAATAAACCCTAAACACAAAGAAAGAGCCTTAAACATGCAACAACTAACCAAAACCGATTCAATTAATCAAAGCACGAGGTTATTAGGTATAATCAAACAAAACACAGCCACTAAACACAATCTAATTTACTGTTAAATCAAACTTTACATTAACAATTTAAGCCATGATTATTAAAATCCATATTACTAGTCAAAACCTAACAATATTCATCAAACCTAGGTAGAACAAACAAGATTAGATACTCATTAAGTTTGGACAGCAGCATACATTCGAATTAAACATCATATAAGTCATCATAAACATAAGAAAACTCATTCAATGATCATGAACAATCAAACACAAATCAATCTCTAAGTAACTTTCAAAACAATCCAACAAAAAGATCAAACTAAACAAGTTAGGGTTCTTGAACAAGAAACAAAGTTTAAAGATGATTACTTAAGGTTTATGAGCTAAGTTTATGGATTTATAAGACCTTTAGCTGCTGTATAAAACCCTCCTTGGTGTTCTTCTTCTCTTCCAGCCGTCACAGTCACCAAACCCTAGCCGCCACAAGCTTTTTCTTCCTTCTCCTTGCTGCTGCCGATCGCAATCTGCCTCAGGGGTTGGGGCTGCTAAATTTCGGGATTTGTGGCTGGGTTATGGAAGAAAATTAAGTTAATTAACTTAATATAATATCATGTAAGGCTTCTAACTTGTGGGCTTGGGTCGGGCCTTGAGTTGTAGTTTTGAAACTTGACCAAAAAGGCCCCTAGAGTCTTCCAACTTAAATCTTTTTTTACCATCTTTCATAAACCTACAATTAACATTTAAACTTTGTAAATTATTGCACTTAACCCCCAACACTTTCATAAAATAAACAATTAAGCATAAAAACCATGATAAAATCATAAGGAAAGCAAGTGTGTTTTACAACACATCAAACATCCCCACACTTAAGACGTTTTCGTCCCTGAAAAAGATTTGACTGCAGTTGGATCAGAATCGGAAAATCAAAGTCAAATCAAACATATAGGTTAGATTTTAAAGCTCAGAAAAACGCAAAAACCGCGATCATCGATATTGTTGTCCACCTAAACCCATGCCTTAATCTTTACCGGGACAAATAAGATCCGACAATAATATTACTTAGTGGTTTACACAATTAAGACCCGCTTATTTTCAGCTTTTACCGGACCAGACCACCCCAACTTGGCTTAAACCTCGAAATTAGCAGAATTAAAATTTTGTTGCTCAATATTTATGAATAGTTAAGATGATCAAGGGTATTGTTTATCCACCTAAGCTTAAGCATCAAAGTCTACCAAGCAGCTATTAGATACGATTAAGGTTCAATTAATTTATAGCTAGTGTTCCCCACAACATGACATACCCCCGTTATCAAGAAATACCCAAAATCCATCACCATAGATGAGTATGCAAAATTTCATCTGTAGGGCTTACATGTAGCGTGTCCCTTGTGGTCCGTTTCTTAATGGTAATGAGACACGAGCAAGGGGACCCCACATGGCTAACAGCGTGGATGATCAAGTCTGTAGTATTTGTACTTTTGTACTTTTGTGATCATGTTTATAGACTTAGAAGGGTTTGCTCTTTGGTTTTATTTTAAATATCCACAACTCCACATAGGAATTGTGAATACCCAAATGAATAGATTGCATACAGACCCATGGTCTCTGGACCCGAAGCATCCCATCAATACAGGATTTAAGGTTATAAAACCATACGCCAATGAGGTGTAAAACACTAAACTAGCAGTTTAAGATTTATATCACAGGCTACACGTCATACTCTAACGTTAAACCTACCCAAGCATCATATGATAACGTATTCAATTTTTTAAAAACTCACGATACTTCCACTTTTTCATACCAAAATTTGAGGCTTGAGTATGGCCCGACCTTTCATTGCTTATTTTCCACGGACAAAACGCTTTACCCACAAAAGATTTCCGTTTAACCGTTTTATCAAATTTGCCCTTTCATTTTCAAGGCTGAGCCTACCGACACATCACAAGTTAAGTGCGTTTTCTGTTATTTATCTCATATTATTAGTAGTTTGAAAAACCGATTTCCGATAAATATCATCATCTCCCACTTTAATGCAAAAGAAACTAAAAACAAGGGACCTTTTTTTTTAACATAAACAACGTACGAAAACGAAAAACAAGTGAAAACTTTTAATTTTTTAAAAAATTTATTTTCTACAACTAAGTAATATAAATTCCAATCCCCACACTTAGAACGAAATCGTCCTCGATGAGAACAAGAAAAAGAAATAAAATAAAAATAAAACGTAAAGCATAAAATTAAAACTTGAAAGAACAGAAATTAAAATAGAGAACGGGTTACTCCTCTGATTTAGATGCAGATTCTTCATCAGCTGTGTATGACTCGAACGAACGACCGTATAGCATTTCATTTGCGGCCGCAACCTCGGGTGAACCAGTTCCAAAACACCATCAGAGCTACCATGCGCATAATAATACTTGTAACAACTCAAACTCGCTCGCATGTAGCGGCGTACAAAACATAAAACAAAAACATAAAAAATAAACATATTTTTGTGTTTTTGATTTTTTTTATAAATATAAATAAAAATAAAACAAATAAAAACAGATAATAAAGAGAATCATAATACAAACTCTACAACTCGGCTGTCTCCCGAGTGATGCATCCATCACGACTATTCCTCGGTGAATGAGTCAAGGTAGAACACCTCGACTGTCTGATCAATTATCGGCTCTCCTATGTAGTGCTTCAATCTATGGCCGTTCAACTTAAACTTCCCGCTTGGATCTTGTATCTCAATCGTGCCATACGAGAAAACCTCAGTGACCGTGAACGGTCCCGACCATCGGGATTTCAACTTTCCCGGGAATAACCTCAACCGTGAGTTATACAGTAAAACCTTATCCCCACACTTGAACTGCTTATTACCCTTCAATTTCCTGTCATGCAGTTCCTTCGTATGCTCCTTATACTGAAATGATTGTGCATATGCGTGATCCCGGAGCTCCTCTAATTAATTGATGGAAACGATTACCCTCTGCGGCGGGTAAATCAAGATTAACCCTTTGAAGGGCCCATGAAGCGCGGTGTTCCAATTCAATAGGAAGATAACAGGCCTTCCCATAAATCATCCGAAATGGTGTGGAACCAGTCGGAGTCTTGTAGGCTGTACGGAAGGCCCACAGAGAGTCATCTAATTTGTCGGACCAATCCCGACGATTTGAACCTACCATTTTCTCGAGAATACGTTTGATTCCCCGATTACTCACTTCTACTTGCCCGCTAGTCTGTGGGTGGTAGGCGGTCGCAAGCCGATGGGTGACCCCATAACGCTTCAACGCCTTATCCATCTGCGAGTTGCAAAAGTGAGTACCTCGATCACTGATCAAGGCTTTCGGGACTCCAAAACGAGCAAATAGACTTTTTAGAAAACGGACCACCACTCGGGCATCATTGGTGGGTAGAGCTTTGGCCTCAACCCACTTAGACACGTAATCGACGGCAACGAGTATGTATTTGTTTCCACGTGAAGATGGAAACGGTCTCATGAAATCAATACCCCAAATATCAAAAACCTCACAAACTTGAATGGCATTCTGGGGCATTTCGTTTCGCGAAGAAATGTTGCCGACACGCTGGTAACGATCACAACTCTTAACGAACAGATAAGCATCCTTAAAGATAGACGGCCAGTAAAAACCAGAATCAAAGACTTTCTTTGTCGTATAACTCACACCGTGGTGACCTCCAGTCGGTCCCACATGACAATGGCTCAAAATTTTCCATCCTTCCTTGACATCTACACACCTTCTAATAAGCTGATCAGCACCAATGCGGAAAAGATATGGATCGTCCCAAAGGTAAAATTTGATGTCAGCAAAGAATTTCTTATTTTGATGGTAAGGCATCTTTGGGAGGTATCCGTCAGCGAGATAGTTCGCGAAATCAGCAAACCATGGAAAACCTTCCTATTGTGCAGTAACAAACATCAGACTATCCGTCAAAAAACGATCGTCGATCCTAACTCCCGAATCTCCTAAATCAACTCCCTCTAGACGTGAAGTTGATCAGCCGCCACATTCTCGGCCCCCTTTTTGTCACGGACCTCTATATCGAACTCTTGAAGCAACATGATCCATCAGATAAGACGAGGCTTAGCATCCTGCTTGCTGAAAAGATATCTAATAGCGGCATGATCCATATAAACAATCGTTTTGGACAAAACTAGATAGGACCTAAATTTGCCGAAAGCGAACACCACAGCTAAAAGCTCTTTTTCGGTGGTGGTATAGCTTTCCTGCGCGCCATTTAAGGTCTGGCTCGCATAGTAGATCGGATGGAAATGTTTATCCTTCCGTTGTCCAAGAACCGCTCCGACTGCGAAGTCGCTCGCCTCACACATCAACTCGAATGGTAACGACCATTCGTGAGCAACCATGATTGGGGCGTTAACGAGTTTGTCTTTTAGAAGATCAAACGCCTCGATACACTGCTCAGAAAAAACAAATGGAACATCCATCTCCAAAATTTTGGTCATGGGTCTCGCGATTTTAGAAAAATCTTTGATGAACCGGCGGTAGAACCCGGCATGACCTAGAAAGCTACGAATTGATCTCACAGAAGTTGGCGGGGGGAGATTAGAAATGGTCTCGACCTTTGCCCGGTCAACCTCTATCCCCGCACTTGAGATCCGATGACCTAGAACAATGCCCTCGCGAACCATGAAATGACACTTCTCCTAGTTAAGGACTAGGTTGGTGTCAACGCAGCGGGACATCATCCTCTCGAGATTTGATAAACAATGATCGAAGGAACTCCCAAATACGGAAAAATCGTCCATGAACACCTCCATGGAGTCCTCGATCATATCATGGAAAATGGCCACCATACACCTTTGGAATGTGGCCGGAGCGTTACAAAGTCCGAACGGCATACGTTTGTAAGCAAACATTCCGTAAGGACAGGTGAAAGTGGTTTTCTCCTGGTAGTCGGGAGCTATCGGAACCTGGAAGTACCCGGAGAAACCATCTAGGAAGCAGTAGTACTGCTGACCTGCTAAACGCTCTAACATCTGATCAATGAATGGGAGAGGAAAGTGGTCTTTCCTGGTGGTATCATTCAGTCGGCGATAGTCGATGCATACTCGCCATCCCATCACAGTCCTCGTGGGATTAAGCTCGTTCCTCTCGTTGGTGACGACAGTCATGCCACCCTTTTTAGGAACCACTTGGACTGGACTCACCCAGCACTATCAGAAATGGGGAAAATGATCCCCGCATCAAGGAGTTTAATGATCTCCTTCTTTACGACCTCTTGCATTTTCGGATTAAGCCGCCGTTGCGGCTGGACGACTGTTTTGAAATTTTCCTCCATGAGGATTTTCTGAGTGCAAAACGAAGGGTTGATACCCTTGATGTCGATAATTTTCCATGCAATAGCCTCCTTGTGCTCTCGTAGCACCCTCAACAACTTCTCCTTCTCGACCTCGGTCAAAGCAGATGCAATGATAACCGGAAGCTTCCTCTCTTCATCTAAAAATGCATACTCAAGGTGGGAAGTTAAATCCTTAAGCTCTAAGGAAGAAGGAGGACTCTCGACCGAAGGTCGGTCCATCGGATCGTCTCGTACGATCTCAGCAGACACGCCAGATTCAGGGGTATGCGACTCGGTGTCGTCATTTAAGGACTAATTGGTTACGGCAACCATTTCAATCTCTGGAACCTCCCTATCGAGAATCTGGGTGTCGGAGGCAGATCCTCCACAAATTTCGCTGAGAAACTCCCCGACATGCTCCATGATGGTATAAATGAAGTATAAGGAGTTATCAGCAGACTTGGGGTGTTTCAGTGACTGTCGAACGTCAAAGGTGACGTTCTCATCCCCAACTTTTTAGACGACTTTTGTATCTTTCCCATGTTGCGTGTAACGATTCATCATCATCGGTCCGGAATCCGGTAATGCTGGCTCGATATTTGGCAGTTTTATCTGGCGGAAAATATTTGAGAAGAAACTGTTCAACCATCTGGTCCCAAGTGGTGATGGAACCAGAGGAAAGAGATTCTATCCATTCTAGGGCTTGGCCGCTTAGAGAGAAAGGAAAGAGTTTAAGCTTGATTTGATCTTCTGAACAGTTTTGAATTTTAAAGGTTCCGCAAATTCGTAGAAATCGAGATATGTGAGAAAGAGAGTCTTCGTCAAGGAGACCATGAAATTGAACTGAATTTTCTACCATATGAATGGTGCTTGATTTGATTTCAAATTTTCGGTGATTTCG
Source organism: Bidens hawaiensis (assembly GCF_021521415.1). NCBI lineage: Eukaryota > Viridiplantae > Streptophyta > Magnoliopsida > Asterales > Asteraceae > Bidens > Bidens hawaiensis. The sequence continues at coordinate 39,690 of NW_027493785.1, forward strand.
GGAGGAGCCACTCCATTGCCGTAGCCTTCGAGAGTCGGCTTGGCATACTGGCTCATGTTCGGCTCATTGTTCTGGGCCGCCATCATTTCTTCAGTTTGATTTTCTCCTGATGTTGTGGCGTCTACTGATTCGTCTATGATTGCTTCTGCGGTTTCTGTAGCCCGTTTACGAGTTCGTCAACGAAAGAGTCGTTCCGGTTCAGAAATTAGAGAAACAAGCTCACGCTCAAAAGTAGAGGACATACATGAGGCTAAATCAAAATTACACTAAAGTAAAAGTTAGTTAAAGTTAGTCTAGGTTGAACTATAAGTTAAACTATTTTAAACTAAACTAATGTCTAAGCTAGTTAAACTATTTCAAAAGTAAGGTAAATAAAGGTCAAAAATTAGGCTAGCCGTAAAATTATATAGTTTAATATTTAGTAAAATTAAAGATAGATAAAATAGAAGTTAAAAATTTGTACAATTATAGACAATGATTAAATTAAAACTTGGATCGTTCTTAGAAACGTACTGTGTATCCCCGGCAATGGCGCCAAAAACTTTGATGCGTGCGTGCTAGCTTGTATAAATATGAAAGGTTGGATATTTAGCTTTTCCACAAGATCGTGTTTTAAATTTATAAAAGTGATTTCTACAAAGACTAAACACACACAAAACAGGCAAGTGTACCTATCGTATATGTAGAATAGTATTGGTAAGAACCAAGTATCGATCCATGGATACAAAGGTTTCTAATAATAAATCGTTGTTTTACTTCAATCGGAGGTTTTAATCATTTTGGGGTTGATTTTTAACTTTTTATAAAATATAAATGCTTATATAAATAATATATAGGTGACCGAGAAAAGAGATTCTAAACGAGTTGTTCAATTATGCGAAGGTTACCATCTAAGATCAAGAATCCACTCCATTTTTAGCGTTGATAATTAATGTGTAGACATGTGATAGACTTGTCGTAGCAATATATGATAGATAGCTCCTTAAACCTTAAGTGAGCATCTTCGGCATTAAGGAGATGGTATGCGCATTTTAAAGTCCACCCTTTTCTAATGTCATACCATCTCAATGATGTCGATTTGAGTTGACAAGTAGTTTCGTAAAGTAGAAAGATTAGGATTGACTTCGATTTCTCAAATACCAATTCTAAAAACTTCGGGCGGTTGTAGTTCATCACACAACCTCCCCTTGGTTGATTTATGTAGGTTATAATTACACATTCCGTTAACATATGGTTTCTTTAACTAATTTGATATCCTAAGCAAAGCCATTTTCGGATTACCAAGGTTTAGAAAAATACACCATAACTTATATCTCATCATTTCTAAGTACAATATAAGGATCCATGTTTCGATAATGTATCAAAGTATTTCTATCTTTCAAGAACATGAATCGATCATGAACGATTGCCAAAGATATTGACAACCACCAACTTTGATTTAGTGATTTAAGATGGTGAAACATTTCTCATCAAAAGATAATTGTAATATAACCATGTACTTTTCTAGACTACATAACATGTCTTGATTAATTATCAAGTAAAACAAAGCTTCTTCATAGATTTTAGATGGTAAAAGGAGTTTAGCTCATAATGAACATAATGATGAACATTAAGATGATTGATAACAACAAATACATGATTAAACTTAGAACAATCTAACCAAGTGTAGATGAATCCTTCTGCTTAATGATGGTAATGATGGTTGATGATGATGATTAGCGGTGATGACCTCCAAGCCTTCAAACTCTTCACTAGATCTTCAAAGTGAGTGTTAGTGTGTGTTTTTATAAGTGGAAACCGGAGAGAACTCTTTTCAAGGCACACTTGATGAATGCAACATGAGCCACTATTTATAGGCAATCTGGACAATGAGGCACGGCCCCGTGCATGATGAGCACGGCCCCGTGTATTTTTATGAGATGTGCCAGATTTGTTTTGTCTTTTGTGTGAGGTGGCAACGGCCCCGTGGTTAGCAGGCACGGCCCCATGTTGTTTAGTGACATGTGCTCAATTCTTTTTTGACTTTTCTGCATTCCCGTCCACGGCCCCATGCATGCTGAGCACGGCCCCGTGCTTTTGTTCTCATATTTTTTCTTTTCTTGTGTCAGAAGCATGGGGGCGTGTTTCTTGAGGCATGGGGGCGTGTTTCTTTGTTTTCTTGTGTTTTCTTCTGTTTTTCTTCATCTTTTTGCTTGTTTCTTCGTTTGAGGCTTGGTTTCACCTGAGATTATGTTTTATTATGATAAGTAGTCTTTTATGCTATGTTATTAGATAGAAATTGCAGTTTTTAGAGATTATTTGATGCCGAAAAGATGTATATTTCTATGTACATCACATGCCAAAAGGGCAAGCAGCACAAATCTTCTTATAAGACAAAACTTATCAACTCAATTGATCAAGTGATTGAAATGCTTCACATGGATCTCTTTGGTCCTGTGAGTGTCCCAAGCATAAGAAGAAAAATATACTGTCTAGTGATCATTGATGATTATTCAATATATACTTGGGTTTATTTCCTAAGTACAAACGATGAGACTTCAGAGTTGATTAAAGGTTGTATAACCAGGATTGAGAATCAACTGGATAAAAGGATTAAAGTGATGAGAAGTGACAATGGTACTGAGTTCAAGAATGGAGTTATTGAAGAATTTTGTTCAGAAAAATGAATACTTCAACAATTCTCAGCTCCTAGAACTCCTGAACATAATGGTGTTGCAGAGAGAAGAAATAGAACAATAATTGAAGCTGCAAGAACCATGCTAGCAGATGCTAATCTACCAGTTACATTTTGGGCAGAAGCCATCAACACAGCATGCTATGTTCAGAACATAGTACTTCTTAATAAGAGGCATAACAAGACTCCTTATGAAATCTTCTTTAACAGAAAACCCTATATCAAGTTTCTCAAGCCTTTTGGATGCAAATGCTCACTCTTGAACACCAAGGATTATTTGAACAAATTTCAAGTTAAATCCTTAGATTTCTTCTTTGTTGTATACTCTACACACTCAAAGGCCTACAGGGTATATGTGAATGATAATTTAGTTATGATTCAATCATCTGATGTGATCTTCAATGAAAATCAGTTCAACACAGTTGATGGAGCAGCATGGCTGTTTGATCTTGAAAAATTGGTCAAGTCTTTCAAGATCTACCCTGAAGACTTTGATGATTCATTTTACAAGACCATTGTAATTGAAGAGAAAAATCAGAAAAAATTAGACTTGGAAAAGTTATGGAACAAGGTTGCAAGTAAAGAAAGTGAATATACATTCATTAAGGATCCCTCAAGTGCAAATGTTGAGCAAGTTCAAGATAATAATCAAGAAAACAATCAGAGACCAGAACATGATCAAGCAGATAATAATCAAGACAATCAGGAAGTGCAGAATGATCAAGTTCAAAATGGGGAAGATCCAAGCAACCAAACTGGTGAAGAGGAGACAGTTTCAACAGCAAGGTTTCAAGATTTGTTTGAAAGATTGAATTTGGGAAACAATGGTGCATCCACCTCAAGGCAGAACAATGAGGAAGCACCTGAAGCTGATATTGAAACAACTGATTTGATCATTGATGAACCAGATCTCAATGAATCAAATCTTGACACTACTGTGTCTGTAGATGTGATAGCTCAAACCCCTTATGTTGAAAAGAATCATTCTTCTGAAAACATCATTAGAGATATATATGAAAGAGTTACAAGAAGTCATTCTGAAACCGCAAACATTTGTTTGTACTCCTGCTTTCTATCCCAGATAGAACCAAAGAACATTGTTCAAGCTCTAAAGGCAACAGTTGGGTAGAAGCAATGCAAGAGGAGTTGGCACAGTTTAGAGATCTACATGTTTGGGAGCTTGTGGACAGGCCAAGAAACAGATATGCAATTGGAACTAAATGGATTTTCAGAAATAAGAGAGATGAGAGGGGTATTGTGATTAAGAATAAAGTTAGACTTGTTACACTTGGATGCCTGCAAGAAGAAGGGATTGATTTTGAGGAAGTCTTTGCACCTGTTGCAAGACTTGAAGCCATAAGAATCTTTTTAGCTTATATTGCCTCAAAGAATATCAGGGTATTCCAACTTGATGTCAAATCTGCATTCCTAAATGGAAAGATAGAGGAAGAGGTGTATGTAACTCAACCACCAGTTTTTGAGGACCCAGTGTATCCTAACAGGGTGTATAAGTTAAACAAAGCCTTGTATGGATTGCATCAAGATCCAAGAGCTCGGTATGATGAGTTGTCAAATCATTTGCATGAACATGGTTTCCAAATGGGAGCTATTGACAAGACCCTCTTTTACAAAAAGAAAGGAAGAGATTTGTTGTTGTTGCAAGTCTATGTGGATGACATTATTTTTGGGTCAACCAATGAACATATGCGTATGGAGTTTGAAGAGGTGATGAAATCCAAGTACAGCATGAGTTCAATGGGAGAAATTAATTTCTTTCTTGGATTGCAAGTTCAACAAAAATCTGATGGGATTTTTCATCTACCAATCTAAGTATCTGAAGGACATCTTAGACAAATTCAAGTGTAATGACTTGAAAACTGCTTCAACTCCAATGGATACAAAAGAGAAGATGGTAGCAGATGAAAAAGGGGAGCCAGTGGATGATCATGAATACAGAACGAAGATTGGGTCACTGATGTATCTTATTGCTTCAAGGCCTGATATCATGTTTGTTGTGTATGTCTGTGCAAGATTCCAGTCAAGTACTAAGGTTTCTCACATGAATGCAGTCAAGAGAATCTCTAAATATTTGAAGGGTAGACCTGATTTGGGAATTTGGTATCCAAAGAACTAGTCATTTGATCTGATTGCCTACACAGATAGTGATTATGATGGATGTAATATGAGCAGGAAGTCCACTTCAGGAGGATGTCAATTTTTGGGTAATAGATTGGTGTCATGGCAATGCTAGAAGCAGACCACAGTGTCAATCTCAACTGCAGAATCTGAGTATATTGCTGCATCTGCCTACTGTGCACAAGTTCTCTGGATTCAGAATCAGATGCAAGATTATGGTTTGAATTTTCTAAACACCCCAATTTATATTGATAATACTGGTGCATCTTTCATTGTTAAAAATCCTGTGCAACATTCCAAGACTAAGCACATTGAAATCAGACATCACTTCATAAGAGATTGTAGTGAAAAAGGTTTAATTGAAGTGAAAAGAGTTGATACAAGTGATAATTTGGCTGACCTATTCACAAAACCACTTGATAGAACCAGGTTCAACTTTCTTCTGAAAGCCCTAGGAATGACCAACTCTAATGAAGTCTGATTGATGATATGTGCTTGATTGTGCAAACTGGCAATCTTCTCAAAGTCTTAGTGAATGGTGTGTATGTGTGTTTGATTGTGATACTTTTTGATGTTAACTGATATGTGCTTAACTGATTATCTATGCAAATTAGATATCATTGATGCTTATAATTGTTTATCAGTTGACTGATTGGATGTCATTATAAGTAGTTTGAATTGTCAAAATTGATTATATACTTATCTGATGTCATGATTGAATGTTTGAATATGTGTTTAATCTGATCAGATGATGTTGTTAGGATCTGTTAGACTATGAATTGTGTGAAGTCTGCTTATTTTGATAATATCATTTATGGTTAAGATTTGAATATGCTATGCTTGTGATTGTGTCAAAATGTGTTTTTGAGTCAAAATGATATGCATGACTGAAAATTGTTAAGAAACATATTTGATCAAAACATCTTTTGAAAATACAAGAGCAAGTTGTTAATGGTGTAGACACATGATAATACTATTCAGTTCAAAGCTTTATAGAAGCTTAAAAATAAATTTTCAATGAAAACTCTCAAAGAGTTACTTTTGCTTAAAATCATGTCATTTGCTAAAGTTGGAAGGGCATATACTTGTATATGTTTGGTCCTATCATCCGTTCTCAGATTGAAAGGATAACCATTAACCTGGAAAACTGAAAGCATTTGGGGCAATTGTAACTTGTTTTCTATTCTATCACTTTAAATTATGCCAATAACTCTGTTTTGAAAGAACATGTATTCACATATATGTTTGGTCCTGTTGACCACTTGTGGTCAAACAGGATAGCCATTTACCTGTCAAATAAGAGATATTGGGGTGTCTGAATTTTAAACTATGATTAAATGGGAAATGATAGTACATTTACTACTTAACCAATCATATGGATTTAATAGGCTGAAAAAGGCGCATAGTACAGTCATTAACATGTATGGTTGCTTTCCTATGATATGTAAAATTTAAGGTGATATAAACATAAATAACTGTTAAGCTTAATGTGGAGTTACATTGTTGTCTATGCATGTTCCAAGATAAATCTTTCTAAATGATAGGCACAAAAGTAATTATCCAGTCATACACAAGCCCGTTGGTATTTGGTTTTCTAAATGAAATATTTACAAAAGAATGACAATGAACAAATGTGAACTACCTTATTTCAAATATTTTTTCAATCAAAAGTTGATAAATGTTCACAAATTTTATTTAAAGAAAATGCAAACATGAGGGTTAATTCTAGAACTACAAGGGTGGAGGAAATCATATAAGTCCTTTAAACATTCCGAATGAAAGGCCTGTAAGTCCGACTTGCGTGGCCTGTAAGTCCAACGTTCAACCTCACATATGTTAGCTAAACTTGAAAAGAAATATTAAATTTCAAAGATATTCTGTCATTAAAAGTTTTTAACCAAATCCAGGGGGTCAAAGTCAAATTGAGGTGATCTGGAGAAAGCCAAATAAGCCTTGAAAATAGATATGGAGCATCAGAAAACAATATGTGTTATCCATTTAACTTTATGCATATAAATTGAACATTAAACATATCACCAAAGAGATTATATTCATGCTAAGTCTAGACCTGCTGTTAACCTGTCTATGTTGTCATAATAATGCTGAGAATGAAGTATTGAGAAAGCTACTTATTCAATATGATCCCATTCTTGAGATCTTTTCAATAAAAGAAAGAAACTGTTTTGAAAAGAAACATGACTGAAATTTGATCTCTAAATGCACCATTTGATCTTAAACAATGATTTTTATTGATAAATATAACTGATATTGTGTTTTAGTCAGAAAGTGTTTCATTTTACCTTCAAAAATGTTGAATATGTATTTTCGGGTAAGGTTTAATGTTTTATAACCTTTCTGAGTATACTTAGATGTTTTTATCTAAGTTTGTCAATTTCGAGCATGCTTTGAATTATTTAACAATTTTCGGGTAGAGTTCAATATTTTACTTGAAATCTAACTTTCCGAGCAGGCTTGACATTTATCTATGTTTGAATGATGTTCACTAGCAAGCTTTGTTGATTTATAAACTTTTAGCAAACTTGACTGTTTTATAGGTTGTTTAAGTTAGTCTAGCAAGCTTTGTGATTAGATGTGATATTCTAGTAAGCTTTGTGATTAGATGTGATATTCTAGCAAGCTTTAGTGATTTTAGACTTTATAGCACACTTAGGTGTTTGTTTATTCTTTAAACTCATTTCCAGAAAGCTATGTGTTATTTGTGATTATGATTCTTTGAAATTAAATGTGTTTTCGAGCAAACCTAGTCTCCCGGGCACACTTTATATTTTGGGCACACTTTGAAGTTTTCAAATGTCCCTTAATATACTTGGTAATTTCAAAACTTGACTTTCTGAGTACACTTTGTGTACTGAATCCCTATCTAGCACACTTTGTATTTTTGAAGTTCATCGAGCATACTTTACGTCAAAGTGTCCTTGACTGAATATTTGAACTATTTTACATTTCGGGTAGAGTTTGTGATAGGTTGAGTTTTCCGAGTAGGGTTTGTATTTAGAAGTATATCTGAGATTTATTTGGGTATCATAATTGATTCTCAGCAAGGTTGCCTACTTGATATTTTATACTTGATTATCTGTTTTTTGATTTAGTTCTCGAGCAATCTTGTATTTCGAGTAAGCTTTCTTCATTTTACTTAGATCTATATTTAATCTTCTTAAATTGTTGAAACGAGCAAGTTTTGGGAAAGTGGAAGGTTCCGAGCAAGCCTTGTAAACTAAAATGAACTTTTCCGAGAAAGGTCTGATAAATGAACTATATCGAGCAAGGTTTGAAATGTAAATATTTTAAATGGTTAATAGTACTGTTTGACAGCTATTAACTCACTATACGGCAAAATGCATTTAAACCCACTTTCAAAAGGGTATATAAGAGAGAGTTGAAAAAAATTTTCCCACTTTCTCTCTCACCCTCGTTTCAGATACTCAACCGCCAAAGTGCGATAATCTGAAATTCCTAACCCTAATTTACCATCCCACTTTTTCCGACTCGGTAAGCTTTAATCAAGTGTATTTCGACCACGATTAAGTCATATTGGGCTTTGATTAGTCATAATTACTAAATCTCTGTTTTGTGTGTAGGTTATAAGCTTGTCGAAGATCAGGTTCTAAATGATATTTCTTTTATTCTTCTTCAAATTTATAACTTAAAATTACTTAAAGTTGTGAACTTTAGGACTAATATCTACTTTGATTTTGTTTATTTGTGTGTTCATATATGGCGAATCACAATGATCCGAGATATCCGTTAGATCATAAGCACAATATGTGCGCTCTATTACAAATTACTCCAGACAATGATGATGTTGCTCCAATGATTAGATGGTTACAACGGTCGAACATTCGTTTCACTTTGATAGAATCCCCAGTGATATACAGAAATCACTCACTTGATTTTTGGCGGTCAGCGAGGCATTATGACGATGTGAATGGAGAAGAATAAAAGCCACAGTTGCGAATCAGGAGATACGTGAGACAGAGGGGTTGATAAGAAGATGTTTGCAGGTGAATGATGATAATCCCAACCCTATTCACCTCACAACAGAACACTTACTCAAAGTGTTTATGCAAACAATGGGTTATCAGGGGACGGTGCACGAAGGACAATTCCACAAAGGAATGTTCCCCATATTATACAGATTCTTGATACACCACATTATACAGGGGTTTGCCACTAGGAAAGGATCATGGACTCTTATGAGTCGGGATTTGGCCAATGCTACAGTTTGTTGTTGTGTTTAATCAACCATTCAACTTTTCCAAGATGATCTTTGAAGGGATGGTAAGAAACTTGAGAAAACTGAACAATAAGAAGTTTTTGGCATATCCCAGGTTTCTACAGATTATTTTTAATCAAGAGTTGGAAGGATTTCCCACTATTGGAACTACACATGTGCTGCAAGATCCAAATACATTTAAACATATTGAAAATCCGGGCAGCACAAGCAGGTTCAATCCCGAGGAAGTGTTTGAAATAGTACCATGACTTTTGGTTGATGGTTTTGAGGTTGTTCCTATACCAGAGTTAATCTCAGAGGAGGATGAAGAGGATGATAAAAGTGAGGATGAAGAAAATGGTGATGATAATGATTATGATGATAATGATGATGATGATGATGATGGTAATGAAGGAGGAGGTGAAGGAAACTTTGATGATATAGTACAAGATCAGGGGGAGTTTCAACCCATACCTACACCACCAACCACACCCTTAGCTATACCATCACAAACACCACCCTACCCAACATCACCAGATGACCAAACCACCCAATCCCCAACCACTCAAACACCTATCTTAAACCAAATCCCACCCGAAAATTTACAACAATCACCACCTCACTCACCACCACCTACCCTAACCCAATCTCCTCCACCAACCCTAATCCAAGACTCACATGAAAACATAAATCAAACCTCACCTGACAACCTAAACTTAAGCCCTCCCACTAACCCAATCTCTCCACCACAAACCCAATCCCTGAACCTTTCTCTACTTCACTACCCACTACATCTCCCCATATTTCCAATCTTTACAAAAGAAATTTTGATTTGATAATTGAGGTTGTACGGTTGAGGGGAGAAAATGAGGAATTAAGAAGTACAAATGAGGAGTTGAAAGCTCAGTTGGCCCATGCACAATCACGAATTCAAACCCTGGAGCAGGAGGTTAAGAAGACCTCAGCTGCCCCAAAACAGGGGGAGAATGATTCAAATGAAAGGGCAACTGGAGCTGTGACTGAAGTGAATGTGATTGATGATGGTTTGACATGCATTCTGAATGCATATGATGTCTCTGATGTAGAGAAAAGTAGTGAGAGAAGGATATTAGAAGAAGATTATGAAGCTGATTTGTCTGGGGGTGAAGAGAAAAATTATGATGCAGATAATGAAGTATAAAACATTATTGAAAGAGATGAGGATGATGTGATAAGAACTGAGAAGGGTGTGGAGAATGAAGATGAAAATGTGATTGATGATAATGTAGCTACCACTGATGTTGATACAGATATGCAAACTGATATGCAAGCAAATGTTTTGATAGGAGAGAATGATGCAGCTGAGGAACCAGTTGTTACTGAAATTGCTGAAGAAGGTTCCAAGAATGCTGAGCATGATGAAGAGATGGACAATTTGGAAAAAGATATTGATGTTTTTCCTTCTGAAACAGAGAGTGACAAGAGAATGAGGCTAGCCAAAGGCAAAGCTATTGCTGAGAAGGAGAATGAGCCTCTTAGGGCAGATACTGAGGAGGAAGAGGAAGTAGATGAGGTTGTTGCTGCTGCTGCCAGAAGGCTGGAACAAGTAATAAATGAAACAAGGGAGAGGGAATATATTGCCCGAACCCTGACTACAGAAGAGCTGACAGAGCAGGAAAACCTACTTGATCAAGCTAATATTGCCAAAGTATTTACTAAAGAAGAGGTTGATGATCAAGAGGTGCGTGAGACTTTGATTAATCTGAAAAGAATTGAAGAAGTGGATAATTCTCTTGCCATGGTAGTGAGCAAGTTTAGTCAATCTCAAAATCAGCCCAAAATGAAACCAATTCAACAGCTGAGCCAGTGAATGACTTGAATATGGAGTTAAATTATGAAGAAGTTGGTGAATCTATTGCCTCCATCTTTGCTAAGAAATGGGCTGAAGAAATTAAAGAAGATATAAGACAAAACCCATCTGATTGGGAGTGTAAGGATGATGCAAGATGTGGTGAGAAATATACAAGAAAAAGGCTGAGACCTGATGAATATGATCAAGGTAAGGACAGATCTGCAAAAAGGGGTAAGTGGGATGAAAAGAACCAGTACTTTGTGGAAACACCTGATGACCAAGGAAGTCCTTTAAGGGCGGTTCCTATTCGAACACTGAGACTAGAAGAAGTAGCATAAGGTGTTCCAAATGTTCCAGTTGCAGATGCTCCAAGAACTGAGGATGAAAGAATTGATGCAGTAAATGAATCAACTGAGAAAGAAGATTCAACTGAAGATGACAATGATGATAACCAAGGTGTTACAGCAGAAAGAGTTGATGACTTGTCCCCTCAAGTAGAGATGACAGAAGATCATAGGGCAAACATACAATAAAGCTTGAATGAAACTAGAATGAAAAATCCTTTGATAATAAAGCTGATCAACCGTGGTTTCAAATTTGAAGATCTGGCTCCTTTAACTGATGAGGAGTTGCAGAATAAGTTGGATAAAGAGAGGGATGTTGTCAAGAAAATGATGGAAAAGAAAAACAGGGAAAATAAAAGATTCAGAGAGTATCTGAGATTGCACAATTACTCTGAAAAATATTTAATTCATTTTAAGTTTGAACAACTTCGAGATGCCTATTATACAACTAGAGATGCTGAGAAAAAGGCTGAATTGGAAAGAATTGCATTGAAATCTGCAAATCAAAAGGAAAGAATTGAGAAACTCTATAACAAATATGGTGGAAAGTGCAGATTCTTGTTAGAACATAGCAGAACTCTTAATGATGTGGAATCAATGACTAAAGAGATGGTTGAAAAAGAGTTTAAATATCTGACAAGTAAAATTCAGAGAGCCACCTACCAAAAAGAAAAATCCAAAGCTCATGACTCATGATGAGGAAGAAAGAGAAGAGAAAGAAAGATTGGCAAAAGAAGCAGCTTTGGCTGAAAAGATTGAATCTTTGAGAAAGAAGTATGATGGAAAGTGTGGATACTTACTTGATAAGGGTATGTCACCAGAATTGGTGAATAGTTTTTCTAAAACTGCAATTGAATATCATTAAAATAGACTCCAAAGGAAAGACAAATCAAAGAGAGATCAACCTGAACCCGCAGTCCAACAAACCAGGGAAGATAAATCTGAACCTCCTAAAAAGAAAAGAAAAATCATGAGCTTGAGAGAGAAACAAAAGACTGAAAGTGAATTAAAAAGAGCTGAAACTCAAGAAACCCCTATCCAAGTGGAAGTGAAGCCAGAATTGGATGAACCTATAGTTCCATGGGAGAATGAAGAAATGATTCAAATCCTGAGGGGTATAATGGTAAATCAAAAAGGAATGGATGTGAATGCCTTGAATAAAGATCAATCGAAAGAACTATTCTATATACAAAAGGCTGAATGGGAGAAAGTTTTGATGGAGGGAGAAAATCCCAAAAGTTTTATTGGAGGAAGGTTTGTGCCTGCTGGGTTGTTGGATAATCCCAAGATTGTGGAATTGATTGGTAGACTGCACAGAGATGCAGGTGAAAATTTTGTTGATCTTGTTAACCTTCCTGTTGAATTAATTGAATCAATGTACAAGAAAGCTTTTGCTGTATCAGGGCCTAGTAAACCCATGAATTCGATTCCAACTAGGCCCTCTGTCTTAAGACAACACCCATCAGCAAGCAGGGGTGAGTCAAGCAGAGCAGGATCCCAAAGAGAGACAAGACCACGATCTGATGTGGATCTACCTATGACTCTCTACTATGACTCAGTCTATCAATCTTTGAAGGTGATTATGCAGAGCAAACAGTTGAGCGACATTATATTCAGAGATGACTTTGCAAATTACACAAGGGAACAACTTGAGAAAATGGTCACACTTGATTTGTATGATTATCATGACAGTAGAAAGATGGCTGGAAGACAATAAAACGAGCTTTCAAAGTATCTGAGAAGTGAAGATGAAAAGGGGTTCCCATTCCTTGATGAAAAGAAAAAATGGAAACTGACTAAGCAAGAGCAAAGCAGAAAAGCTAATCGAATGAGAAATATAAGAAGTGCTGAATTGAGATATCCGTTGTCAGTCAGAAACAGGAACCCTTGTCAAATCTGAATACCTGCATCAATATGAGACGAAGAATGACACAACCAAATTATGAAGTTCAAAAGAATGGCCGAATCACTGAGATTGAATATAAGGAAAATGAAGGCCACTACATTCTTAGGAACTCTGACGGTCTCATATTGGGAATTATCAAACAGATGAAGATTTGACGTTCATCAGCTATGAAGACCTGAGGGATATAAGGGATATGACTATTCCTGAGAGTCCCCCTCATTACCAAATCCTATCCATCTTTCAACAAAGGGCAGGAACGGTAATAGTTAATCGAAGACAAGCAGCCTATAATGCAAGAAGAAGATGAAGATCTTAGAATAGGATTTGCTTTGTAAGGTCTACGGACAGATTTTGAATATGTAATTTTTGACTTTATGAATATGTAATTTTATTTGATTTGATTTGTATTTTGACTAAGTGTATGTAACATTAGAAGTGTTTTGGGACAGTTGAGGTGTTCCAATCTAGGGGGAGATTGTTGAGTCAAGAACTTGACTTTAAATGACTTAAGGATGATTAAGGAAGATTGGAATCTTCTCATCCTCCCCAGAAATGCCTAAGTATGGAATTCAAGCACACTTGGACTCCCGGGCAAGGTTTACTTGGCCTAGCAAGGTATTTTATCCTTCGAGCAAGGTTATCTTCTAGAAGTCTTCTTTAGTGTCAATCCGAGCAGGGTTCACTACATCTAGCAAGGTTGTTCTTCATAGCCAAGCAGGGTTTACTTCCGAGTAGGCTCTTGGCTAACTAAGCTTTTGAAGCCAAGTAATTGGAAGATCTATCAAGGTATTCATTAATAAAACAGTGGTCCGAGCAAGCTTGATGGAAGATAAAGAATAATCCTAAGGACTTCATCGGGCAAGGTTCAACTCCGAGCAAGCTACAGTGTTACCAACACACTTTGCTTGGCTAATAAGTTATTCACTAGCAAAGAGTTGAAAGGATCTCTGAAGAACAAGTTTGCTCGTATGATTATATCGGGCAAAGTTTGATATGATTAAGAAGATTGAAGTCTGCTAGGTGAGTATTTTCTTAGGAAAATACTCTGAGTAAAGTCTATCCGAAGAACTGTTCTCCAGCACACTTCAAAGGTTCCCAGGTCTACCCGTAAAAGACAAAAGGCACTAGCCTACTCGGTGAAGACAAGCAATACAAAGTCTACCCCGAAGACCTGTTTTTACACTTAGTATAAGTCTGAATATGTAATTTGAATATGTATCAAATCATTAAGGTTTCTAGAAGATGGGACAGATGTCAGGTGGTAGCAGGCCTATAAATAGAATAATTTAGGGCACGCCTACCAGACGGTGTAACGATTCCGACGAAACCAGGGATACCCTAACCGATAGACGATAGTTACGTCATATTTTATGTCGGGTACATGAGTTACCATGGTAATTATACGAGAATACATGGTTCACTGTACTGATTGTACGTGAATATATAATTCATCGTATTGAATATGCGATTAATCGATCGATAGTTATTGAAACCCGAACGAATCGAGGGTTCAATTATAGACGAGATATATGATATTTAGTGATGTTACGAAGTATTAAAGCTTCGGGATAAGTGGATTAAAGCATAGAAAAAGGATTTCGATTTAATAGTACGTCGGTGTGTTAAACGAAACCTTTAATACCAAACCGAGCAAGAGATGATCAATCAAGCCGAAAAAGATGCGCAATAATTAATGATATGATGTTTTAAGTTAATAAATGTCATGGTTTAAGTTTTTAAAGTTTTTAAATCGGTTTTATATAAATTTCATTTTTAAGCCGAAAAACGACCGTTTTAGCCTCGTTTTAAGCCGAATTAAACATTTAACCGAAAAACGAACTGAAACAGATTATACAAAACATTATCCGGATTGCGAATATCCAAATGAGTGGCTAGAATTGAAGATGTGGGTCCCACCCCACCCCTCCTTAGCTGCGACCGGACCCTAGGGGGGGTTAAACCCCATTCAATTCTTTTTTTTTCATCACAACAATGCATCATCCATCAATCCTCTCCAAAGTATGAACCAAAACCGAGATTTTGTAGCAAGAAAACAAGGTAAAGAATCGAGTTAATCACGTTTCCATCTTCGTTTCTTGAGTTAGTTTGCAAGAAAATGAGGTTTCGATGATGAAAACCGATTCTTGCATGATCAAGTGATGTATACGGGTTATACAGGTGATCTTGGTCCAAGAAAGGAGTTAAACGAATCAAAAACGAATTTTTACGGTTAAATCTTTGTTTTTGGAATCATAACCGAAACCATGAAAGAAATGGCTTGATCGTGAATGTAACTTGCTTGGTATTGTGGTATGTTGTTTGTAGGTTCTGTATTTAGTGGTAGATAAGGCGGAAAGACGAGTTTGTAGCTTGTAGTGGCGGAAAACGAAAGGTATATTCGGTTTATGTTCGGTTTTGGAGATTTAGACAGATTTTGATGCTTTGGAGTTAGGTCATGAAATTTTACAGAGGTGTTAAACACATGAAAATATGAGTTCTGTGAATTTTTGGTAATTTTTGGATAAAGGATGAATATTTGGTGAATTTAATGCTCGGTTTTGGCCAAAAATGGTGAAAAATAGTTAAATATCATGAACAATTCTGGAAAATTGCAGATAAGCTTTTTATATCATGTATAAGTCACACACAAAATTTGAGGTCCGTGGGAGAAGTCAAAGTAGGATTTTCGGTTAAACGAGTTCTAGGGTTTTCTAGCTCGGTTTTAGTGAAAATGGCATGTAAAGGAAGATTTTGGTTCTGGAAAAATTACAGGGGACTATGTGGATATCATGGGACATCCAGGAGAAATTTGGGATTTTTCTAAGATCGTTTGGTATTTACGACATATTTAGTGTTTAAATGTTGTTTAAAAATAGATAAATAAATTTTAAATATAAAAATTAATTCTGGAAATATTTATATAAAATTCCCCACTGTCAAAAAGTGATTTGTACAAAATTTCAAGATCCGAGACTAAACGGATAATCATTTGTGCTAAAAAGAAGATAAAAACAAACTTTTAAAGCCTAAAACGCATAAACCGGTAAAGTTCGTCTAAACGAACTGACTGGTGTATAAAAACCCTAAAAATGAACTATTTTCATATAGTTGAGTTAAACAAGTAAAAATGAATCATCTGAAAATAATTCGGATGATTTGGGTATTTTTAACCGATTTAACAGTTTCCGGTACGCTAAAGACGGAAACGGGTCCCGCGGCCAATCGGGGCGTCTAAACCGAGCTCAAATGTCACATCTTTAATTAAATTATCAGTCAACCACTACTTTCGGGTCGTGTGTGACCAAACTCATTTTTGAAACGTAAAAACGGATAACCGTGCTAAGCACGCAAAACGAGAAAAACGACTAATAGTAGTTGTGACCATGGAACTCTAAACGATATCACAATCTGAGTCAGGAGAAGTGTTTCTGGGTTAACCTTGCCCCCAGAACGGGTACAGTGCTGGGTTAACAGTGTCCCCAGATGTACCGGTTAACTTGGTTAAAGTTATATTAATAATGAGTGTATAGTAACGATCGTAGGGTTCATATTACAGATTGGACGTGTTAACTGATAATGATTGTTGTTATCTGCTTGCATGTGCTAAGGTGAGTTTCACGAGCCTTTTTTTCTGAATTGTTTTTAAATATTTTCCCGGGGCGGAAGCATGTTACTATTGAAATGTTTAAGTACATACTGAACGCATGGATTTGCGTGTAATTATAAATGTTTTATTGTACGGGAATCGTATGGAATGGGTACAGTACTGGGTTAACAGTGGCCCCAGATGTCCCTAGCAGTGTTTCTGGGTTAACTTTGCCCCCGGAATGAGTACAGTACTGGGTTAACCGTGTCCCCAGATGTCCCTAGCAGTGTTTCTGGGTTAACTTTGCCCCCGGAATGAGTACAGTACTGGGTTAACCGTGTCCCCAGATGTCCCTATAAGTGTTTCTGGGTTAACGTTGCCCCCGGAATGGATACAGTACTGGGTTAACAGTGTCCCCAGATAATATTATATTCTGATATTGATTTATCAAGGTTTACTCAAATTGTGAAACTCACCAACTATTCGTAATTGACCCGTTTTCTCACATGCTTTTCAGGTACAACTAAGATGAAGTGATTGCTTATGTGCTAAGTGCTTGATGTGTGTAAGATTTGCGTGCGGGATGTTAGGATACATTATAATAAATAGAATTATGTATCGTATTGTATGATGTATGTATCACCTAGACGGTAATGGAATACAAGATAATGTAATTTGAAGTATATTAATGCATTCAGTTTTCTTTATAAACAATGTGGTTGATATCAGAGGTGTCTGTTGCATCCCGTTTACGTTTCCGCTGCGGTTACGGGGTGTTACAAAACTTGGTATCAGATCCATTGGTTATAAAGAATTAGGATGTCTTTAAAAGATACCTAAAATATAACCAGTAGCTCAAGTATTATAGGATCTGAATGTCAACTAATAATATATAGTGACGGGGTCTGGATGAACTTGGATGGACAAGTGAGTTATTATGGTCCGGAACATAATAACAGACTTGTCCGCACGAGGGAATTCAGGGGAAGTCACGGGGAACATTAATAGGTAAAAATGGCAACATATGTGTAAAGTATATAATATTATTTATGTGTGCTAATGTGTATATATATATACGTGCATATCTTTTGGGTACATGTATTGAGAAATAGGACCCGGATAAGGAACCGGGGGATGAAATAATAAAAAGTACCGAGGATGCTGAAATTTCTAGAGCATCGGTTGATGATAAGCCTGAATTATCGGGCCATAGTTACGATATTACCAAGTTAGATCTCCCGTTTGACATTAACCAGAAATATCTAGTAACCGTCACTCCCAACTAAAATTGATAAATCCCTTACCCTACCAACACCGGTACCGTATATCCTAATAACCCCCTATGTTCACCCGAACCGACGACCCTCACGTACGGACGGCCCTGTACCTGAACCCATTCTTATTCCAGTAAAAAAAAAAGTAATTAATTTGATAATGAATGAGCAGATGAAAATAATATATAGAAACATATATATGTATTCTCACTCTCAAACATATGAGTCATACCACCTCCAGATCGAGAATTACCGATTTCCGCAAACCTAGAACGCCTGAGTACATTGACTGAGCAAGTGATAGAGTTTCCCATAATAATAATTAATAATATTTGAAGGCAACCCATGTTGCACAATTACCTTGAACCTTGCAACTCCCTATGTTATCCTTACATCCGTTAGATGTCTACACCCATGTATGCTCGAATAGAATGATTACCCATACACAAAGAGGTGTTGAAATCATTATAGCATAGTTGGTTATTCGTTCGTAGGTGGTATACCGTGTATGCCGGATATACGAATAGACACGGATATTATAACTCCGTGGCACGTAATCGTTTGGTGCTCACGGTGAGCATGTATCGGTTATGCTGACATGCAGAAGGATATTGAAATCAAGTATATTAAACATTAACCTTTGTTGAGAAAGATCTATATGTCAGTTGGTGACAAGGATTATGAAACATATTTGAACGTTAACCGACGTCAGGTTAAGTCCATATGTTATTATACTTGTGGGACTTATATACTAGATACTGGTATGTGTAATATGTATGATAATATTTGGTGTGTATGTGTACCTGCTGTTATGATTGAGCTGGTAACGAGTTATACGGTGAGATTAGTATTGATTACTGCGTACGGGATGAGTACGGCAGAATGACATAAAGAGAGTAACTCCAATGATGGAGATTGATATGATTCAGTTGATTGCTCAAAGATAGCAGATGATGATACCGAATGTCGTATCACAGATCACTGCTAGTGTTGATGCAAATGTGATCGCAGAATTATAGATCGAGCAATCACATGATTATGAATATTTCAATTCTTAGTGTTATTACTAAGAGTGATATTGTACCACCGAATACTGTTATGACTACAAGTATTAGTTATAAACTAAACATGAATGGTAGTCGTAATGAATTAGATCCGGTATGAAGGATATGTTTATCGGTTGTGTTAAGGAAATTATTAATAATCCACTGATGGTAAAGGGAGGAATAGATTAGCGAGTGGATAGAAAAGATCGAAATGGTTAAGGATATTGGTAAGAGTCTAGAACATTGTGTAGTGAAATATGCTACAGATATGTTGGTAGATTATGTTGTATCGTGATGGAACACGATGGTACAAAATTACAGTTAGAAAATTATTACTCAGATGATATGGTCGGAATTTAAAATTCTTGTGATAGAGCACTTTTATTCGAATAATTAAGTTCAGAGATTGGAAACTGAGTTATGGAAGATAGAAATGTTGTGTGCTGATCACATAGAACACGCTAATCGTTTGAAGGAATTGTCATGTCTGGTAACATGGCTAATTACTCCTGAAACTAAGCGAAGTGAGCGCTATATTGGGAATAACTCCATCGATAAGGAGTATAGTCAACCCTGTAAAATATACAACATTTGGAAGGGTTGAGTCACAAGCCAGCATTGATATATTCGACTTTATGGGAAGCGGAATGGAAGGACGTTAGGTGAGACGTCGAGTGCTAAAGAAGAGAAATGATAAAGGTATAGTGCAAAATAGACTTGTGAATAAGTAGGTATGCCCTACAATCCAGAATTATACCAAGACTAGTTCTGGTGTGAAAACATGAACCGCATGAAGGGTCCTTCCCTAAATGTGGAAAATATGGTTATCGGCAGGAAGAAGAATGTCGAGTGATAGTAGTCCACAAGTGTGGTAAAGATGGAAGTAATGCCCCAATTGTAGAACCAATTGAAGCCATGTGAACCGGCAACCCCAACCCATTCGTGTACAACCACTCCGAACCCAACAACTTCAATAATAATCCATCCAAAGAAATCAAATTATGCCAAACAGTTGTACTTGCTATGAATGTGGCAGTACAGAACGTTTCAAGAGAAATTGCCCAAAGTTGAACCAAGGTGTCGTTGGAAGACGAACCTCATGACAAGCATCAACCTCTGATCAAGCAAGGAGCCGTGCCTTTGTGAGTAATTCGAATAAAGCATGTCATGAACCAAAGGTGGTATTAAGTACGTTGTAGTTTTAAATCAATGGGCTTCAGCGATAATTTTACGGTCGTCGATAGAAGTTAGTTCCTGTTAACCTCCTATCATTTGGAAAGATACCGATTAGTGAAACTATAGAACCCTATACTGTAGAATCGCTAACGGTGAATCCCTAATGGTTAACTAAATTGTTCGGAATTGCCCTATTATTCGGAACGATTAATCCTTTCCTTATTGACCTACGACCAGTAACGTTAAGAAGTTTTGACGTAATAGTTAACATGGATTGGCTAACTCAACATGAAGCTGAAATCAAATATGAAAAGAAGATGATTAGAAGCTCTCCTTCGGACGATGAAGCGATTAGATACAGAGAAAAGTGTACGGTATTATGTTACCACTCTAGTCTCATCTTGAGATGCTATAATATTTACGACAAGAAAACGTGGTGTATTTAACAAACGCGATTGCCAAAGTATTTAAAAGAAAACATATAGAAGATGTTTCGGTGATACGTAAATATCCAGAAGTTTTCCCAGAAGAACTTCCTGGGTTACCGCCAACCCGACAGGTCGAATTCAGAATCGATTTAATGCCTCAAGCTGGCCCTGTTGCTAAAGCACCCTACCGACTTGCACCGTCCGAGATACAAGAATTATCCAATCAGTTACAAGAATTGTTGGATAAGGTTTTATACGACCTAGTTAGTCACCATGGGGTGCACCTGTTTTAATTGGGAAATGAAGGACGGAAGTGTTAGGATATGTATTGATTAGGGAGAATTGAATAAAATGACGATCAAGAATAGGTATTCACTTCTTCGAAGTAAATGATCTATTTAACCAACTGCAAGGGGCGATTTATTTTTTAGAAAATTGATCTTAGATATAGTTATCACCAAATGAAAAATCTAAGAGGAGGACGTTGCAACAACAGCGTTTCGGACTCGCTACGGCCATTATGAATTCTTATTCATGCCGTTCGAGCTAACAAATGCGTAGGCAGTGTTCATGGAACTCATGAACCGAGTCTGTAAACTTTATTTTGACAAATTGTCATAACATCCATTGATGATATTTTGATATATTCGCAACGTAAAGAAGAGCACGAACGACGGTTAAGGAAAATTGTGGAAGTGTTAAAGAAAGAAGAGTTGTACGCTAAGTTTTCGAAATGTGATTTTGAATAAAGAAGGCATAATCCCTTGGTCATGTTGTAAAGCAACAAGGATTTCACATAGACCCAAATAAAGTAGAAACCATTAAAATTGTGCCGAGCGCCGATTTTAAGTCTCCCCGATGGAGACGATGGTTTTGTTGCGTATTGTGACGCATCGCGTAGAGGGTTAGAATGCGTGTTAATGCAGAATAATATGGTTATAGTCCATGCTTCCCGACAGTTAAAAGTACACAAGAAAAATTACACTACTCATGACTTAGAACTGGGAGCGGTTATCTTCGCACTTAAAATCTAGAGACATTATCTCCACGGTACGAAGTGCACCATCTTCACTAATCATAAAAGTTTGCAGCACATATTCGATCGGAAAGAACTGAATATGAGGCAACGAAGATGGGTCAAGTTGTTAAGCGATTATGACTGTGACATCCGTTATCACCCCAGCAAGGCTAGCGTCGTAGTCGATGCCTTGAGTAGGAAATGTCGGGTTAAGTCATTGCGAGTGCGAGCGCTGGGGATGATAGTTCAGTCGAACCTTTCGGACCTAATTTGAGTCGCTTAACGTGAGGCATTGAGAGAGGAACAATTGGAAAGGGAGGAGCTTTACGGCAATGAGAAGAATGTCGAACAGCGCGTGGACGAAATTCTCTACTTCAAAAATCGGGTTTGGATCCCGACCCTCCATGACCTTCGTGAATTAATCATGGACGAAGCGCATAGATCGAAATATTCCATACATCCGGGATCGGATTAGTCTATTGATGATACGAACATCTGAAAGGATTTTGTTAATGACCGAGTGTGGAGAAAGATATGGTTACGTATGTTGGTGAAAATTTAAGTTATGCAAGAGATAAGGCTGCATACCGAAAACCCTTGGGAACGCCACAACGACAGAAAATTCGCCAATGATAGTGGGAATAAATTACAATGGGTTTCGGGATGCAAATCCCCAAGATATATCAAAGGCATGAGGTAAATTAGGTAATCGCGGATCGATTAACCAATCCTCGCATTTCATCCTAATCCATGTCGATTACCACAATGAATTCTCGCCCAAATTCATGTTGGTGAAATGGTATCTTGTCGTGGAGTACCATTTTCAATTATCTCAGATCGAAATAGTCATCCTACTTCCAATATTGGAAGGCGGGGAAGGAAGCATCGAGAGCTTGAAGCTTTCTATGGGTGAAGTATTTATCACCAATTTGTTAAATTGAAAATGGGCGTCAATCAAGCCATAAGATTTGAATTGATTCGAGAATCAACCAATCGGATTTATAATATTTAAGATAAGTTAAAAGCAGCGCGAGATTGGCAAAGGATTTATGCCAACATTCAAAGGAAACCATTGTCGCCGGAAAGAGGTGACAATGTATTTTTAAGGCATCACCTTAGAGAGGTGATATGAGGTTTGGCAAAACCGAAAATAGCTCCTTAATATACAGGACCTCATGAGACTATCTCCAAGATTGGTCATGTAGTTTATCGATTAAAGTACTCCAGGGGCTAAGTACTATACATAATGTTTTGCCATGTATACGGATTGAAAAGTGCCTAAGCGATGAAGCAACGAAAGTACTAGTAATAGAGGTACTCATAGAAGACCTGCTTGATATCATAACTAATTCCGTAGAGATAGTAGACGGGAAAACTAAACAGTTTGGACATATCAAGCTTTATTGATTAAGATTAAGTGGAATTCACAGCGAGGACCAGATTATACCTGGTAACGCGAGGGTGAATTCTGAAGGAAAAACCCCCCACCTTTCTCTCGAAAGGGGATAGTGGGCGTGTAAAATTTCGAGGACGAAATTTCTTAACGGGGGGAGAATGTAACGATTCCGACGAAACCAGGGATACCCTAACCGGTAGACGATAGTTACGTCATATTTTATGTCGGGTACATGAGTTACCATGGTAATTATACGAGAATACATGGTTCACTGTACTGATTGTACTTGAATATATAATTCATCGTATTGAATATGCGATTAATCGATCGATAGTTATTGAAACCCGAACGAATCGAGGGTTCAATTATAGACGAGATATATGATATTTAGTGATATTACGAAGTATTAAAGCTTCGGGATAAGTGGATTAAAGCACAGAAAAAGGATTTCGATTTAATAGTACGTCGGTGTGTTAAACGAAACCTTTAATACCAAACCGAGCAATAGATGATCGATCAAGCCGAAAAAGATGCGCGATAATTAATGATATGATGTTTTAAGTTAATAAATATCATGGTTTAAGTTTTTAATGTTTTTAAATCGGTTTTATATAAATTTCATTTTTAAGCCGAAAAACGACCGTTTTAGCCTCGTTTTAAGTCGAATTAAACATTTAACCGAAAAACGAACTGAACCAGATTATCCAAAACATTATCCGGATTGCGAATATCCAAATGAGTGGCTAGAATTGAAGAGGTGGGTCCCACCCCACCCCTCCTTAGTTGCGACCGGACCCTAGGGGGGGGTTAAACCCCCATTCAATTCTTTTTTTTTCATCACAACAATGCATCATCCATCAATCCTCTCCAAAGTATGAACCAAAACCGAGATTTTGTAGCAAGAAAACAAGGTAAAGAATCGAGTTAATCACGTTTCCATCTTCGTTTCTTGAGTTAGTTTGCAAGAAAATGAGGTTTCGATGATGAAAACCGATTCTTGCATGATCAAGTGATGTATACGGGTTATACAGGTGATCTTGGTCCAAGAAAGGAGTTAAACGAATCAAAAACGAATTTTTACGGTTAAATCTTTGTTTTTGGAATCATAACCGAAACCATGAAAGAAATGGCTTGATCATGAGTGTAACTTGCTTGGTATTTTGGTATGTTGTTAGTAGGTTATGTATTTAGTGGTAGATAAGGCGGAAAGACGAGTTTGTAGCTTGTAGTGGCGGAAAACGAAAGGTATATTCGGTGTATGTTCGGTTTTGGAGATTTGGACAGATTGTTGACGCTTTATAGTTAGGTCATGAAATTTTACAGAGGTGTTAAACACATGAAAATATGAGTTCTGTGAATTTTTGGTAATTTTTGGATAAAGGATGAATATTTGGTGAATTTAATGCTCGGTTTTGGCCAAAAATGGTGAAAAATAGTTAAATATCATGAAAAATTCTGGAAAATTGCAGATAAGCTTTTTATATCATGTATAAGTCACACACAAAATTTGAGGTCCGTGGGAGAAGTCTAAGTAGGATTTTCGGTTAAACGAGTTCTAGGGTTTTCTAGCTCGGTTTTAGTGAAAATAGCATGTAAAGGAAGATTTTGGTTTTGGTAATATTACAGGGGACTATGTGGATGTCAGGGGACATCCAGGAGAAATTTGGGATTTTTCTAAGATCGTTTGGTATTTACGACATATTTAGTGTTTATATGGTGTTTAAAAATAGATAAATAAATTTTAAATATAAAAATTAATTCTGGAAATATTTTTATAAAATTCCCCACTGTCAAAATGTGATTTGTGCAAAATTTCAAGATCCGAGACTAAACGGATAATCATTTGTGCTAAAAAGAAGATAAAAACAAACTTTTAAAGTCTAAAACGCATAAACCGGTAAAGTTCGTCTAAACGAACTGACTGGTGTATAAAAACCCTAAAAATGAACTATTTTCATATAATTGAGTTAAACAAGTAAAAATGAATCATCCGAAAATAATTCGGATGATTTGGGTATTTTTAACCGATTTAACAATTTCCGGTACGCTAATGACGGAAACGGGTCCCGCGGCCAATCGGGGCGTCTAAACCGAGCTCAAATTTCACATCTTTAATTAAATTATCAGTCTACCACTACTTTCGGGTCGTGTGTGACCAAACTCATTTTTGAAACGTAAAAACGGATAACCGTGCTAGGCACGCAAAACGAGAAAAACGACTAATAGTAGTTGTGACCATGGAACTCTAAACGATATCACAATCTGAGTCAGGAGAAGTGTTTCTGGGTTAACCTTGCCCCCAGAACGGGTACAGTGCTAGGTTAACAGTGTCCCCAGATGTACCGGTTAACTTGGTTAAAGTTATATTAATAATGAGTGTATAGTAACGATCGTAGGGTTCATATTACAGATTGGACGTGTTAACTGATAATGATTGTTGTTATCTGCTTGCATGTGCTAAGGTGAGTTTCACGAGCCCCTTTTTCTGAATTGTTTTTAAATATTTTCCCGAGGCGGAAGCATGTTTCTATTGAAATGTTTAAGTACATACTGAACGCATGGATTTGCCTGTAATTATAAATGTTTTATTGTACGGGAATCGTATGGAATGGGTACAGTACTGGGTTAACAGTGGCCCCAGATGTCCCTAGCAGTGTTTCTGGGTTAACTTTGCCCCCCGAATGAGTACAGTACTGGGTTAACCGTGTCCCCAGATGTCCCTAACAGTGTTTCTGGGTTAACTTTGCCCCCGGAATGAGTACAGTACTGGGTTAACCGTGTCCCCAGATGTCCCTAGAAGTGTTTCTGGGTTAACGTTGCCCCCGGAATGGATACAGTACTGGGTTAACAGTGTCCGCAGATAATATTATATTCTAATATTGATTTATCAAGGTTTACTCAGATTGTGAAACTCACCAACTATTCGTAGTTGACCCGTTTTCTCACATGCTTTTCAGGTACAACTAAGATGAAGTGATTGCTTATGTGCTAAATGCTTGATGTGTGTAAGATTTGCGTGCGGGATGTTAGGATACATTATAATAAATAGAATTATGTATCGTATTGTATGATGTATGTATCACCTAGACGGTAATGGAATACAAGATAATGTAATTTGAAGTATATTAATGCATTCAGTTTTCTTTATAAACAATGTGGTTGATATCAGAGGTGTCTGTTGCATCCCGTTTACGTTTCCGCTGCGGTTACGGGGTGTTACAAAACTTGGTATCAGATCCATTGGTTATAAAGAATTAGGATGTCTTTAAAAGATACCTAAAATATAACCAGTAGCTCAAGTATTATAGGATCTGAATGTCAACTAATAATATATAGTGACGGGGTCTGGATGAACTTGGATGGACAAGTGAGTTATTATGGTCCGGAACATAATAACAGACTTGTCCGCACGAGGGAATTCAGGGGAAGTCACGGGGAACATTAATAGGTAAAAATGGCAACATATGTGTAAAGTATATAATATTATTTATGTGTGCTAATGTGTATATATATATACGTGCATATCTTTTGGGTACATGTATTGAGAAATAGGACCCGGATAAGGAACCGGGGGTTACGGGGTGTTACAGACGGATTAGCCACTTTTCTCTGAGCGAGTATTTCTGAGTGTGATGGTTGTCCTAAGATTGTACGGATAAAACTTTCGAAACAAGAAACCCTAATCGATTATAATTTGTATGAATCTTTTTTCATACCCAAAATAGAAACTATCATTAACTCACTTATCGATACATTTATTGTGTGAGTTATGACTTAATAATGAGTGTGAGTGATTATTCGGGACCGACAGATTGCTTAACGGTGCGTGAACAATCTTGTGATATTGCTTGTATCGTCAGGTGGTAGTTAAAGATATGATGGATATATATATATATATATATATATATATATATATATATATATGATGTATGAATGATATGTGTATGTTATGTTGATAGTACATGAACGATCTTCGGATATTGCATGTATTGTTAAGAAAGGTATGTAAAGACAAGTATGGTACAGTTGCACGAAACATAGGGGCCAGACCCTAATAATGTCTGTGAGGATAGGGACCAGACCCTAATAATATCTGTGAGGATAGGGACCAGACCCTAATAATATCTGTGAGGATAGGGACCAGACCCTTATAATACCTATGAGGATAGGGACCAGACCCTAATAATATCTGTGATGTTGGGGACCAGACCCTTATAATATCTGTGAGGTTATAGGGTGGAAAGCTATTTTAGTAGTATGGATAGTGACGCATGTAAAGTAAAGTATGAATAATATACACCCCTTCGGGCATGTGTGCAAGCATGTGAGCTGATTGTATGTTGTATGATTAACTAGAACTCACTCAGCGTAGCTGACTTTTAGTATGCACGCGGGTGAGTAGAATGTGGCAGCTCGCTTGAGGGGAAACACATGGCATGGAACTGAAGACACTGGCATCTCAAGGAAATGTTATGTTATTTAAAAGACAATGTATTATGATTAAATGATTTGAATGCTCATTGAAACAAGATTTGTTGGTTATGTAATATATTGGTTTGAAGTTTTTATATTTCGCGTAAATTTTTAATTAACTCTGATATTTAGAACTGCATTTATGATTAAATCCAACATCCAATGTAGGGCACCGGTAACGAGGCCTTACAACAAAAGTGTTGGACGTTATTGATGTATTACCTGCTAAAGGTGAGTTTCTCTAAAACCCCATCGTTTTTAAATGAAATTTTTTTATTGTGTTAGGGAAAGACATATTATATTTAAATGTATGTTATTTTACAAATTTTATTATGGTGGAATGAGTTAAATTGGTTAAATAACTGTTAACAAAAATAAATAAAGGCACATAAATATTGATAGATCTATTGGGGTGACACCCCCCACTTCCATTCGCGTTGGATTAAAAGAGGGAGTATTTTGAGTTTGATATGTTTCGAGTTATCAGTTTGATAGTCATACACGCATTGTAAGCTTAGTTAGTTTACAATTAATACGATTTGTTCAAGAAATAATATGTAAATGTTAAAGGTTTTTAATAGCCATTGTTAAATAACGGTGAGGAATAAATACTACCGTTGCTTATGGTAATAAATTGGTGTAAAATGGTCGTTAAACCATTATACCGTGAAATTATATAAATAATGTTTATTTGAGATCTCACCAACCTTTGTGTTGACAAAATTTTAAACATGTTTTCCAGGTAATTAAGATGGAAGCTTTGTGGAGGAATGTAGGAAAATTGGATGTCGTGTTCGAACAAAAAGTTGGACAAAAATATTATTTAAATAAATGTGTACTAAACTCATGCATAATGATTTATATTATAAATAAATGTCCAACTTATGTAAATATTCGTGTTTGAATATTATTGGCTAAACAGCGTATGTCATCGCCCAAATTAGCCTAATTAAGTCTTCCGCTGTCAAATTAACGATTTTGGGTGTGACATAACGGACGTTTAAATTAGTGTAATCACTGCATATCTTTATTTTCTCTCCTAATTATTTTTTTAAACAGATTTAATCTCAACCATATAATCTAACCTATTTAATTTAATGTGTGGTTAAGAATAAGATTATTAAAGTTTTTAAAACTTAACAAGTTCTCAAATTATCTCTCCCCTTTATATATATATATATATATATATATATATATATATACACACACACACACACTAGTAGGACACCACGCGAGGCGGCGGGATCCAAAAATGACAACGCGTGTGATGCGACATGATCTGAAATAACTTGCTATTCAACAATGTGATTTCAAGGACAACACATGCATCCAATTACATAACAAATCTATGGCTTCATAGGAACTATGCATTTTAGTGGTTACAACTTTAGATGACTTGCATCTCCAACTAACGGTGTTATCACTTGCACAATATAAAGAGAATCCAAGTCTTTTAGTTAGGGGGCAAGAGATTCTAGTTGCAAACACTATGCAAAACATCATAAGCATATAGAATTAGTAATTTGGTCATATTAGCTCTTCCTGAAATCAACAAGTTCACCTGTGTTTATTAGCCATCAAATTCAGGTGACTACATAAAAGTTAGTAGTTTATTAAATCAAGAATTAATACTTAATTCACTAAAACTAACCTTTTTTTTTGTTCAAGTAGATGCACACTCCATTATAACACTTGCGCTAAAAACTTACAATAGATAAACATAAATTAGCTTATCTAAAACAAATACAAGTTCAAATAAAATAAGTCAACATTAACCAGAAAAGTCAAAATTGTTCAAAAAACAGAATTGACCCCCAATAAGTCAAAAATTGACCAGCAGAACTTTTACTTCCATATTTCCAAAATACACCTAAGCGTATACTTCTTTAGTTTCTTATTAAAAATCTCATTCATCTCCCATCCTCCCAAAGACTCAAGACAAAAAAAAAAGTTATAAAACATTTTTATAATTGAGGTTTTCCCACCAATAAAACAACAAAAGACCTGTATAACTTTTATAACTTTGCTCAACTCCCGTATGGTTTGATTTTTTTTTATTTCTAAAACCACTATGTTCAATCCAACTCTATAATGTTTGGTTGATTGCTGATTTTGCGTAAATTTGATTAACTTTCGTCTTTGTGATATGGGTATTGCAGATAAAATTAGATAAATTAGCAATCTTGCAACAATAATTGGTAATTTTTCAAGCCTGGGCTTGAAAAAACAACTTGTGAGAGGAGCTTGAGCTCAAACTCTTGTAAGTCTAAATGAGCCAAGCTCAAGCCTAGTTATGAGGCATATCTTATGCACTCTTCTTCCATTGTTGGGGGCTTGACAACCAACCGTGTGGGTTATCTTATGTACTCTTCCATTATTGTGGGCTCGAAAACCAACCGTTTGGTTTAGGTGGGGCCAGGTTGTGTTTCGGTTACCATATAGGCTTAGAATTTTTGAGTTGCTAAAAACATATAGACCTAATATAATAAACATGGGCGTGGAAGGCTTCAAGTACAACAATATTATGTACTAAAAAAAGTAAACTAAACTAAACAATATAACAAAACAAAAAAGAAAGGGAAACACAAGCAAGAGCGGGATTCAAATTTGTGACACGTTAGAATATTTTAAAGAAATGAGCTGCACTGGCCTAGTTTTGTATCAATGCTTAAACGAAACACCTAAAACACACAAGAGAGAGAGAGAGAGAGAGTCAAATTTAGCGATGAACATAAATGTTCCTAAAAATCATACAATTATAAAAAAAATATAGAAACTTGTAATTCTTTTTAGAATTACGAATACATTCAGGTTCCAGTAAATTTGTATACACACAAATACAGATCAAACAATATATATAAAAATTTACAAAATATGCACAAAATCACATAGATACATACTTGATACATAGATAGAACAGGTCAATCTAACAAAAAGTTTAGTTATACTAACCAGATTCAGCTGCTAATACCAAAATCAACCAAATATGAAATTATTTATACAATGTTTTCGAGATTAAACAAGCAGAAATACCTGTGAAGCGTTGACAAAAGATAACCCTTAAACTCTAATCCTTTCAATTTTATCTATCTCTACACCATAGCCTACACCATCAAAAACACACACAAACACTATTCTATAACCCGAGTCAAGATCCGAAGACGAAAACCCGAGGTTCGGATTCGTCTAACCCTAGATCTGAGTTTATGAGGTAAAAACGAATCCAACAAAACAAAACTAACTGAAATTGATTAACGTTTGATGGTTTAATTGTAAGATTAGCAATCCGTATGTACAAATGGGTAAATCGCACCATATAAACACGAATGTCTGGATAATTAATGGATTGGGGTTTGTAGGAGAGGTGAATACGAGTTGAATGGTACCAATTTCGTGTTATTTCGTTGAGAATTGAGGTTCAATTGAAGAATCCGTTGATGTTGACTATTTTGTGTTCTTGGTAATTTTGACTTTGACCTCTGAGTCAAAGTCTGGATAAGATTGGTGTAATTCGTTAGGATAAGGTAACGAATTAATTAACCCAATTCGTTCTGGAAAGGTAATGAATCAGTTCACCAATTCGTTATGAAAAAATGACGAATTAGTTCACCAATTCATTATGTCCAAATAACTAATCAGTTTCCCCAGTTCGTTATGATCAGATAACAAATCAAGTGATTCGTTACTCACCCAATTCGTTAAGATAACGACTTAGGCTAGCGAACTAGAATAACGAACCAGCTAACGAATTAGTTAACGAACAAGGCGTAATTCGTTATATCGAATGAGTTAGCGAATTAGAAAATAATTTAAAATCCTAATGGAAAATGTGTTAAGACAGTTAATAAAAATAAAATTTTTCCAAGCTGACCTGGCACCTTAACCCCAGCCAGGGGCTCTGCCCCTTGAACCCCGCTAGGGGCTGCCGCCCCTAGAACCCCGCTGCCAGGGGCGCTGCCCCCGAACCCTCGTTCGTTGAGGGTTATAATTAAACTAGAAATACGTTATGGAAAGTGATAGTAATTAATACGCGTAATTGTTATACAGTCAGTCGTGCACAACTAAAGAAAGGGATTACCATTAACGGTGAACGTAACCGCATTCAGGTAAGTTTCAAGCCCCATTTCCTTGTTATGTTTTCGGGGCTGTGTGCATACTCAATGTGATAATTAATACACTTATCTTAAATGGTAAGTGTATTCAATGTATGATTTATGTGATAGATATTATGTTATTTATGTGAATGAAAGCTTGCCGGTACGTGAACGATCTTCGGATATTGCATGTATTGATAAGGGAGGTATGTATATGAAAGATGAATGTGTATGATATATATATATATACAACATATGAATATGTATGAATGATTAAAGAAAGTATATGTATGTTACGGGTATGTAAAGACCATATGTACGGAGATGAAGAGGTAAGGGATCAGACCCTAATAATATCTGAGATAGAGAAGAAATAGATCAGACCCTAATAATATCTGAGATAGACAAGAAAGGGATTAGACCCTAATAATATTTGAGATATACAAGCACAGAGGGATCAGACCTTAAATAATATCTGAGATAGATAAGGACAGAGGGACCAGACCCTAATAATATCTGAGATAGAATGGACAGTAATAATATAGTATGAAAGAATGTATGAAATTATGTAATGAAAGTAAATTAGTAAAGTAATTATTATGTATCTTCGGATGCATAATGGAAGGTAAGTATATGTACTGTAAGATGTATGATTAACTAGAACTCACTCAGCGTAGCTGACTTTTAGTATGCACGCAGGTGAGTAGAATGAGACAGCTGGTTTGAGCGAGGACACATGACAGAAGAATAAGAGTCTGGCATCTGAAGACTTATAATTTTTTTACTTAATGTTTTAATTTTGGAAGACAAGAATGTTTTATTAAGACAAGCTTTGAATTATTTTGTAATGTTTATGAAAGTTTTATATTCCGCGTAAAGTTTTATTTAACTCTGATGGTTAGAACTGTGTTTATGAGTAAATCCAACATCCAATGTAGGACACCGGTAACGAGGCCTTACAGATATATATGTACATATCGATTGACATATGAGTTTGATTTTGAATTATGTATATTAACAATCTGTATGTATTGGATTAATATTGCCATAAGTGGATCACTGTTTTAGATATAGAAACCTTGGCTATTTGGTGATAAGTAAAGTTGGATAGAAATTTAATTAACGAAGTAAGAAATGCATTTTTTATATATGTAATAAACGAAGTAAGAAATGCATTTTTTAATAGACGAAGTAAGAAATACTGATTGTACATATGTAATAAAGGAGGTAAATTTGGTGCAAAAGCCGGTGGTAAAAAACGGTATCACGAGTGATGTATTATATACATGAAAATATTTGTATATGTGTATAAAGTGTAGGTATTATATACCTAAAACTATTTCTACATATGTGTGTAATGTGTAGGTATTATATCCCTGAAAGTGTTTGCACATATGTGAATAATGATTTAATGTTTTGTTATTATAGCTTGTGTATATTGGGTAGTACATATGTGTATAATATGTAGGTATCATATACTTGAAACTGTTTGCACATATACGTATAATGATTTATTGTGTTCTTACTTGTGGCTTGTGTATACGGTATGTATGTGTAGATTGAGTATGTTTATGTAACTGAATGTGTTTATGCATATGTGTATAATTAGATAATGTTTTGGTACCTGTAGCTTGTGTAGTAGTTCATACGTGTAAAGTGGTAGCTTTTATAATCTTGAATTTTTTTTGTACATGTATGTATAATGAGTAACTGCTTGGTACTTGTAGATTTAGTATCAAAATAGTACTACAATGCAAAGGAATACATATATGGTGGGTTGGTGGTGCTAGTAAAAGTGTGAAGGTAATGTTCAAATGCTAAAATAGATTATGCAGTTATTATTCAAATATGTTCAATTATAAAACCTGTTAACGTAAGTTAAGTCAACTGTCCCTTTTAATTGTGATTACATATATATAATTATACTTATATGTATAATTAATATGTGTTCAACTTTATACATACATTAGTGTCTTGTTTTGTGTCACTTATTTAAATATGATAACCTAATTTATTGAAGTAAAATGTATGTATAATATGTGGGTTTCAAATGAAATTTGCAGGTCACATGCATAGCAAAGAAATTATGGGACTCGATGCATGTACTTAAGAAGAAATATGCAGCTATGCTACTGGCATCCAAATTAAACATCCACATGACATAATTTTAAGGAAGCAATGGAGTTGCAATAAAATAAGAATAAATAGCTGCTACAGAAAAT
Source organism: Bidens hawaiensis (assembly GCF_021521415.1). Taxonomy (NCBI): domain Eukaryota; kingdom Viridiplantae; phylum Streptophyta; class Magnoliopsida; order Asterales; family Asteraceae; genus Bidens; species Bidens hawaiensis. The sequence continues at coordinate 73,528 of NW_027493785.1, forward strand.
GAACGAGTTCTAGACTTATATTATTAAGGAACAATTTATATTGTGTTTTTACTTATTTTCATGTTGGAATAGTTTACCAAGGAATTTTGGTTATGAATGTTTGTTTGCAATCTTTTTGTGTACATATATGCATAGTGTTGGTATTAAACAGTTACCAAATGTATGTTTATATAGATATACATATATGTATAAATTACTAAATACACATGCATATATAATTCATAGTGAGTTTGTATCTTCTAATAAATAAAAAGAAAAAAAATACTATAGCAAAAGTAAAAGATTGATAAAATTAAAAGTGTAAATACTTATTGAAAAATTCAATACAATATACATATATGTATAATGTATAAAAACATACATAATGGATCGTTTATATATTATACACATAGGTATAATAACATTTTAAGTCAAAAAATAATACTTCGATCTGTTCAAAACATATTCTTTTCTTCTTCCTGCTCTTATTTTTGGCCTTCTCACGTGAACTAAATAAACATTTATTTTTTTCCCTTGACCTTTGTTCCATAAAATACATGTTGGTCATACTATAAACGCTATATGGAAGAGCATCTCTACACCACTGTAGATGAACATACTTCACGTGAATCTTCGATAAGTTGTGATGTTTGAACAGTATACCCGCGAAACACATGCTGACAAAGATGCCCAATGCATGTTAATTTAATTAGGATACAGATAATAGTGCGATCAAGCTAATCAAGGGTAGCCTGCAATAACAAATAAATGTTATCACTAAAACGAAGCCAAATTATCGAATATATTTAATCCACTTCCTCTCGTGTTACAATGCGATAGAAAATCAATATTAATGCTAACATTAGTATTACACAGTTAAAAAAGTGATTATACATATATGTACAATCAAACAACGATTATACATATATTTATGATACTACCGTACATAGTGGCGGATCCGAGAATGTTTTTACAGTGAGTTCATTGTTTTCAAATGCTCTGATTTCATAGTAGGAAGGAAAAAAATTCGGTTTAGTTTGGTGATTCAGGTCGGGTAACGTTCATCAAATAATAAAATTACATAACAACGATAAAATAACGTTGTCATTGTAAATATATTAAGCACGTAATTAAATACCATGGTATGGCCTGTTATATATAAAAACAATAGTGTTATGATGACACTTTGTGTTACTTGCAACTGGTTTGACCCGTTAACCAAATTGACCCGAAACGATTAGGAATTTAACAATAATAGAATGTTGTTAAAAAATATAACCTTTGCGTCTTGTTCTTGAGTTTTTTAACCAAGGAAAGAAAAGGAAAAGAGAGGAAAGGATAAGAAAGGGAAGGGAAGGGGAGGAAATTTATTTTAATAAGGTGTGTTCTTGAGTTTGAAGGAAATTAGAGGAAAAGAAAGGATAACTATGTTAAAAAATAGTTATCCTTAGTAATCATTCCATTTTTGGAAGGATAACTTATTGGGAAAATACATTAATGTAATCCCTCCTGACTCCTCATACTCATTTCCTTTTCATCCTAAAAAAAACTCAAGAACACTCATTTTTTAACTATCATTTCCTTTCATTTCCCTCCTTTAGAAAAACTCAAGAACAGGGCGTTGATACTTACCATACTAACGATATATGACAGTACACATTTAGCAACCTACCGAAAAATCATGCAACTTAGATCATTCACAGGGTCATAAATTTTAGAGTGGACAAATTAATACTCAAAGTTCATCTCGCAATAAAAAATAGAGATGCATTAGCCAATATAAATCAATCTATTTGAAAGAAAATATTCAAATATTACCTCTTAGAATCTCCAATGGAGTCACTAGAGCTCCTATTTCTATCAAGATGGGTACTGCAGTAAACCTTTGTTTCGACAAACTGTGTAAAACAAAAACCAATCAATGGTCTATCAACAAATAAATGAGTTATAACCCGGTGGTTGGTAGTGACTCTACTACAGGGTTCAACTCAGTTTATGTGTTCGTGGTGACTATTCGTGTAAATGGTTAAAACCCCAAATATATTTTTAGCAATTAAAAAGAAAGGAAAAATTGAAAAACGCACAGCCAATGGGAATCGAAACCTGGCTCTCTCAATTGTTTGTTGACGAATTTACCACCAGACGAAGGATTCCTTTATTTATAAATTCACTAATCAAATTATATGTGGGTTCACTCTCATTTTTTTATATGAATTATAATAAAATTATGAAACTCGGCGGGTTCTCATGAACCCGCAAAGCTATATGTAGATCTGTCCTTGACTGTACGCATGTGTATAATCTGTATAAATACATTGTACATACATGTTTTAAGTGGTAATGGTACATATGAATATATAGTATCGAATTAAACATATATATATATATATATACTAGACGGGTGTCCGTGCGATGTAGCGGGTGTTTGAACTTGTTAATCACGTACAAATATAAGTGTTTATGGTTCGGTTAAAACCTTGAAATCGTTTAAATCGATCGTTGGTTTTACTTCTTTTCTTTTTCTTTTTTACTTTCGGTTTGTTGGTCGGTTTCAAAATTTTCAAAACATAGTGAACGGTTGGTTTACGATGGCTAAAATTTTCATTTTTTATTTATGATCATCTCAAGTATCATATTATGTTGGTTTTTATTTAAAATTGATTGCACATTTAAATTATTAATTATTTTAAACTAAATTTATTATTAAAGTTTAAACTGTGAAACTAAACTGGAACCATGCCGTTAGTATCGATTCGATTTCAACTTTCAATGGTTGAGTTTGGTTTTGGAGGACAAAAAATCAGTATTAACGATTAAACTCACAAGTTTAACTTAAATATCATCAAAACCAACACTGAACACCCCTACATAACATATTAATTTATTTAAAATGAATAAAAATTACAACAATATCATATCCAAATTAAAGAGAATAAAATGCTCGTTTTTATAGTGCAATTTGTTTATAAAAATATTAACGTATGAAAAGGCAATAGTCGTTTAAAAAACATGGGTGGGAAGTTAGTTTACAAGTTAAATTAAAAACATAACATGGTTAAAGGTGAGGGACCAAACTTGTAAGTTGAATGGATTGTGTTTAAAAGACATGTTTACCCTTACTAACACATGTACCTCATGCTTTAAGTGTTGTAAATTACTTAAAAATAGGTGTCTTAATTTACTCTTGTTTGGTGTATTATATATAGTATAGATATATATACACGATCACTACATGTGTTGCATTAAAAATCTGAATGTATCTATAAAATGTTTTATTAATATACATATATATAAGTAGTAAAAATACAAATATCAAGAGTTAGTATATTTTCGTCTATGTAATTACATTTTCTAGTTATGTATTAAACATATATGTAGAATTAGTGTATGTCCATACATATGTATACATTGTTATTATATATCGGAATTTTCAAATATGGTCTAAATTCTAGACATAAACTAAAATTCAGCATATAACTAACCGACCAAACTTGATTATTAACCTCTTGAATTCAACCTAAAATCACTTTTAAGCATTCAGTTCTCATTTTTATACATCCAAAGGGGTGAATACAAGTAAGGTCGACCGAAATTAAACTAATAGAGACCGATATGCTGCATAAGGTCGGTATTCTGGCTCAACGCGTTTACACTCTTAGGTTTAAGTTGATCCTTGGACCTGTACTAAGAAAAATCAAAAAACAAAAGACACCCGAAATCAAGCTGTTATAGAAACTCACACAGGCATTTGGTCGAGCATTTGGCGTGCATGTATTCAATATAGAAAAGATAAGTTAAATTTGTTCAATTAAGCCCATGATCAAATAACATCCAATAAATATCGACAAGGATACGAATTAAAATACACGTATAATATCAAATTGATGTTGGGATAACTAATTAAAGAATGGAAGCTAGGTATACCTTGCATCAGGTAGATCTAGTAATTGCAAATTCCATGATTAACTTCAAATCAAATCTTTAATCTAAGCTCAACATATAGAATGAATAAACCCAAACAAGTCCAATTTGAAGGTTCAACTGTTCTTTGAATCGGACTATAACCTCTGATCGTTTTTTGAATAAGATGTATGTTGATCGTTCTGTGAATCTAATTTGAAATCATATCTTTCACTAAATCAATTTGAATTTCTGGTCATTCCTTGAATTGGAATTGAAGAAGCAATGTATCAACCTTCCTAGTAAGTAATTTTTTATGTGGAAATTCCTTTTGTGCCCTTCAAATATAATTTTAAGACTCCCGCTTTTAATGAAAAGTTAGAGGCTAAGAATGGTTCTCAAGGTTCTGAATTTTCAAATGGTTATCATATTATCCTAATCATATATTATATACATGTATATGCAAAAGATCCAATACAATAATAACTTAACGTACAATAGGTACCTGAATCCCTTTTTCACGAATCGATCCATGAAATCACATCTCAGAATCATCAATACATACCCAATTAATCATCAATTCACCGAAAAAAATAGATTTGTATCGTTAATTATTCAATTTTTTACTTTTTTTCACGAAACCCGTGTTTGTTCGTTTTATGAGCGATTTAGTTTTGGCTGAGCGTTTTAGGTTTCCGGCTGAGCATTTTTTTAGCGTTTTAGTATTTTTGCTTTGTTTTTTGCCTTTTACCTATCGTACGTTAAGGTATTATTGTACAGTATCTCGACCATATATATATATATATATCTCTGTGTGTGTGTGTGTGGGCAGGTTAAAAAGGGAACTCAAAAAAAGTGTAGAACTCTGTAACTCTTTATTTTACATGTAAAACAATAATATAAAATTTGATTTTACAAGTAAAAAAGTTAGTTTTTGCATATAATTTTTTGGAGCTTTTGTTTATAAATACATGTAAAAGACATTCCAATAAAAAATTAATTTTGTAAGGAAATTTTTTTTACCGTTTTTTAGTTGAAAATAATTTTTTTTAAACAGCTTCTACATGTGTTTATATGTAAAAAGATCTAAAAAGATTATGTAAAAATATGTTTATACATGAAAAGTGATTTTTTTTTAAAATGAAGGGTTTTCCCAGTTCTTCATTTTTTTTTTGAATTCCCTATTGAACTTTTCCAAGGGTAAGGATTCTAAGAGAACCCTTTGAAAGTTGAGAACTTTGAGAACAATTTTAGCCCAAAAAAACCTCTAAAAATATTTAAAAAAAAACAAAAAATAAAATAAAAGTAATAAAACCAAAATTCTTATATTTCATTCCGGTTTCTTTAAAAGAAACTTCATATTATACACATATGTATGATTTCATTTAATCTATAGTTACGTAATGTTCACATATGCACATTATCATTTACCTTAAATTGTACATATGTGTAAAAAAGCATGTATGTACATATTATACATATGTGTATAATTTAGCAAAACCGAGACGTTTTTTTTATAAATAAGAATTCTGATTTTTTTTCTTCTTTCATTTTTGCGTTTTTTATGTTTTATGATTTTTTTAAAATTTTTGGGAATTTTGTGGTCTTAAATGGTTCTTATAGTTCTCAATTTTAAAATAGTTCTCACATGATCCTGATCATATATATATACACACACACACACACACAAGGTTATAAACCCATGTGATACATGGGACCGTGTGTCCCGTGTATAATAAATTACGAAAAGAAGAAAAGATTATATTAGAAATATATGTATTACTTCCTCCGTCCCATTAGAAGTGTCATGGTTTGAAAAACAAAAAGTTCAAGGTAGATTGAATAATTAATTTTTTTACCTACGAAATGACAATAATGCCCTGGAAATTGGGTCAATCAATATTGTTTATTAATGTTAGTTGTGTGTGTTCAAGGGGAAATCGACTAATAAGTTTTTAAAGTGGACATTTGTAATTAGACAAAAAAAAGGAAATATGGACACTTTTAATGGGACCGGGGGAGTATATTTGAAAGTCAACTTATAAAGAAAGTAAAATATCAAATTCAAAACACGAAATAACTTAATAAGTCTCTTCCTAGAGGCAATGTGCTTTAGCTCAATTGGCATTGAAGTGGAAATGAATATTTGGGTTGCAGACTATTAGGTCTCAAGTTCGAGTCGAGCCAAAGTAGGATTTTACCACAGTTGGCCTTCGGGTGGTGGGTTTTCCCCGAAAGAGGAGATGGCGTGTTTAGACTACCCAATACAGTCTGCTATTGTAAGGCCCCGTTCCCAGTACCCTACATTCCAAGTCGGATTTACTCATAAACACAGTTCTTACAAATCAGAGTTCATTAAAACTTTCGCGGAAATGTTAACTTCAATCATTCGTAACAAAACATTTAATCTTTTCTTTAAAACCATAACATAAAACATCATATTTAAAACATCATTTCTTCCATCTTTAGATGCCAGCCATTCAATCCATGCCATGTGCCATCCTCATGCTAGCTCTTTAGTCAGATCACATGCGTGCATACTAAAAGTCAGCTACGTTGAGTGAGTTCTAGTTAATCAAGCAACTTACCATACAACCACTACATGCATTTATATACGCGTCCGAAGACACATAGTCGTCTATCTAACCTACTCACCTCACCACTAACCTCTTATTTACCCCTACACCTTAGCCACTTGATTACGGAAACACATTGAGGCTTGCCCTCCCACGTACTTACGTAATGCCACATTAATAACGAAGGCACACAGAGGCTTACTCTCCCACGTACTATCGTCATGCCACTTAATAACAAAGGCACATACAGGCTTGTCCCACCACACATTCACGTTATGCCACTTTAATAACGAAGGCACGTATAGGCTCACCTTACCACGTACTATCGTCGTGCCACTAACACTCTTACTAGACCCCTCTCCACTTCTATCACACTCTACTTCTATTCGTCTATAACACACTTCCTATCAGATCATCACCTACCTAATAAGAAAATCACATCATAGCATTCATACACAGTAATAACCACTTGACAATCACTCTCCTTGGCGATACGTGCAATATCCGAAGATCGTTCACGAACGGACAAGCAGTCATAAATAACTCGTATATCATCTATAGCATACACTTACCACTTAAGGTAAGTGTATTCACACTTCACATCGAGTATGCACACAGCCCCGAAAACATAACAAGGAAGTGGAGCTAGAAACTCACCTGAACACGGTTACGTCTTCCGTTAATGGTTACTCATTCTTTGAACTGTGCACGACTAACTGTTTATTAAATGAAATATTAAATACCGCTCAAGTCATTCTCATTGCTACTTAATTAGTCTTACGCGTCTAAGCCTGTTTTACTTCATTGAATCTTTACCCGGTTAGTAAATCGTTACTCGTTAACCTTTAAAGGTATCTTTCATAAATTAATAAAGTCTAAGGGGCTATTATGTAATTAAACTTCTATCACCAGCCCAGGGACTATTCTGTAATTCTTTCAAATCCCTAGTTCGTTACCCAGTCCTTAACGAATTGGGTTCATAACAAATGACCCATTCGTTACTTTATAACGAATTGACAATTATAACGAACTGTCATTGTAACGAATTGGACCTCATAGCGAATGACCCCTCTATAACGAATTGAACCTTCTAGTTCGTTATCTCCTTTTAACGAATGGTCATAACGAATTGGGACTAATTCGTTATCTTTTCCTTAAAGAATTTGGATACGAACTAAGGCTAGTTCGTTAAGCTTTCATTAACGAATCCCCTAACGAATTACCTCTAGTTCGTTAACTCTCCGTTAAAAAATTAGGGTTAGGTCAGAGAATGTCAGAAACATTCTCAGAACCTCGTACCCACTTCCCGGCACTGCCTTTGCTGGAAAACGGGATCTCGCCGAAAAACGAGATCTCAGTTATTTTCCAATGTTCTTCACCGTTTTTCGTCCCGTTCGATCCATATCTGAGCTAGGGTGACCCCTAAACTCATCTTGTGATCGGTTTACACCCGATTCCACCCGGATCTCGTGACTTTAACGATTTAAGGGTGTCAGCTCGTCGTTTCGCGACTAGATCTAACGGTTTAGAGTTCATACAATATCATATTATCATTACCTCGGTTCGGGATCGGTTCTTCTTCTAGGTTTTGGCTAGAGAGAGAGAATTATGATAGAGAGAGCTTAAGTGTGTGATTTGGGTGGCGTATGGAATATGTGAAAATGAAAGGATTAATGGGTGATTATGGTTTATATATTATGGGTCATGGGCTTGAGCCCATGCTCCATCTTCCTTCCTTTCTAATCCAAGTCCATTACCATATTAGTTAACCCAACACAAGCCTGACTAATAATAACTCCTACTTTATTTTATTATTTCTCCACTAATCCGAGCAAACTTTCCCACCAATATTGAGTAATATAATTAATACTATTTTAGGAATTTCGGGATATTACAGCTATCGCCTAACTATAGGGGCTGCCTTTTCTAAGAAGATAATGAGAAAATGCAAAAGAGGCTTCCATTTAGAAATCTAATCAGTTTCTCCCATAAAGAAACTTAACTTGAGAAATCACAATACCCAAAACCTTAATAAACACCCATGTCACATTCAGTGAATTAACACAAATACAGTAGCGATAGTAACCATTTTTATGTTTGTACAAAATTCGAATTAACATTAAGAGTGTAATTAGAAAATGAATAAAATATACATTAAAGAACCACAACTTGTCACTGACTACCCTTCAACTCTTTTAACCATTTGTTGTCAAATGCCATTTCTATTTGTTTAGTAACAAAATGACCAAAGATAAATAACATTGTAGTCGTGGATGCTTCTTGTGATCTCTGAAACTTTCCAATCAGCAGCATGAACCTTGGGGGCTTTTCATTTCTGGTCATCCGCCATTGCTGAGATAGACCGGCTACCTTGCATTCGAGTTTTCATTTTCTTGGATCATCTTGACAAATCTAGATTGTAACCAGGCACAGCCACCTGCTGCACAAACTGAGAAACAAATTTTGTAACCTTCAAACAAATTGTTACATCATCAGGAGAAATGTAAAACTTTATAGATCTGACATTTTTCCCTTCTTACCGGGTTTACAAAATTATTATAAGCCTCTACTGATAGATACCCCTAGAGTTTTTCTAAAATCAATTACAATTTTTTTCCGGTGTATGTGGTGATTCAGAAATTGATGGATCAATAATATAAGGTTTCGAAAACAGAACTATAGTGTAGATGATTCTCTAATCCCTCATCTTATTTCTCTTATATCTAGATAGAAAATAGGAATCGATTTTAAACCAATTAAAGTGAAATTCCTAGAAATTAAAATTAATAGCACACGTATTAAGAGAACAATTAAAGTAAGCATCCGGGTTCTGTGAATGTGTTTACTATAATTTGTTTTGAGTGAATATCAATATGGAGACCTCATGAGAAGTCGAGATAAAATCCATTTAACTTAAATTTAAGTGAAATTATTTTTTTGAACATCAATAGCCACCATTTAGTAAACATAATAATAACCAAATATGGATGTTCTAAACCTAAACAGCTGTTACAATAGTAACCTTGTAAACTGCCTGAAAGTCTTGACCCCTTATGGGTTTAAATTTGACCTGACAATAATCACTAACTGTTACTTCACATAATTTAAAGCTCTGCCTGCCATTATACATATGTGCTGTCTCTAGTCTCTACCACTTCTTTTCAACAGCATCTGTGTTATCATCAACAGCAATGAGTTAAAAACATCACTATATTTTGAGAGTTTACTAATATGCACAGACACAGTTTCTACTTTAGCATATAGAATTAAACATTATAAGTCACCCACTCTTTTAGGGAGGAGGGGAGAGCTAACTAGTTTTAAAAGCCATTATGCATACTATATGAGCCGTTGCATGCATCTTTAGCACTGGGTGTAGCATGATCCATACCTTGTTGGAATACAAATAGATATTTGACCTAAGAGATTATGGAATACAAACATGGGCGGATCTACGGTAGTAACGGGTGGTTCCGCGGAACCACCCGAGTTTCGAAATTATAGTGTATTTATATATAGAAAATAATAAAGGAACCACCCTATAAATTATACAGGAACCATCTTAAAAACATATAAAGTGCTTGCCCGGATGGTAGTTTGTGGGTTTTGTAACCCGGAGGTCGCAGGTTCTATTCCCGTTTTTAACAGTTTTTTTTTTTTTACTAAGTTACCCTAAGTCCTGTTAGGGTTTTTTATAACATAAGCTGATAAGCAAAGCAGGCAAACCCCTGAACCAATCCGTGTCCTCATGGTCCTCAGCAGCTGCAGCCGCCTCTGTCCTCTGTCCACCGCTCCACCCTCAGGCTCAGCTCAGCCACTCCGGCAGTGGCACACCGCCGTCCGCCTCCGCCTCTGATTGAATCAGTCACTGGTTTCAAACCCCTGAACCAATCCTTGCCCCCATAAAAATCAATTCCAACAAAAACCTTTTTTGCTTGCTCTGCTCACTAGTCTGGCAGTGGCACACCGCCGTCCGCCTCCTGTTAGGTATTTTTTTGCTTCTTATATGATTCATTTTATTTAATCCATTCGAAATGATTATTGAAAATAGTTTGCTTTGTGAAAATCTTTTTGAAAGAGAGTGTTGTATTCTAGTTATCCGATTCATATTGATCCAACCCAGTCCTTCTTAATTCTTATGAGTTATGACGATTCCCGAATCCAGGGATGCCCTCCACCTGTTCGACGATTTGTCTGAGTGAAAATTTGTTTTGATATTTGTAATTGTAACTTTATTTTTTATTTATTTCACTAAATAAACTTATGTGAATACCTTTATTTTTTTTATTTATTTCAAATAAAGCCTTAATGATTATTGGTTTTAATTTGTTAGTTTGTTAGTTTTTGTTAGTTTCTTAGTTTTAAATTTGTTAGTTTGAAATTGTTGATTTGTAGGTATTTTGAATATGAAGAGAATGTTGACCCGAGATTTAAAAGAAAGAAGACCGGTATCACCAATCGTCATCATTATGTGGTTAATAATTTCAACACGGTTCTCGACATGCAAATTCAAGAGCTTGGAAGCCGCTTTAATGAGGTAACCACTAAATTGCTTACTAATATGAGTTCTTTGAGCCCGTCTTGTAATTTTAGTGCCTTTAGTAAAGTAAACTTGATAAACTTGGCCGAGATGTATCCATGTGATTTTGATTTTGATGAAAAGGAGAAGCTTGTATATGAACTTGGCCACTACATTACTAACGTGAAAGAAGATAAGCGGTTTGCCAACTTGAGTGGCTTAGGCGATCTTGCTAAAATGATGGTGAAAACAAGATTATGTAATGAACTTTTCCCGAACCATCGAACCGACCCGAACCTCAAACCGACCCGAAATTTTATATACCCGACTCGGTGAAATTGAAACATATAAAAGTAGTGAACCACCCAAAAAAAATTCCTGGATCCGCCACTGAATACAAACTATTATGCAGTCTAAAATCACAGTTATTAGAGTATGCTACACTTTATTCTTGCAGGAAATGGCGACCCCTCTTTGGAAATCATTGAATCAAATGATAGCGACCAATGTCTACAGTAATATAATGTTGAGTTATGGAAGCTATCATGTTTTAACGGCTAAAATTCAATTAGGCCACTTGATGTAAGGCCCTGATCACTGTGCCCTACTTTGGACGTTGGATTTACTCATAAACACAGTTCTACAATAAGAGTTTATTAAACTTTCGCGGAAGCGTTAACTTTAATCATTCGATACAAGATATACAAACTTTTCTTTAAAACCATAGCATAAAACATCATATTTAAAACACCCTTTGTTTCATCTTCAGATGCAAGCCGTTTAGTTCATGCCATGTGCCATCCTCATGTTAGCTTGTTAAACCTATTTACCTGTGTGCATACTAAAAGTCAGCTACGCTGAGTGAGTTCTAGTTAATCTGACAACATACAATTCATTCTCATTCAATTCTTCTCGTATCCGAAGACATGTATTATTACCTTAACCTTATATAAATATCCATAAGAGGAACGTCATGTAATATCTATTAAAAGAACTATTACCATTACCCATACTATATATATTGTCCATATAAGGAACACTCTATATGCTTCCCATAGAAGGAACACTATATATATTATCCATAGAAGGAGCACTATACTATTCATAGAAGGAACACTACACTATTCATAGAAGGAACACTATGCTATCCATAGAAGGAACACTATGCTTATCCATAGAAGAAACATTATACATTATCCAAAAAGGGAACTCTATATATTATCAATAGAAGGAACATTGTATATAAGTTATTATTTAATGTCCATGTAAGGAGTTAATCACTTCCCTTGGCAATACGTGCAATATCCGAAGATCGTTCACGTACCGATAAGATTTCATTCATAATGTTCATACATCATCCTTACATTATGTACAACATTCATATCTTTTTTTATAACCCAACAGTACGTGCAATATCCGAAGATCGTTCATGTACCGACAAGCAATCATTCATATCTATCACATATATCATATATAGCATACACTTACCACTTAGGTAAGTGTATTAAGTAATCACATTGAGTATGCACACAGCCCTGAAAACATAACAAGGAAATGGGGCTAGAAACTCACCTGAACTCGGTTACGTTCACCGTTAATGGTTATCTCTTTCTTTAGTTGTGCACGGCTAACTGTAGAACAATTACGCGTATTAATTACTATCACTATCCATATCGTATTTCTAGTTAATTATAACACTCAACAAACGGGGGTCCCGGGGCAGCGCCCCTGGCAGCAGGGTTCTAGGGGCGGTAGCCCCTAGCGGGGTCCAAGGGGCAGAGCCCCTGGCTGAGGTTAAGCTGCTAGGTCAGCTTGAAAATTTTTTTTTTTCATTAACTGGCGTAACACATTTTCCATTAGGATTTTTAAATTATTATCTGCATCGCCCACTTGTTCGCTATAACGAATTAAGCCTAATTCAATATCTGAACATAACCTGATTTGTGGTCTAATTCGTTATCAGAACTTAGCGAATTGGTGAGTGACGAATCACCTGATTCGTTATCTGATTCGTCATCTTACCTGATCTGATTCGTTAGATTAGTTCGTTATCTTGACGTGACCTGATTCGCTGTCTTATCATAACGAATTGGGTGAGTAACGAATCACTTGATTCGTGATCTGATCATAATGAACTGGGGAACTCATTTGTTATCTTGCCATGACGAATTGGTTAACTAATTCATTACCTTATCATAACGAATTACATCAATCTTATCCAAACTTTGACTCATCGGTCAAAGTCAAAATCGATATGAACAATAAACAGTCAATAGTCATAGGATTTCTAATTAATCTCCATTTCTTGATGAAATATCACGAATCTGGTATCAATGGATTCGCCATACCAGCGCCAACAAACCCCAACCATCCAATCAATCCAACATTTACGTTTAAAGGGTGGATTTGCTTGTTTATAACCCGATTATTCATTTCACAAATTAACCTATCAATTGCTAACGAATTTCAGTAAGGTTTGTTGTGTTGGATTCGTTTTTATCATTCTCATACAGATCTAAGATCCCCCCAACAAATCTGAACCCTAATGAACGATTTCTAATGATAAATGTAACTTAAACGATTCGGTTTACGAACACGGTCTAGTCTTGATGTTGTCTTGGTTCATCACAACGTTCTAGCACCAATGGTTCGAGTTTTCACCTTCGGATCTTGGCTCGGGTTATAGGATAGTGTTTGTGTGTGTTTTCCAAGGTGTAGGCTATGGTGTAGAGATGGATAAAAATGGAAAGGATTAGGGTTTAAGGGGTATTTATACTCCCTTATGCCCATGGACCAAAGACTCATCTTCCCTTTTTGGTCCATAATTAATTCCATCTAAAAAGCCTACCTATCCTATTATTATTATTATTATTATTATTATTACTACTCCACTAACTCAATTATTTCTCTCAACGCAATTAATATTTTAAATATTATTCTCGAAATTTCGGGATGTTACACTTGAGGGAAAATATTTGTTTAAAACTTTATATATTAGCGGGATGTCAAACCAAAGTATTAATTTTACGAACCATTGTAAGGTTTCAAGGAACCATTCGGTTACCTGAAATCTGTAGCACATACTGCAGGTATGCCAGCATCAGCTGCTGTGAGCAAGAGAAACATGTTTTTATCAAATTCTAACTTAACATATGAATTTTAACTACAAATAACCACACGTGTACTTATTGGAATAATTTATAAAGAAAATTCAAATGAGTCCACATTTACATAAATATTAGGAAGAAAGTAGAAAATATAAAACCAGGTCATTACCACTAAGTCTGCCTTGAAAGATTTTAGCCACTCCACATTAATTTCCAAGATAAAAGCATAAGGCACAGAGTCCTACCCTAATGATGTACCTTCTCCAAGGAGACAAACAGGGCTTGCTCAACCATTTTGAAGACCTACAAAGACTTTTCCGAATATCATTGCGATTCGACGTTTTCTTATATCCCGTGGTACTTTTGTTATCAATTTAACGTGAAAAAAAAAGCAAACGGAATAAACAATAGATTAATAATTAAGCTAATGATGTACCTTCTCCAAGGATGCGAACACGGCTGGCTCAACCATTTTGGAGACCCACAAAGACTTTTCCGAATATCATTGTGATTTGATGTTTTCTTATATCCCGTGGTACTTTTGTTATCAATTTAACATGAAAAAAAAAGCAAACGAAATAAACAACAGATTAATAATTAAGTTTGAAATTAATCAAGTTAACTGGAGTGCCAACAAATCAAGTCTCAAATAAACTAATCAAGTTTACTGGAGTGCAATAAACCAATCATATTAGCCGATCAACACCATCAACAACAATTTGTTAAATTATTGAACTAACCAAGACTGTGAAGTAAACATTACTAAAATGAAGTGCTTGATTGTACGATTTATTTGATATGAATAGTAGTTAAGAGTCTATGTTTTTATTAGGGTTGTATCTAACAGGTGAATACCAAAACTTACCCATTGACCAAAATCTTCTCCAAGAAAAAAATATTGTTATTGATAACTCAAGCCTCCCCTAGGTTGTTTTCAATTCATACAGTAGTCCTGCAAAATACGTTAAATTCATTTGAATATGAGTAGTACAATGTTCATACATGTGTAAAATGCATTGATAATCAAACTATTTCTAGTTTAATGCCTAAAACAGAAGCATATGTGAATCATCAATGAAAGAAATTGAATAAATAGTTACATTATTGATAAGCATATATTGATTAATAAAGAAACTGTGTACCGTTCAAAAAATAATTATCATAACAATCATCCAGAAAACAAATAGATCACAGTTTGTGAAGGTTCCCAGCCGGATCTACACGGAATATCTCGTTCTACGTAGGTGCGGAATCCCTACGTAAGACGATACGAGCGTAGAAGACGATACACGTTAACACGATCAAACACACGTTACAATAAACAAAGACACGTTGTATTGCAACTGGAAACACGTGATTCACTGATCACCGATTACACAACTCGTAAACTCGTTAACTATCAATTCTATCTATCTGCCGTAACCTAAACACTTATAAAGCACGACAACTTCGCCTAACATGTTTAGGCGAAGTTTTCACTAACTTCGCTTGGTTCACAAGTCCGCCTATATCAGCGAACTTGTGAGCTAACTTCGCTTAATACAGAATACAAAACATACTAACTCGATTACAGACACTAGACACTGAACTACTGACATCATGTACCAACAGACTCCCCCTTGGCAGTAGCTTCATCTTTCTATCTTCAAGCACGTGTCTTGTAATCTTCAACAATCTTGTATCTTTCATCTTCAAGCATGAACGCCTTCTCGTACACAAACCGAAACAACTCTTTGATATTTCTTCGCTTCTTCTTTCCAAGCAGGAATATAAAATATTTTCTTCTCGTTCAGCACCTGCAGATCAGCTTGAGACAAGTTCACTAAATGCATAGGATCATATACTCTCATCAGCTCTTGTTCATCTTCATCCTCCATTACTTCTTCAGCTGTTTCACAATCAACATACCACCACTTCAGATCCTTGAGCACATCCTTGGGCATTTGTTTCATCGGCACTTCTTTTAAACACCGGATTGGCTTATACTTCATGATCATCCAAGGCTTGCCATCTGCTCTCATTCCTCTATCTTTATCTTCAATAAGTTTTCCTTTCTGTGGTTTCAACAGCTCGAACTTTTTCTCCTTTATACTTTCCTTCCAAACAATCTTTCCAATGACCCTAGCCATGTTATCATCACTCCTGTTTATCAACCCCAATCTGGCTAAGTCCTTCACTTCACATTCAGGCAACGTATTCAACGATCTCAACAGCCTCTTGAAGTACTGAACCCCATCATACCTTTTAATCACAAAGAGCCTCAACTGCTCATCATATAACCAGCATATAATCCCCTTTCTCGATTCAGCATAACCCCTGATGTTGTAACTTTTCTTGAACATAGTAGGGACCGCCGGTTTCTTAGTTTTTACGAACTACTGAGCATAGCCTTCTTTCCATCTTGGCTGCTCCTCCCATTCCGTCTCATCGCTTCCCATATCTTGACCTATATCTAACTTATCAACTTCCGGAATCTCGTGCTCAACATTCTCCTCCATAATCTCTCCCTCTTCAATCTCACTATCAATAACAATCTCAGCACCAATCTTTTCTATTTCTTCAACCGGTAACACATCTTCATCACCTATAACCTCATCATCCATCATCTCAGCATCCACGACCACCACCTCATCACCCCCTGAACCGCCAGCTGCACTCGTTGACTCCCCTGAGCTGTGGAAGTCCCAAGAGCTTGTTCAGTTCTTGGCAACTCTCCACCTGCACCTTTCGATGCATTGGGATCATCGTCTCGATCATTACGCTTCTTAGTCCTCAGCTCATCACCCTTACAGCTCGTCTCCCCCTGAGATGCCAAGAACTGTTTCAAAGCATCAATTATTTTTCCATGTTCGATCAGCAGGGACGACTGTATCTGATTCTCTGCAACGAGGCGCTGAATAGCATGGGTCTGGATAAGATTTACCCTTGATTGTTCTGCCACGACCCTTTCAAGCGCTACTATTCATTCCGAGTCGGATAAGGTTGCATCGAAATCAAACCTCAGATGTGATATATTTTGAGTGTACTGAGGAGGGATTTCCAATGTAACCGGGACCTCAGAAGTATGTGTAAACGTAACCGCAGGTGGTATCGTAACCGACAACCCTGCAGTAGCTACAACTGTCGACTCAATAAATCTTGCGACGACCTCTGATTGAGTAAGAGTTGGAGGTGGCAAAGATACAATTTCCGGAGCCGAGAGTTGGAATGTAGTGGGTGGGAGGCCGAATGAGGATGAGGTAGCCACCACGGGAACGTCCGTGGTGCTTGGCCTTGTAACAGGCAACGATGAAGGGACTATAGTCATACCGGACAGTGCGGGTGGAGTGAAACGTACCACCCTTGAGCTCTCACCAGCTCCCGAACCTGCACCTGTCCGTTCCCTTCTCGATCTACGGACCAACTGATGTATATCTTCCTCAAAGTCCGACTCACTGTCATCATCGTCTCTCTTCCTTTTCCCATGAATCTTTTCTTGTGTTACTAAAATCCGTCTCGCTTCAGCCACATCATCATCTGACGAATCAGAATCAGCCACCGTCGTAGCTGCCCTAGTAACATTCACACTCGAAACCAGTGCAACCGAGACTTGCACATTTTTCTCAAGATCAACACGCTCCATATCATAAAATCCTTGACCGCCAAACGCTGCATCAAGGTTTACATTTTCCTCTGGTGCCACAACAGGAGCAGCAGGTATAGCTTGTTGTACCTCAGGTGGGTGAGGTGCTCCAGCCTGTTGTGGTTGAGGATCCCGAAACTCGTCCCCACGAGCTGGAACATACTCTTGGTTGATCAAGTACCCGAATAATGGAGTATGTCGAGGACGGAGCTCAGGCTTGCTTCTTGCACTTGATGTTCTACACTGAGCGAATATTCGCTTGCTTACACTCTCCACATATCTAATCGGGCGGCGCTGAGGTAACGTGGTAGCAACATGATTCTAGATCATTTGTAGAAATCTTGGATACATAAGAAATCTCTCACGCGCCACCGCTCGTCTTTGTCGATCTATCTCGTAGAATACAATTTGACTAAAGCTGTAACGCTTATTGTAAGTCAGAGCAGTCATCGCCGACCGCATGGTCACACCCATTCCATCTGTACCAGCCTTTCTCCCTGACATACACACGATCATCACGTGCATGAGAAAGCGCCATTGGTCTAGCAAGAACCCCTTGCGTCTCTGAGTATCCCCCAAAGGACCAGAATATCCCATTCTCAGAAACGCACCATCTCTGAATGGAGCCACGAAGTCTGTAGGATTGTCTCTCGTTTCATCCCCAAACTGTAAAGCCACCCTGATCTGTTCAGACGAGAACTGTACTATCTGATTATTGACCGTTGCACGCATAACCGGGGGCTCGACTCGACAGTCATATTCCACTGTCTGCCAGAAATCTTCTATGTTTGGCAAAGATATCGGCAGTGTTGTGGTAATCGCGTGGAATATACGCGAGCGGAGTAGAAACGTGATGATCTCGCGGAAATCATCAACACCGCTCGCATCCGGGTCCAATGTGATGTACATGTTATGCCCCGGGAAAAACTGTCGGTTGTTATCTCCTCCTTCGTCACCACCTGCACCACCTGCTCGAGCTACAGCTGCCATTTCTGCAACAAAAACAGACTAAGTTAGAGAACCGTCAAGTCAAATCACAAGTTCGCCTGTTACCATGAGCGAAGTTATGATTTATTCTGAATAGGCGAAGTTAGAGGTGGGGCGAAGTTGGGAACAACTTCGCCTCAACTTGAACTTCGCCTGATAAATGTTAAGTAAAAAGGGCCAGGCGAAGTTAATAACTTCGCCTAACCACAACTTCGCCTCATATACTGTTACATAATTAATTATCAGGCGAAGTTAAACCTCAGGCGAAGTTAAGGATAACTTCGCCTAAACTGTAACTTCGCCGAATCTGAATCGGCAACAGTTAAGGTTTTCAATTCGACGTATAGTTGGTGAATTTGGAGATCGCGGACTGTTAAACACAAGATTTGATGACAATTTAGACGATTAAGTTGATTACGACCACGTAATAACAAGTTTAAAAAAAACGGATGTTAAGGTTTCGAAAGTCCGAGGTCACGAAACGGGTCGAAATACACTTTGATTAACGTTAAGGACAGTGATTAGATGATACTATCGACACTACACACCTATAACTCGGATTAGAAACTGAGAAAGAAAACACAGATTGATCGATGCTATATGTTCGCTTAGGGTTACGATAAGTTCGCCGGGTTACAGGAAGACAAGTTCGCTGGTTGTTTGAAAATAATGAACTGTTTGACCTTAAAAATCCTTTATATAGGGTCAAGGTTATACAGGCGAAGTTATGGATAACTTCTCCGATATTAAACTTTACAAAACAAACCCCTATAATTTGAACAATTTGCAATTAAGTTTTAAAACATCCTTTAAAGAGTTAAATGATACGATCAAGACCAAGTAACCAGATATAAAGTTATAAAACGACATAAGTGGAATAAAACTTAGAAATAAAGTACACGGGATCAAATTTCAGTCTCGACAGGGACTACCACGTTTTAGAAAAGATCCGAACAGGAATCATACTAATTAAGTGACTGTCACACAGATCCATGTTCAGCTGTATTATGACATAAAGAGACAGGTTGTAAGCAGGTAAATAACTTAAAATGGTTTTCATCGCTTCTGTGATACGGGTTAGGTTCAATTAAGCTCAAAATATAAATGGGCAACACCTCAGAGATTGTGATGTCTCCTATCTTTTCTCAAAGCGTATTTGGCTTTCACCAAGTCACCCCTAGTTGGCCTCGACCCGTAGTGTCTGATTAAATAGTAAGTACTCTTCGATCTTTAGACTCTTCTTCCCGTTCTCTTTCTTACATCATGATTGAGAAGTATTAACATTATAAGCTCTAGAATGTCTCAGTAACACATAATTTTAATTTTTTTTTATAAATATTTACACAGCTTCAAGTAAACTACTGCAAGTCCCGAATCTGGATCACTGCAGTTTCTTGACACACCATCTTCTCGGGAATCAGAACACTCACGGGCTCGTGTATGACTGGGTAATCGATTTTCTGCCTATCATTCAGAAAGATATATATGGAAACATGCACAACTCTTAAGGAGTTTCCACGTAAAATCGAGGAGATTTAGTTAGTATACTTTTACGCACCATAAAAAGCTACCATGACATACAATGACTGTTCTAAAGTCTAGGCCTAATAACTTCACTAGTTAAGCACACAGAATCAGTATATCTATCACTTTCCAAGGTTGGATCAATTTTCTGTTAAACAAAGTAAAGGAACTTCTTACGAAGTAGTAGACTTGAAAAATAATTTCATCTTCCTAAAATTTTTTTTTTTTTAACTTCTATCGCCCCGATCAAGTCGAAGTTTTCTGGTAAACGGCTATCCTGAAGATCCAATGGATCAGCTGGACCGACCACATACAAGTATGTGTCCCTCTAACTAAGTATGAACGACTAATTTTCAGCGAAAGAATTAAAAACACATCATAAACCGCCCGGTCACTTTCAGTCATCTGGTTAATGGCTATCCTTATATTCTACAAGTAGAAATGAGGACCAAACATATCCGAAGATATGTCCTTCAAACTGAGGCAACCGACATAATTCTAAGCGATAGTGACGTTTTTTTTTTAAACAAAGACGAAAAACACGGTTACTCGGGATTGATCATCCCATTCAGCTCAACAAGGTTTTGAAAACGAGTTTTGTCAAACGCTTTAGTAAACAAGTCAGCGAAATTATCTAACGTATCAACCTTTTCGAGCACAATCAATTTCTTCTCAGCACAATCCCGTATAAAATGATGACGGATGTCAATGTGTTTAGTTTTGCTATGCTTTACGGGATTGTTAGTTACTGAGATAGCAGCAGTGTTATCTATGCAAATAGGAGTATGAGTGAAATTCAGACCATAATCGCGCAATTGCTGTTGTATCCAAAAAACCTGGGAGCAGCAGTTCGATGCTGCCATGTATTCTGCTTCACAGGTTGAAATGGCAACTGAGGTATGCTTCTTGCACTGCCATGACACTAATCTGCCTCCAAGAAACTGACATCCACCTGTTGTTGACTTCCGATTCTGATTGCATCCTCCATAATCAGAATCTGTGTAGGCGACCAACTCCAAGTCTCCTCCTCTCGTGTACCACAACCCCAGCTTAGGCTTGCCTTTGAGATACCGCAATATCCTCTTCACACCCTTCAAGTGAGATTCCTTTGGGTTTGCCTGAAAGCGTGCACAAAGACAAACTGCAAACATAATATCAGGTCTAGAAGCAGTTAAGTACATTAAAGAACCTATGATTGCCCGATATTGGGTGGGGTCCACATCTGCATCATTGTCTGAATCAGCACCCAATTTATGGTTGACGCAAACTGGAGTATCAAATGGAGTGCTGTCCTCCATCTTGAAGCGTTTGAGAACGTCATGGACATACTTAGTCTGATGAATGAACAACCCATCTTTCTTCTGATCAACCTGCAGTCCTAAAAGGAAAGTTAGTTCACCCATAGCACTCATTTCAAACCTCTTTTTCATGACGGCTTCAAATTCCTGACACATGGCGACTTTTGATGCGGCGAAGATGATGTCGTCCACGTAGACTTGTACCCGAAGAAAGTCGCTTCCTTTTCTCTTAAAGAACAGTGTGCTATCGATCTTTCTCCTTTCAAATTGATTCTCAAGCAAGTAATCGGATAGAGTTGCGTACCAAGCACGAGGGGCCTGTTGTAGCCCATACAGTGCTTTACTTAGCTTGTACACGTGATCAGGAAAGTCTGGGTCAAGAAAACCCGGAGGTTGCTCAACGTACACAACCTCATCGACTTTACCGTTAAGAAACGCACTCTACACCTCTAACTGGAAAACCTTCATCTCCTTGTGTGCAGCAAATGCCAAAAACAGTCGAATGGCTTCCAATCTCGCCACAGGAGCAAACACTTCATTGTAGTCGATCCCCTCTTGCTGATTAAAACCCTTTACAACCAGCCTCGCCTTGTTCCTGATAATTATCCCTTTTTCATCTCTCTTGCATTTGAAAACCCATTTTGTGCCAATCGCATGCACATTTTTCGGTTTTGCAACCAAATTCTAATACTAACATTTTTCGGTTTTGTCACAGATCTGCGATACACTCAGCAGATTATGCTTCAGTTCTTCAACGAAATTCACTTTCTCTAACGTCATTTTACCATTAGTCACCGTCCCAATTCCAGTAATCCTTCCACTACTCTCTCCAGCAAAACTTACTCTTCCTCCCTGAACAGGTTTCCATTCGTGTAACAAATTCTTGTTACCCGTCATGTGCCGGGAACAGCCGCTATCCACAACCCATAGATTGTTTGCAGCCCTGTTCAACTGTTCCTGCACGATTAAAGCAGAGGATTAAAATCTGGGGACCCAAGACCTATTGGTCTTGGGTCGATACATCCCGTACTTTGGCTGTCCAAAGTTAGTATTAGAATGATTTCTGTAAGTCCTAAAAGGATACCTTCTTGTAGATTGACTATGAGGCCATCCAATCCATCGTGAATTAAATGATTTATTACTAAAGATTTGGTTGTTAACAGGGAAAAAATGAGATCGATTTCTTTGAAAATCTGGATTAGTCCAATGTCTGAACTTTGATGAGTTTTCATTTTTACCATTATCGTACTTACTGTTAGTTATATTCTCAGTTTTCGAAGACCTCATACCTCTGAATCTCTGCTTCAGAGGGCAATCAGCAATCAAGTGTCCTAATTGATTGCATCTGAAACAACTCCTGCGTTCAACTTTCGTATCAACAGTTGTTTTAGATGTTGAGGCTGCATTACTGCCCGTTTGTCTAACATATGGTGGGACATACGGGTTTAGTGGAGAATTCTTTTCATTTGGTTTATGTTCCTCTCCACGTTTTGGTAACACTGCCTCTTGTTTTGTCTCACTCGACTCGGATGACTTGTCCGAATTTGATGAGATAAAACTAGGAACAGAAATCTTAACACTCGAAACAGGTTTACTCGTTTCGCCTTTACTAACTTCTGGATCTTTAATCGTTACCTTAACAGGAACTGTCTGGCCAATTTCAACATCAACAGATTTCTGATTACTAGGATCATAAGTATAGTTATGATTATAAGGTGGTGGAACTTCATGATATCCAATTCCTCCCATTTTAACTGGGGAACTTTGATCACTAACGAGGTGATCAAGTATAGCAGAGGAATTTCAAAATTGCTCAAGCTTTCTGTTTAGTTCCACCACTTTCACCTGGTGATCAGCTATTTGTTTATCTCTTTCAGCTATTAGTTTGGTTCTCTTCTAACACTTCATAGCTAAGATGTCACACCCCAGTCGTAATTGGCGGAAAAACCGAGGCGTGGCGACGGGGTCGTGATTGATTGAGCACAATAGATTTAAAAGTCTAAATGCATAAACTTAAAACATGTCAACATTTCAACAATTCAACAGGTAGCAAATTCGTTCCATTACAACAGATAATGCTAACATCAATCCTAAATGTCTTCCATCTAAGGCCTCTATCAGCTATTTGCTACTTCCTGCTTCATTTCCTGAAAACATGTAACAAAAACGTCAACTACATAAAGTAGATGAGTGAATTCATAGGTTTAAGGAAAAAGGGATTATACACAAGCATACTAGACTAAGTTGTAGGGGTTTATATATAGGGTGTACCATCGGCTAACCCACCACTCCTACAACTTATCCTACCATGCTTGGGTATAAAGCCCGGTTTTAAAAAGGTTTGTAAGACAAGACAAGCGTACCAGACTAGGTTGTAGGGGTTTATATATAGGGTGTACCATCGGCTAACCCTCCACTCCTACAACCTACTCTGCTAAGCTTGTTTATATTTGTAAATCCAAGGTATAAAGATAGGTCAACTAATAATGTAGTGATAAGCCCTACACAAGCATACTAGACTAAGTTGTAGGGGTTTATATATAGGGTGTACCATCGGCTAACCCACTACTCCTACAACATATCCTACTATGCTTGGGTATGCTTATCAACTCAACCAAGACTGCAAGAGTTATGTATAATGATCCCAAGTATTATTCCCATGCATACAGGTGTAATGATATCAAGGATATATGTATAAAGATACCAAAGAATCATATGTCACCATGTCTTGATGATAATGATGATAATGCATAATGATCACACGAGACCTGACATCAACCCACACAAGACCACATGATGCTACTTGATTTCCATGATGGTAACCCAAATCGATCACTTTGGATACCATGAGAGAATTCTAAAGCGTTCACTTTAGTATCTCTTGGATTCCTAATCGATCACTTAGGAAATCCTTCGGATTCTTAATCGAACACTTAAGAACCCCATAGGTCACGTGTATTCTAAATCGAACACTTTAGAATCCCACATCTAGTGACGGCCTGTCTACCAATCGACCACTTGGAGACCAAACATATGCACTAGTGTGACCTATACTGCCTATGTTCACACGACCACTAGACTGTCCAATGAATGATGTGTTTTCATGATAATGTATAACGGGCACATGACTTTGATTTCCAAACGTCCATTGTTCCCTAAGCGATCAATGATTCCCATGTTTACTCCTGAATAACTGATTAGACATACACAACTTCCGAGAAAGTTAAGGTATGAGTAACCTGCCATGATTACTTGTTTCCCCAATGTTCATTGTTTGCAAAAGATTTGCCAAGAATGTCTATGATAAAGAATGTTTGAATAAATGAGTTTTGTCAAAACGTGTACAGTTACCATGTTTCCACCCCAATGATTTGAAAAGCTTAAAAGAAAACGGGGGCTATGAACTCACCTTGTTGGCTAAGTATGGTTGCTAGGGTGGTCGAGTGCTGCCAAACGTCGATCCTCTAAGTCTAGACAAGGACATAATAGGTTAACAACACGCTTTAAGTCTAAGAGTATAAGCCTACGCGACCTCGAGCAAAAACCAAGATTTAAAGTTGAAAATAACCCAAATTGAGTCATGACCGCTAGGCGTCCGTGGTAGCTTGGTGATGAAATCCATAGCTAACTCTTCCCACTTCCACTGAGGAATAATAGGTTGTTGAAGTAGCCCAGACGGCCTTTGATGCTCTGTCTTGACTCGCGAACAAGTCAAACATCTCATCATGTACGAAGCGATATCTTTCTTCATCCCGGGCCACCAATAATGGGGTTTAAGATCTTGATACATCTTGTTGCTGCCTGGATGGATCGAGTATCTGGACTTGTGGGCTTCATTTAGAATAAGCGTCCGAAGAGGCTCAGAGTTCGGGATCCACGCTCGGTCAAGAAAATAGAGGATGCCGTCTGACTTGGTTTCGAATTTCTGCTCGGCTCCACATGACAAAACGCCCTTGAGATCACCATTCACAAGCGCTTGATTCTGAGCTTCACGAATTAAGGAAGGAAGGTTGGATTGAATCCGAATAGAGTACAGCTGGGTCCTTTCTTTACGACTCAATGCGTCAGCCACCACATTAGCCTTTCCCGGGTGGTAGCGAATTTCACAATCGTAATCGCTGAGAAGTTCGACCCAGCGTCGCTGCCTCATGTTCAACTCTTTCTGATTGAGGATGTGTTGTAAGCTCTTGTGATCGGTAAAAATGACACACTTTGTACCATACAGGTAATGTCTCCAGATTTTTAGGGCAAACACCACTGCACCCAGCTCCAGGTCATGTGTGGCGTAGTTCTTCTTGTGCACCTTGAGTTGTCGTGAAACTAAGCGATGACCTTCCCTCGTTGCATTAGAACGCAACCGAGGCCCTGATTCGAAGCATCGCAATAAATGGTAAAGTCATCGTCACCTTCCGGAAGTGATAGAATCGGTGCATGGCAAAGCTTATTCTTCAGAGTTTGGAAAGCTTCCTCTTGATCTTGTCCCCACACGAAAGGTTCCCCTTTCTGGGTCAAAGTGGTTAAAGGCAAGGCAATCCTGGAGAAATTTGAGATAAATCGGCGGTAGTAACCGGCCAGACCAAGAAATGAACGGATTTCGGTAGGTGTTTTAGGCGCTACCCAATTTCTGATGGCTTCTATCTTGGAAGGGTCGACGTGAATGCCGTCGACATTGATGACATGTCCCAAGAATTGAACTTCCCTTAGCCAAATTTCACACTTGGAGAACTTGGCATATAGTTGCTCTTTCCTGAGAAGCTCCAAAATAAGCCTGAGATGAAGCTCATGATCCGTCCTCGAACGAGAATAAATGAGAATATCGTCTATGAAAACAATGACAAACTGATCAAGATATGGACGGCAGACGCGATTCATCAGATCCATGAAGATGGCGGGAGCATTGGTCATTCCAAAAGGCATAACCATGAACTCGTAATGACCATAACGAGTTCGGAACGCAGTTTTCGGGATATCCTCTTCCAGAACACGCAACTGATGGTAACCAGAACGCAGATCGATCTTAGAGAAAAACGTAACACCCTGGAGCTGATCAAAGAGATCATCAATTCTCGGTAACGGGTACCGATTTTTGATGGTGAGTTTATTAAGCTCCCGGTAGTCAATGCACATACGGAAAGTCCCGTCCTTCTTTTTGACGAAGAGTACTGGGGCTCCCCATGGAGACGAGCTAGGGCGAATGAATCCCTTGCTAAGAAGTTCTTGAAGCTGATTTGATAATTCTTGAAGTTCCGACGGAGCTAGACGATACGGTGCCTTAGCAATAAGGAGAGCACCAGGAATAAGATCGATACGAAATTCCACCTGCCTGCTAGGAGGAAGTCCAGGCAGATCTTCGGGAAAAACATCAGAAAATTCACGCACAACTGGAATGTCCCGCAGTCTCTTGTCTTCGGATTCCTTGAGAGTAACATGAGCTAGAAATGCGGGATACTTCTTTCGAAGGTACCGACTGGCCTTTAAGCAAGAGACGATCCTTAGGCATCCACCCGATTTTTCGCCTTGAATAGTTAGAATTTCGCCAGAAGGTAAAGGGATACGAATAAGTTTCTCGGCGCAGATTACTTCCGCGTGATTGCTGGACAGCCAGTCCATTCCCACAACTAGATCGAAGCTTCCAAGACGAAAAGGTATAAGGTCAATACTGAACGATGTGGTGACAAGAGTAAGGGTGCAATTTCGGATGACAGACTTCACTTGTTTGGACTCTCCACTAGCAAGTTCAACAGAAAAGGCAGGGTCCAACTCGGAAATTTTTAATTTCAGCAAAGGAACCAATTCGCAAGAAACAAAGCTCCTATCAGCTCCTGCGTGACTAGCTCAACAAACTCAGCCCAGGGCAGGGCTAGGGCCGCGTCTCGTCCCCTGGTTCTTATCTCGTTATTCCACCACGTGAGAGCCCGTTTGTGGAACATACTCGCCGCGAATTTGACCCTGAGTTCATCCGGGCAGGAGCACATGTTGAATGAAGCTCGACTTTCTCGAACCACTGGAGAAGACCAGCGGCTCCCTCGGTTCCACTAAAACTTGTAGGCCTAGTGTTGGTAAAAGCCTTATAGAGCTTATCGGCCTGAAGAGTGGGATTCGGTTCTGGGGCTTGTGGTGCACCCGAGGTTCCTTTTTGCCTCATGTTGTTTACCAGACCCGGGAGAACTGCTGCAATTTGCTGCGCTATGAGGGCAGCGAGGTCAGCGGGGTCAGCATTGACGGATGAGCGACGAGGAGGCATTCTATAAAAGAATAAGAATGCGCATTAGTTAAATTGAGAATAAAGAATAACTGGATAAGGAATTGCCAAAAAGTACATCGCTACTAGATTTACAGTTAATGATGCAACACATAAGCACATAGCAAGCATATAAGTGTGGGCAAGTGATAGTGATGCATGAATTATCTAGAGTCAAGGGTCCTAGGTTATAGTCTAGGTCGGTTTCCTAATTCCCTATAACCTGGCTCTGATACCAATCTGTCACACCCCGGTCGTAATTGGCGGAAAAACCGAGGCGTGGCGACGGGGTCGTGATTGATTGAGCACAATAGATTTAAAAGTCTAAATGCATAAACTTAAAACATGTCAACATTTCAACAATTCAACAGGTAGCAAATTCGTTCCATTACAACAGATAATGCTAACATCAATCCTAAATGTCTTCCATCTAAGGCCTCTATCAGCTATTTGCTACTTCCTGCTTCATTTCCTGAAAACATGTAACAAAAACGTCAACTACATAAAGTAGATGAGTGAATTCATAGGTTTAAGGAAAAAGGGATTATACACAAGCATACTAGACTAAGTTGTAGGGGTTTATATATAGGGTGTACCATCGGCTAACCCACCACTCCTACAACTTATCCTACCATGCTTGGGTATAAAGCCCGGTTTTAAAAAGGTTTGTAAGACAAGACAAGCGTACTAGACTAGGTTGTAGGGGTTTATATATAGGGTGTACCATCGGCTAACCCTCTACTCCTACAACCTACTCTGCTAAGCTTGTTTATATTTGTAAATCCAAGGTATAAAGATAGGTCAACTAATAATGTAGTGATAAGCCCTACACAAGCATACTAGACTAAGTTGTAGGGGTTTATATATAGGGTGTACCATCGGCTAACCCACTACTCCTACAACATATCCTACTATGCTTGGGTATGCTTATCAACTCAACCAAGACTGCAAGAGTTATGTATAATGATCCCAAGTATTATTCCCATGCATACAGGTGTAATGATATCAAGGATATATGTATAAAGATACCAAAGAATCATATGTCACCATGTCTTGATGATAATGATGATAATGCATAATGATCACACGAGACCTGACATCAACCCACACAAGACCACACGATGCTACTTGATTTCCATGATGGTAACCCAAATCGATCACTTTGGATACCATGAGAGAATTCTAAAGCGTCCACTTTAGTATCTCTTGGATTCCTAATCGATCACTTAGGAAATCCTTCGGATTCTTAATCGAACACTTAAGAACCCCATAGGTCACGTGTATTCCAAATCGAACACTTTAGAATCCCATATCTAGTGACGGCCTGTCTACCAATCGACCACTTGGAGACCAAACATATGCAATAGTGTGACCTATACTGCCTATGTTCACACGACCACTAGACTGTCCAATGAATGATGTGTTTTCATGATAATGTATAACGGGCACATGACTTTGATTTCCAAACGTCCATTGTTCCCTAAGCGATCAATGATTCCCATGTTTACTCCTGAATAACTGATTAGACATACACAACTTCCGAGAAAGTTAAGGTATGAGTAACCTGCCATGATTACTTGTTTCCCCAATGTTCGTTGTTTGCAAAAGATTTGCCAAGAATGTCTATGATAAAGAATGTTTGAATAAATGAGTTTTGTCAAAACGTGTACAGTTACCATGTTTCCACCCCAATGATTTGAAAAGCTTAAAAGAAAAAGGGGGCTATGAACTCACCTTGTTGGCTAAGTATGGTTGCTAGGGTGGTCGAGTGCTGCCAAACGTCGATCCTCTAAGTCTAGACAAGGACATAATAGGTTAACAACACGCTTTAAGTCTAAGAGCATAAGCCTACGCGACCTCGAGCAAAAACCAAGATTTAAAGTTGAAAACAAACTGATTCTGGCACATTCGGTCGAATAAGGGCAGGTTCGATCGAATCAGCTACTTGTTCGGTCGAATATGGTATTGGTTCGGTCAAAGGGGCTGGGAAGAACACGTTCAGTCGATTGAGGACTCGTTCGGTCGAGTAGGATGTACATTCGGTCGAATACAATCGTATTCGGTCGAATGTGTATTCTGATTCGGTTAGTCTGTTCGTTTGCCCACTGGTTCGACCGAATGGTCTCTTGTTCGACCGAATAGGAGATGGTTCGACCGAATAGGGGTCTATTCGACTCCTTCAAGCCGGATGACGGAGAAACCTACGGGATTTTGACGATTTTCATGATTTTTCGCCCAAAATCAATGTTTTATACATGGAAATGCTCGGAATCCATAGGGCTATTGATTCCTAACGTTTATAACAACAAAAGTATGCTTTTTGACACCAAAAATGACGATTTTTGACCAAGAACACACTTGAAACATAAGTTGGGGTTTTTGCTCGATTCGGGGCCGGATTTGATGATAAAAACGTATGATTTTCAAGAAGATCTTACCAAAAACAACAATAAACAGATTGGTGAACTCGAATTTTGGATTGAACAACTTTCTCTCACTACTCTCTCTCTAGAATTGGGGTGTTTGGGTGTGGGTGTGGAAGAGATGAAAGAAAAATGGTGGAGTTTGTTCTTGCACTACGCTTATATACTCGGTTCTATCGGGTTCGGGTTTCGGTTACCTACGGGTCAAGGCTAGCTGAGTTCATAAGTTTTAACGAGCTTGAACTTTTCAGTAAAAATTTTATAAAAATCATTTTTCAAGTAATCGCTTGAAATCTTTTTAAATAAAAACCTTTTATTTTTTTTTTGAAAACACAAAATTAATATTTTTCAAACATAAAAGTTCTTTTTATGAAACAAACATTTTTAGCTGAAATAAACAGATTTTCCAATGATATGGATTCCGAACTTATCGTCCAGAACCCAAAGTGTATAGTTTCCGATGATTTCTTGATTTTAGTTTACCAGTCAAATTCCAGGGCGTTACATCCTCCCCAACTTAGAGGAATTTCGTCCCGAAATTTAGATTTTTAGTATACTTGATGCAACGATGATTAAGATTACATGATCCCATGATGACCACTATGCGCCACTACTTCTAATATTCGTCTCAGATACCACCCAAATCAAGCTGAAGGGGCTTATATATAGGGTGTACCGGCGGCTAACCCACCACTCCTTCAACCTTACTTGAGTGTCTCCTTCGACTCCTATTAGGTTAATGACACACAGGACGACACACTATTTTCCACTACAAGGCATCACCCTCAAGCTTTACATCAGACATATTCATTTCGGATTGAAGGGGTTTATATATAGGGTGTACCAGCGGCTAACCCACCACTCCTTCAATCTTCTGTGAATAATTCCCTCAATAATTCTTGAATTTAATGTCTCACAGCTGCCACGCTAACTATAAGTCCCTAATTCCAAGTTTCGCTTCAGACATATTCAACTCGTGCTGAAGGGGTTTATATATAGGGTGTACCAGCGGCTAACCCACCACTCCTTCAACCTTTGTCGAATAATTCCCTACACGAACCTTGAGTTCACGACTCCTAGTTGCACAATAGCATATTGCTTATACACGTATACACCTGTGACCTTGATGCAATTATATTCCGGACTATAATTACGAGCTCACCTTGTATCAATGTATAAACTCTATTGCGTGCGGCTAGAAAATTTGACACGACACCACACACATACACACAACCATGCTCCATGAATGCTAGAATGATGACAAATTTTGGCTTAAATGATGTATAAATTCCCCAAGGTTTATATGATTGAGTAGATATGACTTGTGCTTTCCAGCATGAGCCCTGAGTAGCCAAAATTTGTGGATGCAAATAAAAGAATACTTATAAGCATAACAAGGCAACATGATATTCATTGAATAACACAGTTATTTGATACATGTTGCAGATTTATATTGACTTCTAGACAATTAGATTACAAGAATATAGACTAAGAGAACAGATGAGGGTATTTCTCCTTCATCTGATCTTCGCGTTCCCATGTAAACTCGGGTCCGCGTTTGTTATTCCATCGAACTTTCACAAGCGGTATGCGGCTACGCTTGGTCTTCTTGACCTCGCGATCCATGATCTCGACGGGTTCTTCAACGAAAAGCAGATTGTCGCTAATTCGAACCTCGTCGACGGGAATGTGAAGGGCCTCGTCAACAAGACACTTCTTTAATTGCGAAACATGAAAATCGTTGTGAACTCTACTGAGTTCCGGTGGCAGCTCAAGACGATAGGCAACTGGTCCGATCCTTTCAAGGATTTTGAATGGTCCAACATACCTAGGACCGAACTTTCCCTTCTTCCCGAAATGGACTATGCCCTTCCAGGGGGAAACTTTCAGCATGACACGGTCACCAACTTGAAACTCGAGTGGCTTGCGTCGTTTGTCGGCGTAGTACTTATGCCGGCAACGAGCGTCATTGAGTCGCTGTTGAATGAAAGCAATTTGATCGGTTGTCTCCTGTATTAGTTCGGGGCCGATGATCTGTGAATCCCCGGTCTCGGACCAACACAAGGGAGAGCGACACTTGCGGCCGTAAAGAGCTTCAAACGGCGCGCATTTAATGGTAGCGTGGTAACTATTGTTGTAAGAAAATTCTGCCAGTGGCAGATGAGCTTCCCAACTATTGCCGAAATCGAGGATACAAGCTCTCAACATGTCTTCTAGGGTTTGTATGGTCTTCTCGCTCTGCCCATCAGTTTCTGGATGATAGGAAGAGCTAAGCTTCACACTTGTCCCAAAGGCCTTTTGCAAAGATTTCCAGAACCTAGAAGAAAAACTGCTGTCACGATCAGACGTGATGCCCTTAGGCACACCGTGACGGGAAACGATCTCACGAATGTATACCCGCGCCAACTTTTCCGTAGTGTAGTCTTCACGAACCGGGATAAAGTGGGCGGATTTTGTTAGAATGTCCACAATAACCCAAATTGAGTCATGACCGCTAGGCGTCCGTGGTAGCTTGGTGATGAAATCCATAGCTAACTCTTCCCACTTCCACTGAGGAATAATAGGTTGTTGAAGTAGCCCAGACGGCCTTTGATGCTCTGTCTTGACTCGCGAACAAGTCAAACATCTCATCATGTACGAAGCGATATCTTTCTTCATCCCGGGCCACCAATAATGGGGTTTAAGATCTTGATACATCTTGTTGCTGCCTGGATGGATCGAGTATCTGGACTTGTGGGCTTCATTTAGAATAAGCGTCCGAAGAGGCTCAGAGTTCGGGATCCACGCTCGGTCAAGAAAATAGAGGATGCCGTCTGACTTGGTTTCGAATTTCTGCTCGGCTCCACATGACAAAACGCCCTTGAGATCACCATTCACAAGCGCTTGATTCTGAGCTTCACGAATTAAGGAAGGAAGGTTGGATTGAATCCGAATAGAGTACAGCTGGGTCCTTTCTTTACGACTCAATGCGTCAGCCACCACATTAGCCTTTCCCGGGTGGTAGCGAATTTCACAATCGTAATCGCTGAGAAGTTCGACCCAGCGTCGCTGCCTCATGTTCAACTCTTTCTGATTGAGGATGTGTTGTAAGCTCTTGTGATCGGTAAAAATGACACACTTTGTACCATACAGGTAATGTCTCCAGATTTTTAGGGCAAACACCACTGCACCCAGCTCCAGGTCATGTGTGGCGTAGTTCTTCTTGTGCACCTTGAGTTGTCGTGAAACTAAGCGATGACCTTCCCTCGTTGCCTAGAACGCAACCGAGGCCCTGATTCGAAGCATCGCAATAAACGGTAAAGTCATCGTCACCTTCCGGAAGTGATAGAATCGGTGCATGGCAAAGCTTATTCTTCAGAGTTTGGAAAGCTTCCTCTTGATCTTGTCCCCACACGAAAGGTTCCCCTTTCTGGGTCAAAGTGGTTAAAGGCAAGGCAATCCTGGAGAAGTTTGAGATAAATCGGCGGTAGTAACCGGCCAGACCAAGAAATGAACGGATTTCGGTAGGTGTTTTAGGCGCTACCCAATTTCTGATGGCTTCTATCTTGGAAGGGTCGACGTGAATGCCGTCGACATTGATGACATGTCCCAAGAATTGAACTTCCCTTAGCCAAATTTCACACTTGGAGAACTTGGCATATAGTTGCTCTTTCCTGAGAAGCTCCAAAATAAGCCTGAGATGAAGCTCATGATCCGTCCTCGAACGAGAATAAATGAGAATATCGTCTATGAAAACAATGACAAACTGATCAAGATATGGACGGCAGACGCGATTCATCAGATCCATGAAGATGGCGGGAGCATTGGTCATTCCAAAAGGCATAACCATGAACTCGTAATGACCATAACGAGTTCGGAACGCAGTTTTCGGGATATCCTCTTCCAGAACACGCAACTGATGGTAACCAGAACGCAGATCGATCTTAGAGAAAAACGTAACACCCTGGAGCTGATCAAAGAGATCATCAATTCTCGGTAACGGGTACCGATTTTTGATGGTGAGTTTATTAAGCTCCCGGTAGTCAATGCACATACGGAAAGTCCCGTCCTTCTTTTTGACGAAGAGTACTGGGGCTCCCCATGGAGACGAGCTAGGGCGAATGAATCCCTTGCTAAGAAGTTCTTGAAGCTGATTTGATAATTCTTGAAGTTCCGACGGAGCTAGACGATACGGTGCCTTAGCAATAAGGAGAGCACCAGGAATAAGATCGATACGAAATTCCACCTGCCTGCTAGGAGGAAGTCCAGGCAGATCTTCGGGAAAAACATCAGAAAATTCACGCACAACTGGAATGTCCCGCAGTCTCTTGTCTTCGGATTCCTTGAGAGTAACATGAGCTAGAAATGCGGGATACTTCTTTCGAAGGTACCGACTGGCCTTTAAGCAAGAGACGATCCTTAGGCATCCACCCGATTTTTCGCCTTGAATAGTTAGAATTTCGCCAGAAGGTAAAGGGATACGAATAAGTTTCTCGGCGCAGATTACTTCCGCGTGATTGCTGGACAGCCAGTCCATTCCCACAACTAGATCGAAGCTTCCAAGACGAAAAGGTATAAGGTCAATACTGAACGATGTGGTGACAAGAGTAAGGGTGCAATTTCGGATGACAGACTTCACTTGTTTGGACTCTCCACTAGCAAGTTCAACAGAAAAGGCAGGGTCCAACTCGGAAATTTTTAATTTCAGCAAAGGAACCAATTCGCAAGAAACAAAGCTCCTATCAGCTCCTGCGTGACTAGCTCAACAAACTCAGCCCAGGGCAGGGCTAGGGCCGCGTCTCGTCCCCTGGTTCTTATCTCGTTATTCCACCACGTGAGAGCCCGTTTGTGGAACATACTCGCCGCGAATTTGACCCTGAGTTCATCCGGGCAGGAGCACATGTTGAATGAAGCTCGACTTTCTCGAACCACTGGAGAAGACCAGCGGCTCCCTCGGTTCCACTAAAACTTGTAGGCCTAGTGTTGGTAAAAGCCTTATAGAGCTTATCGGCCTGAAGAGTGGGATTCGGTTCTGGGGCTTGTGGTGCACCCGAGGTTCCTTTTTGCCTCATGTTGTTTACCAGACCCGGGAGAACTGCTGCAATTTGCTGCGCTATGAGGGCAGCGAGGTCAGCGGGGTCAGCATTGACGGATGAGCGACGAGGAGGCATTCTATAAAAGAATAAGAATGCGCATTAGTTAAATTGAGAATAAAGAATAACTGGATAAGGAATTGCCAAAAAGTACATCGCTACTAGATTTACAGTTAATGATGCAACACATAAGCACATAGCAAGCATATAAGTGTGGGCAAGTGATAGTGATGCATGAATTATCTAGAGTCAAGGGTCCTAGGTTATAGTCTAGGTCGGTTTCCTAATTCCCTATAACCTGGCTCTGATACCAATCTGTCACACCCCGGTCGTAATTGGCGGAAAAACCGAGGCGTGGCGACGGGGTCGTGATTGATTGAGCACAATAGATTTAAAAGTCTAAATGCATAAACTTAAAACATGTCAACATTTCAACAATTCAACAGGTAGCAAATTCGTTCCATTACAACAGATAATGCTAACATCAATCCTAAATGTCTTCCATCTAAGGCCTCTATCAGCTATTTGCTACTTCCTGCTTCATTTCCTGAAAACATGTAACAAAAACGTCAACTACATAAAGTAGATGAGTGAATTCATAGGTTTAAGGAAAAAGGGATTATACACAAGCATACTAGACTAAGTTGTAGGGGTTTATATATAGGGTGTACCATCGGCTAACCCACCACTCCTACAACTTATCCTACCATGCTTGGGTATAAAGCCCGGTTTTAAAAAGGTTTGTAAGACAAGACAAGCGTACTAGACTAGGTTGTAGGGGTTTATATATAGGGTGTACCATCGGCTAACCCTCTACTCCTACAACCTACTCTGCTAAGCTTGTTTATATTTGTAAATCCAAGGTATAAAGATAGGTCAACTAATAATGTAGTGATAAGCCCTACACAAGCATACTAGACTAAGTTGTAGGGGTTTATATATAGGGTGTACCATCGGCTAACCCACTACTCCTACAACATATCCTACTATGCTTGGGTATGCTTATCAACTCAACCAAGACTGCAAGAGTTATGTATAATGATCCCAAGTATTATTCCCATGCATACAGGTGTAATGATATCAAGGATATATGTATAAAGATACCAAAGATTCATATGTCACCATGTCTTGATGATAATGATGATAATGCATAATGATCACACGAGACCTGACATCAACCCACACAAGACCACACGATGCTACTTGATTTCCATGATGGTAACCCAAATCGATCACTTTGGATACCATGAGAGAATTCTAAAGCGTCCACTTTAGTATCTCTTGGATTCCTAATCGATCACTTAGGAAATCCTTCGGATTCTTAATCGAACACTTAAGAACCCCATAGGTCACGTGTATTCCAAATCGAACACTTTAGAATCCCATATCTAGTGACGGCCTGTCTACCAATCGACCACTTGGAGACCAAACATATGCACTAGTGTGACCTATACTGCCTATGTTCACACGACCACTAGACTGTCCAATGAATGATGTGTTTTCATGATAATGTATAACGGGCACATGACTTTGATTTCCAAACGTCCATTGTTCCCTAAGCGATCAATGATTCCCATGTTTACTCCTGAATAACTGATTAGACATACACAACTTCCGAGAAAGTTAAGGTATGAGTAACCTGCCATGATTACTTGTTTCCCCAATGTTCGTTGTTTGCAAAAGATTTGCCAAGAATGTCTATGATAAAGAATGTTTGAATAAATGAGTTTTGTCAAAACGTGTACAGTTACCATGTTTCCACCCCAATGATTTGAAAAGCTTAAAAGAAAACGGGGGCTATGAACTCACCTTGTTGGCTAAGTATGGTTGCTAGGGTGGTCGAGTGCTGCCAAACGTCGATCCTCTAAGTCTAGACAAGGACATAATAGGTTAACAACACGCTTTAAGTCTAAGAGTATAAGCCTACGCGACCTCGAGCAAAAACCAAGATTTAAAGTTGAAAACAAACTGATTCTGGCACATTCGGTCGAATAAGGGCAGGTTCGATCGAATCAGCTACTTGTTCGGTCGAATATGGTATTGGTTCGGTCAAAGGGGCTGGGAAGAACACGTTCAGTCGATTGAGGACTCGTTCGGTCGAGTAGGATGTACATTCGGTCGAATACAATCGTATTCGGTCGAATGTGTATTCTGATTCGGTTAGTCTGTTCGTTTGCCCACTGGTTCGACCGAATGGTCTCTTGTTCGACCGAATAGGAGATGGTTCGACCGAATAGGGGTCTATTCGACTCCTTCAAGCCGGATGACGGAGAAACCTACGGGATTTTGACGATTTTCATGATTTTTCGCCCAAAATCAATGTTTTATACATGGAAATGCTCGGAATCCATAGGGCTATTGATTCCTAACGTTTATAACAACAAAAGTATGCTTTTTGACACCAAAAATGACGATTTTTGACCAAGAACACACTTGAAACATAAGTTGGGGTTTTTGCTCGATTCGGGGCCGGATTTGATGATAAAAACGTATGATTTTCAAGAAGATCTTACCAAAAACAACAATAAACAGATTGGTGAACTCGAATTTTGGATTGAACAACTTTCTCTCACTACTCTCTCTCTAGAATTGGGGTGTTTGGGTGTGGGTGTGGAAGAGATGAAAGAAAAATGGTGGAGTTTGTTCTTGCACTACGCTTATATACTCGGTTCTATCGGGTTCGGGTTTCGGTTACCTACGGGTCAAGGCTAGCTGAGTTCATAAGTTTTAACGAGCTTGAACTTTTCAGTAAAAATTTTATAAAAATCATTTTTCAAGTAATCGCTTGAAATCTTTTTAAATAAAAACCTTTTATTTTTTTTTGAAAACACAAAATTAATATTTTTCAAACATAAAAGTTCTTTTTATGAAACAAACATTTTTAGCTGAAATAAACAGATTTTCCAATGATATGGATTCCTAACTTATCGTCCAGAACCCAAAGTGTATAGTTTCCGATGATTTCTTGATTTTAGTTTACCAGTCAAATTCCAGGGCGTTACATAAGATCAATTACTTGTATTTTTTCAGCTAGACTGGCTTTAAGACTTCTGATATCTTTTTCACTAGCTTTTATTTTTACCTTGTAACTGTTTTCTCTAGTTTTAGTGTAATGATGATCTTCTTTTAATGTTTTAAATTGAGCATCCAAACTAACAAACTGATCAGTTATTGTTGTCAATTGTTCAGATAGATTTTCACATTTCGTGCAAGGGAGTCTAGTACTTACCTCGGAGAGCTGATCTTTCACTTCTGCCATGTAAGCTTGATTTTCTCCAGTCACTTTCTCACTTCCTGCAGTTTCGATGTTCGCCAAATTGGCCTGTTCGAATACTTCCTCAACATGCAGATTCCAATTGTATTCCCCATTCTGTCTGGATATCATCGCCCTATTCTCACTACTTCCACCACTCTGTTGTGTAGACTTGTTCTGACTGCGTTCTACACGTTCATTTGTGCACTCTTTAGCAAAGTGTCCATTCTGTTGACAGTTATAACACCGCACCTTTGACTTATCAAAGCCTGGTCTTTCACCAACAAACTTTCTACCAGTCTTCTTCATAAACCTTTTAACCCTTCTTACAATCATCGCCATCTGCCACTGCAGATCCATCTCTTCCAGATCATCAGCATCGATCTGATCATAGTCTTCGTCTAAAGTTGCAGGATCAACAATCTTGCCTTTAATGTAATTTTCATACGAAGCAATGAAAGATGCATAGAGAGCAAACTGCTGTCCAGCAGATTTAACACTCATGGGCATCTGAGAGTAGTTGTTGTTCGGAACACTTGAGGAAAAACTACCCTTTGTTGCTTGAGGTTTAGAAGCATTTGTTCCACCAGCTACGAAACACACATCACCATCCATGTTGAGAGTTACATGACCTTCATGTGTTGAGTTAGCGCCCGAGTCTCCCTTAGAGTAGTAAGCAGATGATTCAGACTTCGAACTTGAACTTGATTTAACTTTCGCACCATACATTCCCGGATCCTGAACCTGATCAGTTGGTGTCTCTTTTCGAACCATGTTAAGTTCAAAAGTTCGTAGTTTGTTGACTGCTGTTTCCAAGTCATAGTAGGCAAACTCTTTATCTTCTCTCATCAAGACAGTGTACATCTCCCATTTCGGTGGGAGAGCATCAAGAAGTTTTTCTACGATCTCCTCTTCTTTGTAAGCAATGGAATAATTGCTGAGTTCGGTCATCAGATGATAATATCTTGTGATGATATCATCAAGTGATTCATTCTTCAAATACTTGAACACCGAGAATTGGGTTTTGAGTAGTTTAATCTTGGATGCACGTATCCCCACATTACCTTCAAATCGGTTTTCAAGCGCTTCCCATAACTATTTAGCGGTTTTATACTTCCTGAAGGTGTGAAGAATCTCTTGTGGAAGAGCCATTGTTATCGCAGCATGAGCTTTGCTTTCAGCCTCATACATCTTCTTTTCTTCCTCTTCCATCTTGTTGTATTTCTTAATCTGTTCACGACCCTCATACAAAGCAGTTGGTGGAATGTATCTATCTTGAATGCACACCCACATCTTAGCGTCTTGATATTTAACATACTGCTCAAACCGATCTTTCCAGGCCACAAAATCGGTTCCCTTAAGCATCTTCGGTGCCTTAGTAGCTGAACCCGCTTCCACTTCCATCTTTACCAGTTCCGTAATATTTATAGAAGTCATCTTTCACGAAACGAAAACACAATAGAACCCCGAAAAATAAAAATTTTATTCTTAACAGTACTGTAGGCAAAGGTAAAGTTAACTTCGCTTAAGTCTTATCTTCGCTTGAATTCTTAACTTCGCTCTCCCTTTTTAAATTTGCCTGATTTGGCGAAGTTGTGGATAACTTAGCTTGAGATAAGCGAACTTGTGAGGTAGGCTAAGTTGTGGATAACTTCGCTTAACCTTATATCTTCGCCTAAACCCTACAAACAGTAGCGGCAACTTCGCCTGATGAACACGATGATTTTGCAGGTTTGATTTTGACGTTTTGCGAGGTATGCGAAGGTGTAATGGGTTGTTTTTGATGGTGGGAGGTGAGTAGGACACAAAAACTCGGTAAACTCGTCCCGCGAATAGTCGAACGGAACGATTTCTACACCCGCGTGATAATCCCGAACCACACAATCACGAGCAAAAGCTCTGATACCAATTGAAGGTTCCCAGCCGGATCTACACGGAATATCTCGTTCTACGTAGGTGCGGAATCCCTACGTAAGACGATACGAGCTTAGAAGACGATACATGTTAACACGATCAAACACACGTTACAATAAACAAAGACACGTTGTATTGCAACTGGAAACATGTGATTCACTGATCACCGATTACACAACTCGTAAACTCGTTAACTATCAATTCTATCTATCTGCCGTAACCTAAACACTTATAAAGCACGACAACTTCGCTTGGTTCACAAGTCCGCCTATATCAGCGAACTTGTGAGCTAACTTCGCTTAATACAAAATACAAAACATACTAACTCGATTACAGACACTAGACACTAAACTACTGACATCATGTACCAACAGTTTGGACAATTGACCTTCATGGTAGTGCTTGCCATGTTACAAGCTAAACAGAAGAACTCAACCCAAAAGACTTTGCTAAGTGAGGGAACCCATTTGGCTTATAAACTCCACATCACTTTGCTCATACAACCGATGTGGGACAAGTCCCATACATTAGAATGGTTTCAGTCCGTAACAATACACCTTCCTTAAGGGCCAACGTCCTCGTTGGTCACGGCTGGCTCACTCCAGGCCACCACTCCGAGTCCTTGTTGGTCACGGCGACATTGGTCACAGCTGGCTTCCACCAGGCTACCACTCCGAGGTTGGCTCTGATACCAATGTTACAAGCCGAACTCAACCCAAAAGACATACAACCGATGTGGGACAAGCCTCATACCTTGCAATGGTTTCAGTCCGTAACATGCCAAGAGATCCACCGCAATACCAGTACACTACCGAATCTAAGCTACATTTTAAAATACAAAACATTCATATCGAATCAAAATTAACAACAAACGCGAATAATCGAAGCGAAACAATATTGAAATAACATACATACATCGCAGACTGGATGATGAACGATAATGATTATGGCAGTAGCTATGTTTTCTTTTAGTTCTGTTAGTAGATTTGAAAGATTCAAAATTTAGTGTTTGTTTCAATTGAGTGTTGGATACAACAAATTGATCGATAAGTCAAATAACAAATCTCGTTAATCATGGAATAGATGATGATCGATGATGACTGTTGCAAGAAGGATGTAGGTAATTGCAGAAGAGAGGTCG
The DNA here is from genome assembly GCF_021521415.1 of Bidens hawaiensis. Classification (NCBI taxonomy): domain Eukaryota; kingdom Viridiplantae; phylum Streptophyta; class Magnoliopsida; order Asterales; family Asteraceae; genus Bidens; species Bidens hawaiensis. Next base: position 115,084 of record NW_027493785.1, read on the forward strand.
GCTGGTAGGGTTTGTGATGTTAAATGTTCATTGATAGATGGTTGTATAATGATATAATCCTGTAAAACCTATGAATTTGGTTACTTACAAAATAAAAGGGGTGGAAATTAAGATGCCATGTGGGCAAATTGAAGATTTAGAATGCCATGTGGCAGAATAGAGAGATTTGGTGAAATTTTGCTAAAAATTCACCTTCACTCATTTATTAGATAGGTATATATATATATATATATATATATATGTATGTATATAAAACAAGTTGTAAAACCTATTATCTTTCTTTAATCAAAAAGACCGTATGTACACATATTGTGGTACATAATGTAACATGTTAACATCTTTTGGTTCATTGTTTGAAGGGCAAAACTTCATGGATGGCCAAATACTTATTCATTCACTAAGGTGATGGGGGAAATGATATTGTGTGAGGGACTAAAACAAGATGTGCCTCTGGTAGTACTACGGCCTACCATCATTACTATTTCCTGGATGGACTGAAGGCATTAAGTAATACAAATATGGCATTCAGTTTTGTTAGATCATGCATTAGCTAAAAAATCACTTTATTCCTTTTAACATGACCACATGAACCTAAGATATATTTGTTTCAGAAGCATTGATAGCTTCATTGTTGCATATATGGTATTTCAATGTTGACCGAGAGATCAAAACCATACTCAGATTAGCATCTCTCTATAAATAAGCCATATGTTGTCGTCAATATGATGGACGTAATTCAAACAATCTTAATTTCACTCATGCTTATTTAGCAAGGTTTGGAGATGGTAAGTTCCACTTATGGATGGGGTATAATGGTGCTTGGCTATAATTAATTAATATTGGTGAATATTTGAAAAATGATGAAAAAAACAAATACGCAATTCTTTTTAGTTTTTCAGTATCAAATTGTGCAAAATATCATTTCTTTTTCAAGAATTTTTCTTTCTCTAACATAACTATAAAGTAACCATGCTCCCATTCTTGTGGTGGAACTTAACTTTCCAGAGGTGTCTATTAATTAACATTTAATTTTACAAATACATGATCTTTTGATTAATTATGTATTTCATGATTTGCAGTTTTGATTATGTCAATCTGAATAGAATACATTGCTTCTGCATAATCAAAGAGAGTTTCAAAGATGAGACAGAGACGTTCTTCTACGATACCAAGTCTATCGACTGGGAAGACTACTTTATCAATATACATATCGAAGGCTTGGTGAAACATGTATTAGGAACACATAAGTAACACTAGTGCTGTCTACAATAATGCGGATTATAATATTTGAGCGTACTTGTTTTGCATGTGATGTTAACATACTTAATTATTAAAAGTATAATTAAGAAGAACGTCCCATGACAAAGGTAGCAACTTTACATTTGACAAATAAACAGAAATCAAACTAGTGTAAAAATGGACCTACAAGGTACCCTAGGACAATTAGCTCGAAAATGTAATTTCATTCCATTAATTCATCGTAGCATCAATCGAATCGAAAAATACCTCCGAGGAGAAGGTAAAGCTCTCTGTGCGAAAGACCTAGCATCGCTTATTGCTACTCAAGAGGGGAAGATAGTAAGATACTGAAAGACTATGACGCTGGAGAAGAAAGATTAAACGTTGGTCAGCACCGCCATGGGTGGTGGTGGCTGGACTATGACGTTGGATTCAACGTCGGTCAGCACAACCATGGACGGTAAACGCCGCTGGGAGAAAGGGGAGATACCCCGCGGTAATATTAAGCGTAAATATCAAGTACTGTTAGGAATACAACTGAATAGCAATAAATAACACTTCATACATTAACTACTTCTATAACTAAAACAACTGTTTAAAACCTTTTTTTTTTTTGCAGGTGGACCGAAAACCGACCCATTTGGACCTGTCATCCAGCCCATCCATTTCAGAACCTCTGATTACAAGCTACACACTAAAAATAAATGTCTTTGAATCCAGAATTTAATTACCTGATGATAACCGTTCCGACAGAAACCCAATGACAGCATCAACCTTGGGTAGCCCATAAAGGCAAAGGCGCATTGATAACCACACAAGAACCCGTCACAGGATGCTCAAAACACAAACTCTCAGCATGAAGTAGATGCCCATCATAAACCGTCCCATTCCACTCACGAACACCCTCATATTTCACATCTCCCGTTACTGGAATCCCAAGATACTGACAATGCAACCGGATCTGATGCGTCCTTCCACTTCTAGGATACGCCCTAACCAAAACCGCAACCTTATTTCCCACAAACTCAACCGACGATTTGTCCTCGACCACAATATCCAATTCACTCGACTCTTGGTTACCTCTCTCACCGTTAACTGATAATACTTCAAATAAAGTTTCCATGTGTTTAACTGAAGATCCGCCGGGTAACGTCCTACCGACGTCTATTGAGGCATACACGCGCCAAGCTCCAAACTTTGACCGACCATGACCCGACTTTATGGTGATCTTTTTCCATTTTGGAGCCTGCCCGGCACAGCTAGCAATGTACGTTTTTGTCACTTTGTGGTCTGTGAAAGCTTTAACAAGCTTTGCGGCCACTTTATGTGATTTAGTGACTAATATCACACCACTTGTGTCGCGGTCGAGCCTATTTGCAAGATGGAGTTCTGCCTTCTTTGACTCTGTACCTACAGACAATATGACCAAATAATAGTGTAGTGTACAGCAGGGAGATTTTAAATCCAAATGCAAAAACAACTCTAATCAACATATTTAATTTAAATCAGAATACCTGCTTCCCCAGACTCATTGAGCAGACTGCGTACAGAAGCCAAAACAGCCTCGCAGTAAACCCCCTGGGGTTTGTTGAAAGCAATAAGCCAATCGTCTTCGTGAATCACATCGCATCTACGCAGAGAAAAGAGGCTGGATTTGGAAGAAGCAGAAAAGGCCCTGCTAAGCTCGATGTCTTTAGATATGACGGGTAATGGTGGTGACAGTGGCACCGGGTACTTTAAAAGATTAGGGTTTTGAGCCGCCATGGCGATAGGGGATCACTGTCATACGACGGAAGCAAGAAAAGAATAGAAGACAAGAATAACTTTTTAACAAGGCTTCAAAACATTTCGCGGACTACTCGAGATTAGCTCATATAAAAACTCGATTAAATCAAACTTAAATGAGCTCAAGCTTGAAATCGAGTCTAATAGCAAGCCCATTTATTAAAAGAGCCCAGGCCCGAGCCTAAGCCCTGTGCTAGATTTTCACTTATTGAACTGGCTCTTCGTGTTAGAGTTTCATTTATCGGCCTCGAGCCGTCTCAAGAGTCTATACATGCATTCATATATATGATTATAATTATATATACATATATATGTATACTGTAGAGATAGTGTGAAAATGTTTAAATTTAAGAGTTTCATAATTTATTAAGCTTCACATTTTGTTCGTGAGTTTCATTTGAAGAGAGAGAGGAAAAAAAAGAAAAAGAAGTGATACTATTTGGTGTTCCCCGGTTGAATGGAAAGGAAAAGGAAAATAAATATGTTATGTGTTCCCTATTTGAGAGGAAAAGAAAAGAAATTTAAATTTTGACCATTATACCCTTTAGGTAAAAAATGAATTACTTTTCATTCTCTAATACTCGTTTCTCTACCTATGGTTAGGGGTGTTTTACAATTCGATTTTAAATCGTGAAACCGTTCAAACCATAAATTTAAATAAATTAAATTTTAAAATATTTTATATTATTCATACTTAAATATAATATTTAATTAAAATAAGTGTTGCAGTAGATTTATCCTCTTTGCAGTTGATCGCATCAAATCTTACAGTATATTTTCTCTAATAGATGATACATTCATGCTAGTTATAAATTGTAGAAACACATTATGTGGATTACAGCTCTTTGTGTAACAAAATAATGCAGTTTTATTTGACCCTAAATAAACAGATATACTTTAAGAATTGGAAAAACGGCCAAAAGACTTATTGTGTTTTTTTTTTTTTGTCAAAAATGAGCCTCAACAGGTCCGTTTTGGTTTATCCAAAAACTATGGGTGTTCATGGCCTGGTTTTGACGGTTGTTAGATCAACCCGTGAGTGAAATCGTTAGTTACAGTTTTAGATCATCACACCAAAACTGAATCTATAAAAACTAAAATGGTTCAAATGGCTAGCGCAACATCCTCAAACCAAATTCGCAATTCAAATTTTATCAAGCTCTCTCATCTCTCTCTTACCTGACACCTCAACATTAGATCTCTCTCTTACATGAACGATGATGAAGCATGTGGTAATGAAAAGGAGTAAAGCGACGAGGTTGACAGGTTTATGGTGCTGGCACATAATGCCTTTACCATTTGCCGCGCCCTTTTCAACCTACAATCAAGCAATCAAGTATCACCGCTAATATGTTCAATTCCAATGGCAAGGAGCTCTTTACGCCTTTGTTCAATTTCTCCTTGGTCGATAATGGCATATTCGGTTTCCTGACACCGCCAACTTCTGGTTTCTCAAAACCCTAGGATTGCGTTCAACTTTGTATGTCATTCTAAGCTTCAATTATTCTCTATTGTAAGTATTGAAGCTTTATTTTATTAATTTGTTCAATTTGCGTTTGAAACTGATACCTAGGGCTTGCAGTCGGCTCCTAGAATGACGATTAGTGTTTACGCCGCTGCTGATCAATTTGTGTTTTTTAAGACAAAATATGACAGTGTATTTTAGGAGTTAGGACTGACTGTAAGTCAGTGTTTATTTTCATTTATTTATGTTTTGTAACTGTTCATGCAACAAGAAGCAGAATCACATGTGTTTAGTTCGTAAAACCTCATTTGATATGATTATCTATTATAGAGAACTTGATGCATATGAACAAAATAGCGGAATGATTGAGTTGACACTTGACCCATGTGTTAACAAAATATTGGAGAGATATATGACACTTATATGTTCAGGTAAATAACTAATTGTTTTTTTTTTAAATTTTGTTTGCTTTAAAACTATCAAATAACTAACAAAACTGGGTATGATTGATACTTCACAAATTTGTAGGGATGTATATAAAGTTCTTCTTTTATATACTTTCTAATTTGAGTAGAAAACAAGAGCATTACAAAAACCCTGCTAATAATAGTGGATGAAGTTGTCCACTTATCGGAAAGGGTATATTTTGACCCTTCATTGATTAATCATGCAATGGTTAAAAGAATTCACTTTCATTTTACGTTTTACTGCCGTGACCAAAACTTACCACCCATTTTGTTGGAGTGCATCCAAGATTATGCATTGATGAATCTGAATTAGCTATTCATGTTGTATGTCTAACATGCAGCCTCACCTCAGGTAGTTTAAAGTACTCTTCTAAACATTTTTGTAAGTATCATGAAGTTGTTTAATTTGATTTTAAATATACCATCGCGTAATAAACAAAACGACAGAAAGAACTTACTTGGATATCTGCCAATGCTAATGTTGCCTGTATTTCCAAAGATTCCACTGACTGAGATCGGTTAAGAAAAAGTGTCACATGTGTGAAGGGGAGTGACCCTGCAAAGCCTTGACATACACAAATGAAATTGGATATGGACATATGGTTACGAATTTTGATGATGATGTGACTTCAAAACTAAAGCAGGTGGATGATGAACTGAAGGAATTATTTGATGAGATTGATAATTTTCCTGATGAACCAACTGTGGTGAGGGAAGTAGGCCCATCCAGGCCCGAATCCATTGAAGAAGAGAAGAGGAGGTTGAAAGGGAAAGCAGTGGCTGAACATGAGGGCTAGCTGTAACCCTTGAGGATGAAAATGATACAATCAAGGGACGAAGTTCTGTTTGTTGATGAGTCTACTGAAAAGGCCATCAAAAGACATAACAACATTGTAGATGAATGGTTGCAGAGAGAGATGCTTAACAGATTTTTATTTAATAAAAAACTTGAAGATCAGAGAATAATTATGAAGGAGATTGAATTGAATAACATTCTTGATGAAGAAAAGGGGGATTGAGCACGAAGTGATATATCAACATCTTAGGTGAATGGTTGCTGAGGTTGTAGCAGACGGAGGAGGCTGACAATTCACTGGCTATTGTTATATATCAATTCCAGCAACCTAATTCCGTGAAGATGAGGCAAAATCTCCTAATCATGAACAAACTATTCCCACCGCCATTGCTAAAGCTGAAAAGGAAAATTCTAATAGGCAGTTGGTGTCTGACATTCATGATGCCAAAACCATTCAAGATGAGATGGTGAAGAGGGCCAGTGAGATGATGAATCAGCATTTGATTGATGAAGTGAACAAAGATGAGAAGAGCTGGCCATCTTATGTGATAAAATATGTGAGAAAAAGGAAGAGGTATGGTGATAAATTTCCTGAAGAAGCAATGCCCAAAAAGAAAAAGTACCCTACCCCTACAAGTTGTGAAGCCAACTAATCTTGATAATGAGCCCAAAGTTGATAAGCCTAAGATTGATGCACTAATTGATTTATCCAATATAGAAGATGAAGGGGCTGATTCTCCTCATGTGAACATGACTGAAGTTCACAGAGAGAATATACAAACTATGCTTAATGATGCCAAGAGGGAAAATCCTAAAATTATAAGCCTAATGCACCATGGCTATGAATTCGAAACCTTGGCTGTAATGACAGATGAAGAGATAGAAGTTTTGCTTGAATAGAAGGTGAGAGAGTTGAAGAAAATAAGAGAGTTAAATAACAAAAACACCCAAAGATATCTAGACACCCAAACTTTTAATCCTTAATCTTACCTATAATTCGTCATCCACTTAATTACGATTCGGTAAGCGTAAATTGATTAATTTCCGACACTCATTGTATGAGTTTAGGGTTTCTATTTTGTATTTACTGACATATATTTTTTTGTGTAAGTTATAAATTTTTTGAAGAACAGGTTCATAAAGATTATTCATTCCTTTATACTTTCTTCTTCAATTATAACTATTTTCATGTTCAATTAATGTTCTTGAATGACTAAGTATTGCTTTGAATGTGCATCTTTGTTTGTGTTTATGCAGAAAAATGATGTATCCGTTTGAACCGAAGCACAATATGTGAGCCTTTCTCCAGATAACAGAGGAGAATAGGCCTGTGGAGCTGATGATAAGATGGTTGGTCCGTTCAAATCTTTGATTTGCTTTGAAGGAAAGCCCTGTAATATACAGAAATCACCACCTTGATTTTTGGCGATCGGCCCAGCTTAAAGATGATATTAACGGTCGTAGGATTGAGGCCACGGTGTTGGGAAGTGAGGTCGAAATTATTGAGAATCTTATTCGTGCAAGCCTCCAACTGCAAGACGACCTGGAAATACAATTATGTTACACTACCCAAAGATTGCTGAGAATATTTCAAGAGAAAATAGGGTATCAGGAAAATGTGAATGAAGGCCAATTCCAAAAGGGGGTGTTCCCAGTACTATACATGTTTCTCATTCCTCATATTATACAAGGATTTACACCAAGACGGGGAACTTGGACCCTGATGAGTCGTGAGATTTCAACATCCACTGTTGTTGTTGTATACGATCGCCCGTTTAATTTTTCAAGGTTGATATTTGAGGGGATGGTTACTAATTTGAGGAAGGCAGAAAAGGATCGATTCTTGATGTGTTCTTGGTTCCTTCAGATCATATTCGGCATTCTGCACCCTGACCTTCCAACACCTTGGATTACACATGTTCTACAGGACCCCAATGTATTTAGAAGAATTAACAGATTGGGTCATACTAGCCACTTTGACCTTGAAGTGGAATAGGATATTCTCCCTTGGCTAGTTGAAAATGAGGTTGAAATAATGGACGTTCCTGCTTCACCGAAAGTGATCATTGATGAGGAAGCTAGTGACAAGGATGATAATAAAGATACTGACTCTAATGATAATAATGATGATGGGGAAATGATGTGCGGGAGAGAGAGAATGTTATTATTGAAGGAGGTGTTGAGAGAGAGGTGGAGGATGAGGTTGTGAATGAGACTATAACATCAGTTCAGGGGCAGATTGTGAATACTGATAATGAAGATGATATGAACATGGACAACATTGTTTCCATACTACCTACTTCACCACAAACCCAATCACCACCCCAAGACCAAATCTATGAGCCATATATACCTTCACCACTTCACCATTCCCACCCATTTGAACCTTTCATTCCATCACCACCAACTTCTCCATTAACCCATACCTAACCTGAAAACCAACCTGAACCTGAAATCCAAACACAATCCCCAACTAATCCCATCTCATTTAATAAACCAGCCCAACACCCCCACACCAATCACCAACACACTCTTTAAACCTTGACCAACAAGCCCATTTACCTCTTATCCAAACCAGAAACCCTTTACCAAGCTCAAGTGATCAAATTATTCAAGGCCCATTCCCATCAACCTATGCCAACACAATCCACTGAACCTTATGATTCTAAGCTCATTTACCCACTTTCTTCCCATTACTTGTTGAAGAGAAACTTTAATTTGATTGTTGAAAACATTGACTTGAAAACTGAGAATGAAGCCTTGAAAGAAAGGAACAAAGATCTGGAATCACAATTAAAGCATGCTCTATCTAAGATTCAAGCCCTAGTAGCTGAGGTTGAGAAGACCTAAGATGCACCAAAACAAGGGGAGAATCTGCCTCTCTGGTGAGCATGTCAATATGGAGGATTCTCTTAAACTTATTGGTGATATATAAAGTAGTGAGGAGGAGGAGGAAGAGGATAGGGAGGATGCGCAGGAAGTGAATAATGCAAGCTATAAGGCTGATATATCTGATGATGGTGTTCGAAATTATAATGTTGATGCTTTTATTGGTGTGAATGTGCATGAGTTTGAGATGAATGATGAGGATGAGGTGAATGATGACATGATTGTTAACAATATAGTTGAGAATGTGGTTGGGGAGACGGTTGATGATGATGTAATTGTGAAAGTTGTGAATAATGATGAAATGATCAATTCTCAAAGTGACAAAACAGTTGAAGTTGATGTCACTGAAGAAGTGGCAATCTCAGGTGAAACTGTAATTTTGACTGACAAAACAGAAGAATTAAATGAAGATGTTGATGAAATGACTTCCTAAGAAAAAGTGATTGATGAAGACTTGGAAGATTTAATGAGGGAAATAGATAAGTTCCCACCTAATGTGGTGAGGGACATTGGACCATCTAGACTAGAGAATGTGGATGATGAACGAAAAAGAATACAAGGAAATGTCGTGGCTGAACATGAAGGCCAGCTACAACCTTTAAAACAAAACGCAGTAGAATATAGTGACGAACTTCTAATTGTTGATGAGTCTGTAGAGTAGGGTGTAAAACGATAGGATAAGATTGTTAATGAATGGATTTAGAGAGATATACTAAACAGAATCTTAACTGATAAGGAGATGGAGGAGCAGATGATTTTGATGGAAGAATTTGAATTAAGAAAGAAGTTGGATGAAGATAAAGGAGAAGTAGAACAAGAGGTGATTAAGGAGTTATCAAAATTGAAACAAGCTGAAGAAGTTGACAATGCATTAGCAATTATCATCTACAAATTCCAACAACCCAATACTCCTGAACAAATCCCAAAACAAACTGTTCTCACTGCTGAACCTATGAATGAAGAACCTGATAAGCAGTTGGTGACTGATCTTGATGCAAAAACAATACAAGAAGAAAAGGTCAATAATGCAAGTGAAAAGATGTTTCAAAGTTTGTTCAATGAAATGAAAAAGGATGAAAAAAGTTGTCGGTGAATCTGTTGAGATATGCACGAAAAAGAAAGAGGTATGGAGTAGAAATTATCCCAGAGGAGACCATGTCTAAGATATAGAAATGAGTTATTAATGTTGTGCCTGTACAATCAGTAAGGGATGAAGATTACTATGTAAATGAAACACAGATTGAAGCATTAGATAATTTGACAGATGTAGAAGATGAGGAGGAAGGTGATGAAGAGAAAAATGAAGAGGGAATACATACCTCTCCCCAGGTGAATTTGACTGATATTCATAGGGAAAACATACAGGCCAGACTTGATGAGCAAAAGAGAGAAGATCCGAGGAACATAAGTCTTATAGACCAAAGACTTGAATTTGAAAAACTGGCTGAGATGAGTGAAGAAGAATTGGATTCATTGTTTGAAAAGAAAAGAGAGGATGTGAGAAAAATAAGGGAGAAAAGAAAACGAAATACAAAGAACTACCTTACTTATCTCAAGCTCTATAACTTCTCTAAAAAACAACTGAGCCATATGAGCTATGAAGATCTGGAAAACGTATACAAGGCCACACAAGCAAGAGTTCAAGAAGAAGAGAACAAGAGAATACAAAGAAGATACTCTGATCAACAAAAATGAACCGATCAGATCTTTAGCAGATTTGGAGGATAGTGTGGGTTCCTAATTGAACATGGATTTGACTATATGAGATTGTTGATTCAATGAGTATGAAGGAAGTTGAGGAAAAGTTCAAAAAGATATCACAGAAACTGCAAGCAGAAGTTGATGCTGCTGCAGAAAAATTGAGACGAAGGATATTAAGAGATATGAGGTTGGATGAGGAAGAGAGAAATAAATTGTCTCACGATAAAGAAAATCTTTTAGAGAGACTGATGGATGCGAGAGGAGAAGGTGACAGAGTCAAGAACATGACTGCTGATGAGAAAAAGAACTCATGTGAGTCTGAACTTGCAAAATATAGGGAGGAGTTGAAGGATCAGTCTGGAATTGATAAACCAACTCAAACTCCTTCCCTGTTGACCAAAGTGAAAGAAGAACAATTTGAAGCTGATACAAGAACAAACTTAATGACATGGGAAGATGAAGAAAAGATCAGTACCTTGAGGCGAGCCATGCTGAAAAAGGGCATGCATGCATAGGTTTACTGGGAACAAGTAAAAGACCTATTTTACACAGAATAGGTTTACTGGGAACAAGTTGAAGAGGAACACAGAAGCCTAATGTCTCTACAATATGGTCCTAGTAGATAATATGTACAAAGGCCAAGATCTCCTCCAAGTGAACAAATTGACAAAGAGACAATGGAAATGATAAAAATTCTGTCTAAAGAAGGAGGTGACTACTTGAGGATGATGATGATGATGAGAAAAGAAGAGATTATGAAGTTATAAAGCTAAAGGGCATGTGAGAAGACCCCAAACCAAAAGACAATATACATCAAGGGCTTCCACTGTAAGTGATGTGTGTATAATGATGCTCTCACAACTAAGCTTTAAATTTATTAAACAAGACTCCTAAAGAAACCACACAAAACCGGCAAGTGTACCGATCACTAATAGTATAGACCTAAGGAATTCCGAGTATCGAACACAAGGACACTTGAAAACGTTAATGATACTTAACCCTAACCAAGAATCACCTAAGAATATTTAAATGATTTTTAATATAATTAACTACTTAACCTAACTTACTTTGACTAAATTAATTAACTTAACTTAACTTAGCTAAACACTTCAAACTTAGAAACTTTACTGCAATCGGAGGAAACGTCTACCTAGGTAAGAATCATATTGAAGGTATAATAGGCTAATGGATTGAGGATTCTCACGACACCGGTTCCTAAGGATGACTCAATTAATGTTCACTCAAGAAAGCTAGATCACCTCTCAGTCTCACTAACAAACTCTAACTTACACTTAGTTGATTTTAAGAAAAAACCGGGAAACGAAATGTTAAAGTGTTCTAATGCAGACTCTCCTCTCGGACTCACCGACACACTACCCTAATGGAGACGAATACTACGCAACCAAGGATAGAGGAACAATTTAGTTTAACTTAAACTAGACCAACTAATCGCTCAAAAACCCAAACCCGACAAGAACCGAACCCGCTCTCGCGCGATCCTAATTCTAACAAGCAAAAACTATGAGACGAGTTTACTTCCTATCACCTCTAGGTCTCTAAGAAGGTGTTCACCCGCTGAATCTAATCAATTAATATACCCACTTAAACCTTGCGGTTGATCACCCCGCAAACAATCTCTAGACACAAAGTAAAGAGTTCAAAAAAGCTAAAATCAATCAAAACCTATTCAATTAATCAAAGCAAGAGGTATATGAGTATAACTAGTAAATTCACAGCCACTAAACACAACCTAATTCAATTATAAACCAAACTTTTCATTAACAATTCAAGTCATGATAATCAACAATCCATAAAACTCATTAAAACCTAACAATAAACATCTAACCTAGGTAGAACTAACAAGTTTAGCCAATCATAATCAATGAACAGTAGATAAAATAGATATAAATGATAAACATGCTCATATAAATCTGATTACAAAAGGTTTGAATGCTTAAAAACCAAAAACGAACTCACAAACGTTAAAATAGTCAAAACCGACAACCGAAGGATAAAAGATAGAACCGTAAGCTTGTCCTCCTTGGTTTCTCCTCTAGAGCAGGTGTGGGATGGCTGGAAACTTGAATAATTTCGTTCATAGGGTTTTAGGGTTTATATATATGTTTAAACACCTCATTCCTAATATAAAATAGGTTAAAACAAGCCCACTAGGCCCACTAGAAGACAAAATAGACGTGGTAGCTGATTCTTGAACATTCTTGGCAGCCTTGGGACATGTGGGAATATACCACATGCTTCTTGAATGATATGACCTGGTCGCGTAGCTCGAACATGACTTTTTCTGACGTTTTTCGACTTTTAGCTCGTTTATCTTCGTTTTTGCATACCGGCTTCATCCGAGCTCCGTTTTAGCTTATTCTTTTTCCATTTGACTCGTTTTCTCTCTTTCTTCAACATGGGACCTATCACATACACAAACATGTAATTTAATGCAAGAAAAATTTATATTCGTTAACGTTTTACGCACAAAACAACCCAAAAACGGGATAAAAACGCTATGTGTTTTTTACAACACATCAGTAAGTGTCCCTATTCCAACCACCATGTCAAGGCTGTAGAGAGAACAAAGGCCACCTTCCAATGTAGACCTACCAAGAACCTTTACTTTTACTCAAGAACAAAAACTCTCAAAGTTATCATGTCAAAGTGGTGAGTTAAAGACTATTGTGTTCAGAGATGATTTTCAAAATTTTAATAGAGAACAATTGTTGGAGTTGGACAGATTACATTTGTATAATTACCTATAAAGAAACAGACTTGCAGGACAGCAAAGGAATAAACTTTCTAAGTTCTTGAAAGAACAATCTAGGAAGGGATTTACTTTACTTCACAAGAAAAGGAAGCTGAAGTACACAGAAGTTGAAAGAACAAAAAAGCAGAGGAGGGTGAGTGACATCAGGATGACAGAATTGTCCTACAAACAATCAAGAAAACCTCTAATCCTCTGTCCACAATGAAAGAGTGTATCAACATGAAGCAGCAAATGACAAGGGCCAAACTGTGAAGTTCTATAAAATTGCAAAATTTCCAAGATACATTATGAACAGAAAACTTAATCATTTATCTTGAGAAATCCAGAAGGATTGGCCTTACGGGGTATTAAACACGATACAGATCTAGAGTATCTCCATGTGGAAGACCTCAATGATATTATAAGATGAAATCTTTCATCTCAGCATCCACACCACAGGGAGATCTCTTTATTCCAACAGAAGGCAATTGCAGTCAAATTTTATAGAAGACATGAAGCTGGAAGCTTAAGAAGATAAAGCTTTTTGTTTTCATTTTTTTTGAATTTGATATGTAATGACCATGTGACAGCCTTTTGAATATGTAAATTTTCTTTAAGTAATGCAATTTATTGCTTTTAGAATTTGATGTTTATTTTTAAAAGTGTAAGTAACCTACAGGTAATTTGGTGCATCTGAGTTTGTTCCAATATAGGGGGAGATTGTTGGCATCAAGATTCGACAAAGGACAGATTGTAATCTTCTCAACCTCCTCAAGAAATGGCTAAGTATGGAATACGAGCAAACTTGGCACTTCGAGCATGTCTAGAACTTTTCAAGCAAGGTATTTCACTTTTGAGAAAGTTATCTTCTAGAATTCTTCTAAGTGTAAGTTCAAGCAAACTACACTTCAGCAAGCAAGGTTGTTATTCAAGTCGAGCAAGGTTTGTTTCAGAGCAAACCCTTGACATAACCAAGCTGAAAACCAAGTACTTTGGTGGAATGAGCAAGGTTTAATAATAAACAGTGGTCAAAGCACACTTGAAGGAAGTTATTGGAGAAATTATTCTAAGGACTTCCAACAAGAAAGGTTCAACCCCGAGCAAGCTACAGTGTCACCAGCACACTTAAATTGTTTAAATAATTTCAAGACAAAAGGTTGAAGGGATCAATGAAGAACAAGTTTGCTCGTGGGATTTTAACGAGCAAAGTTTGATATTATCATGAAAATTGAAGTCTGCTTGAAGAATATTTTCTTAGGAAGATATTCTAAGTAAAGCTTACTCGAAGAACTGTTCCAAGCATACTTTTGGTTACAAGGTCTACTCGACAAGGATAAAATCTTACAAGCTTACTCGAAGACCTGTTTACACTTGTAATATTTTTGAATACGCTTGAATATGTGGTGTATCAATCATTAGGGTTTCTAGAAGGTGTCAAGTGCGCCTATTTAAGGAAACTTTAGGGCACATTTATGACAACGGACACTGAGCGAATATTCAGTGATTTGACGGCTGATACTTTCTCATAAAAGGAATATATTGTACGGAAAGTAGCATGACACTAAACATTCCACCTAGAAACCCTAATATATATTTCATAGTATTCTTGAAAATATTAATGGAAATCTTTTGAGTGACTTTGTGTTTGTTTTATTTCTGTTCGTCTAGCAACATTTTGAATATACCCAGTTTGCATGAGTTGACAGAAGAGTTGACATTTTCCACTTAAGAAGCTTAAGCTTCACCCAAAGAAGCTTCTGACTTTATAAAAGGAACATTTCACCAAAGGCATTCTCATTCTCATTCTCATTCACTCTATTTCCTCTATACTCTCTCTTCATACTTATTCTCACGTCGGGGGTTGATTGCAGAAGACCCCCTCCTGCGGTGAGACTTAGTGGTCGTGTTTTTCTTTGATTCTTTACATGATAGGAAGCTTTAATAGGCACATACTCATGAATCGCCATGCTATTATTGTTCGCTATACTCGTTGTAGCAACAAGTGACGCCTACCATGGGGCTAGCGCTAATTTAGAATAACAATTCTGGTAGTTTTAGCTTCATTGTTCTCAAGTATTGCCCTCTTATGTCCGAAAAGAGTAATCCTAATCAAAGTATTCCTATGAACAATGATCGGTTGGAAAATAACTCCTCCTGGGTGGAAAATGTTAGCTGCAGTTTCCCAGAAATGAGCAGGCAGTTGGTCAGGTCATCCCAATCTTTTGAGTTCCAAACACTACCCTCGTCTAGAAGAGGAACATTCTCTCTAAGGACGATTCTTCCTCATAGGCTGATGATTCCTCACTAGAAGATAG
Organism: Bidens hawaiensis; assembly: GCF_021521415.1. Lineage (NCBI taxonomy): Eukaryota > Viridiplantae > Streptophyta > Magnoliopsida > Asterales > Asteraceae > Bidens > Bidens hawaiensis. Next base: position 130,493 of record NW_027493785.1, read on the forward strand.
AAGGACAATCACCCCGCTAGAAGTAAGGGATGATAAAGGACGATGATTTAAAACTCCCTCACCTTTAGCAAACATATCCTCGGACACCACGGGTTCCGGCCGTAACATAGTGGAGAATAAAAAATTGTCACGGGTACGATCAAGGAATGGCAAAGCCTTGGAATCACGAGGGTGGCGCGCAATAAGACCTGGAACACAATCCAGTAACGCACACAAAATTGACCCGTCACCTACACCCAATAACAAAGGTTATTAAGACAAAAACAAAGAGGGTTATGAAGATAAGGAAAAACATACTTACTCTCATCAGGTTTTTGGTAATATGGTTCTCCATCCAGAAAAGGCCATAAGCGGTTCATGCTTGCACGCACCAAAGCACCTTCATTTATAGCTCGCATCGGGATAGGTGTGCGGGTCATAGTAACAAATCACCGGAGGTTAGCATATGCCGCAAATAGCAAATCTGGCTATTCTCATTCGGAGGACGATGGACCATCTTGATGGGAACATCTTCCTAAATCCAAAAGAACTTGGTTCGCCACTCATATGCACTACGAGGTGGTTCAGTTCCGATAACCCTTTTCTCGTGGTAGAACAACCGAACCAACCACCACGGCTTGTCATATAGTAAAAGACTGCAAATTTATCAACGGTAGGCACCAAGGTATTGGCCCGATAGCGGAATTCAAAGTGGTGGATCCTCATTAACCCAAATGGGTGAATTGGGATAAATGAATGCTGTGACCTGTCAAAATGTTGCCAAGAAATTTCGTTATTGAAAATCGGAGATTCCCAGTTGGGAAATCCTCAGCGTAAACAACCATATTGCCCATTGGAGGTTTATTCGCAGTAGATCCTGAAGCAGGGAACTCGGGCTCCCATTCCAGAGCCAATCCATACACGTTTATAATATCATGGAAATCCCTTTCTTTCCAACTAACGACAATTTTGTCAATCGATGGACTACTCTTCTTTTATGTTGCCATTGTGTCAGATACAAATGGAAAACACCGAGCTATGATGAGCTATGATAACAGAGAGGTGATTAATATCAAGTATCATAGAAAGAAGATGAAAAGAGAGAAAAAGATAATGGTTGATAAAGTTTTCTCGAGAAAACGAGACGCCTTATTTATACCCATCGCAGTTAATGCGATGGGAAACTGCCAAAAGAAAGAGATAATGGGTGGTCCAATCGTGTAACGCCACGTCACGTGGGAAAACCAAAAAAGTGAAAAAGGGGTACAGCCAGGTACAGTGATAGTCGGTATAAACGTCGCATCACTATTCGGCGAATTCAGAGATGTCACATCCACTACCCATACTTACCTTTCCAAAAGAAGAAAATATCTCCCCAAGGCACGCAAAAAATTCAAAATCCCCATAAAATATCCTAAGTCCAAAATTCCACCCGCATAAAACTTCACGCGGAAGAAACAATGGACTGGGGGACTTATAGAGGTAGGGTAGTAAAAAGATTCGAATACCCATTAAAGAATAAATGCGGGTCATCTAGGACTTCCTTAGAAGCCACCCGCAGGACATTCTCATCACCCACATAACTTAAGTTAGAGGAAGAATAAAAGAATAATTCCAGAGACTACCTGTGGGTTGATCAAGACGTCCTCAGAAGTCATCCGCAATGTATTGCCTCCATGCGCAAAGATGACTAGAGGGTGACGTCAGCGAATCAGTTGTAACTACCTTCCTTCTAGAAGATTTACGCGAAGATCTTTATTTGAAAAGCATGTGATGTAGTAGCCAATTGGAGAAAGACAACTAACATGGTTATTATAACTGTGCACATGGCCAGTTATCTTGTCCTATCGTATGCAGACAAGTGTCCAGGTTGTTACAAAAAACATCTTATAGAAAGGGACAACTATAACAATAATATTCCCTTACCATTCGGCTATAAATACCTTCTCTGTCATCATAAGTTATTCATTCACACCTCACTCATCTCACTAATTACTTAAAATATTTTTCTCTTTAAAACGGTACTTATTCTTACGCCGGAGGGTGGTTACAGGAAGAAACCCCCCCCTTCCTCTTGTCATTCCCGTAACAAGTTCACGGTGGCCTGTTTTGCAGGTTTCCTTCATCGGACTTGCAGAGATAAGCTCATATCATCGTGTTGTTAGTTACCCGACCCGTATCCTGTGGAACCATTAATCTAGCCTATCCAGGTTCAGATCCGTGTTTCTTCATAAAACTAATTAAAACTAAAAAGAATAAAGAAAACATTACATTTTACTAATTTACGATTCCAATTAAAATCATCTGAACAATCTAAAACGTACGCGTTATGCATGACTTGAAATTTCTAAAACCAGCAAAGGAACACATACATTTGAACATAAAACAACATCCATAGGAATTAGAAGAGAAAATTAATAATAATATCAAGCCCATGTAAGCAGTCCCAGGCCCAGCTTATAGCAGTCCCAGAAGGAAAGTTATTTTACTCTTCAAAAATATTAATAATTAATTCGGTCACGTGGAAGACTTAGCATCTCGAGCCCCCCTCGTTCGATGAGGACTGCTCTTCAGTGATAACCTGGGCATTGTTTTCGGGAAGCTTTATTTTCGGGGTAAGCCTCTTGGCTTCTTCATTAGTATATATAAAGATCTTTTGCACCATGTTGCAGAACTCACTGCACAATATCCATACAACCAAAAAGTAAATAATTTACATATCAATAATCAGTAGCGCTATGATCAAATATAAACAGCTTTTAATGTGCCAAGTGTGAGACACACTAGAGTAATTATTATCACGATACAGTTCTTAAGCAACATGTTAACTTTTTTTTATTTATACTAAAAAAAAGGAACCGTTAACTATTATCAAATACACTTATAACAATAGGAGAGGCATGTAAGCACCTCGTGCAGCAGGTCTGGTCAACTTGGGCTAAATTATATGGAGTCAAAGTAAAAAGCTAAATTCGTGGAAGTCAAAGTCGAGCTGAACTCTTGAGAAGTCAAAGTCAAAGGCGAGTTTAATGGAGGAGCAAAGCTAGTGGAACAGTTTTATATCATAGATGTTACACACGAAGTTTTAGGTAGTCTAATTTCAAGAATTTTAATCTTTATAACAAATTTAATAGAGATTCGGGTTTTGAAAGTTATTTGGAAGAACCAGATTTTCGTTGAGCCTTAATCAAAAGCTCTAGCCGTATTCAAAGGCGTAAAATGGTTAGGTTATGTTTAAGGAAAGATCCGACGTAAAGGATTGAGTCATTCATGTATTTGAGTATCTAGTATTTCTTTGCAATCGAAGAATAGCCCTTCTCGAATCGGGCCAACTATCTTAGTAACTTTTCTACTTTCAGTATCTATAATTTGGTTCCATTGCTAGGAATCGATGGCACTTTCCACCTGGAGCACCACTGAAGATGGCAGTTCCAATCCTGATCCCTTCCCAATTGGCAGCCACTGCTTCACGCTTCACGCACTGAAGCTATAGTATCTCGTCCTAAGGATGACGTAGCATTCCTAGAACTCTAAAAGCGCACACCCTTTCACAGATCGAGAAATCGGGTAACAATTCTGGTAGATATGATAATGCTCGACACGCAAAAGGGGTGGTACAACCTGCCTGTTTCAAGGCTCCGTCTCCTATTGTCATGGTTGGTGACATCCCACATAAAAACCCACATGGTCTTATATCAATCAATCAATCAATCATGCCCAGTAAAATCCCACCAACAGCAAATCTATAAGTAGGGTCTGGGGAGGGTGGGATGTAGGCACACCGTACCTCCATCCAAAGGAATGAAGAGGTGGCTTCCAGAGAGACCCTCGGCTCTAAGTACATGTTTATGAAGCAAAATAAAGGAAATCAAAGTTTAACAGTTATATACAAACTACTACTAATTATAATAATATTAATAATAAGATCACAGTATAACAGCTATATAAAAGCTAATAATAATTATAATAATAATAATAAAAAAAATATGTAAGGGAAATACCATTATGGTATGCGACCTAAATAAGTTAAGTCTAAGTCCTAAGGTATTCAATTCTCTCTAAAAATCCTTAACTTTAATTCTACTTCTCCACGAATTCCTATCCTCAACCATGTCCTCGGAGAGGTTTAGGTCTATCAAATCATGCCTAATCCTCTCATCCCAAGTCAATTTCGGTCGTCCTCTACCCCTCCTCCCCTCTATAGTAATGTTTTCTACGGATCTAACAGGATTCGTCGTCTGTCTTCTCTTTACATGTCCAAACCATCTCAATCTCCACTCTCTTATCTTGTCTGCTATGTTCGCCACCCCTAATCTCTCGCGAAACACAACGTTTCTTATTCGGTCTAGCCTTGTGTTGCCACACATCCAACGTAGCATTCTCATTTCTGCTACCTCCATCTTCCGCACTTGTGCCTTCTTGATGGCCCAACACTCTGTTCCATATAGCATTGCAGGTCTAACTGCCACCCTATAGAATTTTCCCTTTAGTTTAGTCGGGAAACTCTTGTCGCACAATATACCTGTGGCTGCTTTCCATCTACACCATCCTACCTGAACTCGGTGGGTCACATCACTGTCTATTTCCCCATCGCTCTGTACAAATGATCCTAAATACTTGAACTTCGTTACCTGCGGGACCACCTGCCCTTCAATTGTGATCTGTGCGTCTTCATTGTCGTTTATCTCACCAAAATCACAGTGGAGGTACTCCGTCTTAGATCGGCTAATCTTTAAACCTTTTGTCTCTAAGGTTGTTCGCCACTCCACATGGTCTTATATCCGATACACAAAAACAAAATCTAACTTTACGTGGGGAGTGGTTACATGGGCGGATGTATATACCGCAAGGAATAGCCTCGGGTCCTCACGAATCAACTACATTCAAGCACCTTTGAATCCAGCCAGAAACCATTCTGCAGGTACCTTGTTACAAGACCAAAAAACGGTTTCAGCGATTCTAGCATGGCCTATACCAACAATTTTCGTGCAATATGTGGATTGTTGAGTTTAACATAATATTATCATCGATTCGTACGACATTAAGGGCATCTGGAACGTCCACCGGATTCTCATATCCACTCAGTTTTCCTACTTTGTGCAATACATAGGTCTTTCACGTTTTAATGCTCAAGCTGGGTGTTGGAAGCGAAACAACTTGTCTTGAAAGTGCCGATCTCTTGGGGTCACTGCCCGTTAGACGAAGTCATGCAAGAGCATTATGATTCAAGACGTTTTACCGGGCAGGAAGTATTGGCAAGTATCCAGCGGGTCTGGTCAACTCGGGCAAAATAGACGGGTTCCGTAACAGGTCCAATGGTAATTTGAAATTATTGAAGTGTTGCATTGTTACAACAAAAGGACTTGTTTTTCTTTTCTAGTGAGCCTTTTTGGCATAACCCCCTTTGACCATACTGAGATAAAATATAATACAAAATGGGTCGCTTGTGTATTAATGGGGTCAAAAGGTTTGTATAGCAATTTCTTATGGTATCGCGGTATTGCCAATTTCATGCTTCTTATTTAAAATAATTGTATTTCCATTTTTCTTATTTGGAGGAAGTAATAATGATGATGATTTGTACTTACTTCCACGGGTCATCACCAACCATCATGATGTCATCCTCGTCATCTGTGTATACAACCTGCCATTTCTTAGGTACCACACGAAGCTCACCCAAAATTTCAAACATATTTTCCAGTTTCTCCAGTAAATCCTCATAACAATTGAACTGTGTTAAATCAACAGCCCTACCAACAGCAATCCCTTGCATATGAACCTGCATAAATATAATAATATTCCTTAAGACACATTTAATAATATAATTCATATCAGATAGTTTTCCAAGATATTAATTAGTAAAACAACAATCCACCGGCACGCTTTAACTTGAAAAATACCCTTTACTAACTTGGAAAATATCATATATACCCCAGAATAAAAAAAAAAATCATGTCTTTACAACCTAATTAAAATATCAAATTTATCCATTTCATTAAAACTAATTTAAGATATGACCATATTGCCCTTGTTTTTTTAAAATTTTGAACTTTCATAGTTACCCAACTTTACTATAAATTTCATATTTACGTGTTAACAATAGTATTCTAAAAATCTTATATTTATCTTTCCTGATTTCTGTTATAAATTTACCAATTTTCTTTTATAGCATGCATGCTGTCAATCCTGAATGTCGATGAAAAAAAATCATATTACAAAAAAAAACCATATAATAGAAAAGGGTAGAATGGTCATAAAGTAAAATTTTATTTAAGTTAGCTATATATTATATCATATTTAGTTTTGGTTGTGTATATATGTTACTTTGCAAGCTTATAAGGGTGTATATGAAATTCTTCCATTAATAATGGAAAAAGGTAGAATGTTCGTTTTGTAAACTTTCATTTAAATTGGGTATATATGTTAATTTTTAGTTTTGGTTGGGTATATATGATATTTTTCAAGAATTTATGAGGGCATATATGAAATTCTCCCAAAAACTTTATAAACATACCTTGGTACAGCTTCGGGTCTGCCTGGTATGTAACTCCTGAGATCTCACACTCATTTTTTTCAAGTCACAACTTGCTGAAGGAATATCAGACCGCCAATCAGATTCAGTATCAAGCGGGAAAACAGGTCTAGAAACAGCCCCAGGTGAAGTTTCATTCACAGTTGAGTGTTCAACCAACTCAATTCCAAACAGCCTGTAGCCATTGGTAGGTCTCTTTTCATCACTTTCTTTATCAGCAATGGGTTCAAATGAATCAGTCACCGTTTCCCGTAAGTTAGGCCAATGGATACCCTTTGATGGGCACATATCATGTGCACGTCGCGGGTCACAATACTGGAAGTCAGAGGGACGGTCAGCAGGCGGTTTCCACATCCCGATTGCAGAAAGATCGGGCACAGGAGAAAGTAACACGGGAAGCCGGGCCCGCTTGCTCCTATTTGAAGGTTGCGAGTTTGGGGGATTGGGTGGTGATGCTACTAGTGGTTCAAGTTCCCATGGGGAAACTCTATCCGGACGTATTATTGATGACGGTTCATCCCATTGAACCTGGAGTAAATGACAATATTATAATATTATATTATTATATATGTTTAACACGAAGTTAATTGTTGTAGAGACAATGTATGAACCTTTAGGGATCTCCATTCAGAATCCACCCATTTTGATGATGCGGTATCTCCAACGCCGATAATGGTTCCACTAAACCTGTGTGAATTACTTACATGATTTGCTGATTTACGGGAGTCAACAAGCACTTAAATGTGTAACTAATGAACCATATCTACCTTCTTTCAAGAACCTCTTCACCCTCAAATCTCATCTTGAACCTCATTCCAACAGAAAGCTTATGATTTCGGGCTTCGAGGTACTTGTTAAGGCTGACAATGAACTCAGATCGGCTAGTTCTGTTCACAGATTATGCCAAATTCAGCAAAGATATTATCTCTCAAAACAAATTAGAAACATAAATGGCCAGAATCATTTTATCGTGTCAGGTGTATATTTTAACGATAATTTTATAAATACCTCTCAAAATTTGAACAACGTCAAATTTCGTCAACTGAAAATCATAATATCAAATATATACTCGTAAACATATTTTTGGCAAAAGTACCCTTCTCTTACCTTATGTGTGGATTTATGTTATGAAACTTTGAAGTATGAGAAGAAAGGAAAGGGTATATTATGTATTGTATGTATTTAATGACATAAATATACATGAAATGTAAGGTTTTTGACTGGGTGTATTACAGATTTGACATTAATTGTTTTGATAGTAAATATTACATGAGGCGAGTCTTTAGGGGTATATTTAATTGCAACTCATTGTCACACATTCACAAAACTGGTTTAATCAAATTAGAGAAGCATAGCTTAAAACAAAGACAAATGAATACCTTGGTTTATAAAAGACTGAAAAGAGGGTCCCAGTTGAAATTGCATGGGAGGCAGTAGCCAGCACACCAAGATGCATGCTATGACTCGATATCACAGATGATGGCATATTGTTCAAAAGTCTCATTATCCTCCTTACTCCAACACGTAGCTCCCCTTTTTCCCCCCTAATGAAAAGATAAAGAATTAATGTCATGTTGCTAATGTTACTCGTTAGAGATTCCATATATTATGTAATTTAATCAATAGGTTAGGTTATTATTCTTTATACAACTTACCTTAGAAAGATAAAAGCATCGCCAGCAACCAACTTTTTTGCACTAACAAAGACGCTCCATCCAGTAGTCAGCAAGTGACGGCGAGGTTGACCTGGGAATATATTTGTTTTCGTTCATTAATGTTGAACTGAACGAATGAACAACAAGAAAACTTAAACGAGCGGATTTTCTGGTTCAAATTTGTTTTTCAAGAAAATGACCATGTACGTGTTCGTCCGTTAATATTCTAAACAAACAATTCATGAACACAAATGAACATAAGCGAGCATAAATGAACAAACACCAATTTAAAGTAAACGTGAATATCCAAATTAAAGTCTAAAGTATTATCATCATTACATCCAGCGTTTCAAAAGTAAACAAAGATATACAAACCAAGGGTTTCAAAATACGAAAATATAGTAAAATTCAAATTGATATTAGTATAGAGTATAAAATTTGAATTATTATTATAAACAAACATAAAGGAACATACACAAACGAGGCAGTTGTAAACGTCCGTTTGCTTAATTGAATGAACAAAAAAGTTGTGTTCATGGTCGTTCGTAAAATTAAATGAGAAAACATAATCAAACATCCAGTCTAGTGGTGCAATAAACATCCGGTTCTTTAAAGGCATAAGGGTAGCAAAATGCCTACAGTTAATCGGATACAGCTGATGCGTATCTCTGTTCCTAACAATCATGGTGATATGATTCATTACATATGGAAGTAAGCGACAAAAAAATGTAACCTCGAAATATATGACGAAAATGCCATTTGTTGCCAAGAAGATCACTGGCAACTAGCTCCTGCCAGGGTGGTTGTTGAGACATATCCTGACCACAAATTCATATTTAGAGAAAAACCCAAAAGCAGACACCGGCCAACTGATCAAAGCTAAGTTAACCTTACCAGTGGAGGCAAACAGTCATCAGCATGCCTACGAAGAACAGAGAATCCGCCATGTGTGCTTGTGTCAGATGCAGTGAGTGTCTTGCAGAACGAGTGAACATCATAGCTAGGAGGTTCAGGTAGTGGAGGATCCGGGCTTGTTACATCACTTTGCTGATTTACAGAAGAAAATAAGCATAAATGTGAGGTTTTAAAGAACAATATGATTAGTTCAGGATGCTCACATCTGGTTCAGGCAACAGAGTTATTTGTGCATATACTTCATCAGTTTCTGGTTCAGCCTGTATGTAAACAAATCAAGATTCATTAGAAAATGCAAACAGCAAATACAGAAAGTATGCATATAAAGTTACCCGCAGCTGAACATTCATCACTTTGCAGAGTATTTTGGCGGGTATGTCAAATGCTGGGAGCTGCTGGTCTAATCCCTGATGCATAGAGGCTTCAAGCTGTAAAATTATAACCAAAACTTGCTGTAACTGAAGGTGGCTTATAATTTTCATAACAAGATTATAGTGAAACGAATTGAGGCAACAAGCCAAAGGAGATGGTTTAAGTCCATAATAAGCTGATGGGATTACATGTTCCAATTAAAAAAAAAAAAAAAAAGAAATGTTAAAGAAACCAGCCTGTTCCATGTGTCCTTGAGGGAAGTAATAAACCCTTTGTCCTTCACGCGGGACGTTGACAAGAGGTCCAGCACAGGCATGCCACAGTTGTTTATATAACCCATCAACTGATCCTGAAAAACATGAAACGTCAAGTGCTATACTACTAGATAGCATCATACTATACTGGGTTAAAAGAACCTGATTGAGTCCCTCCAGGGTATTGATTAGCAGCCATGTGTCCTGTAACTGTAAGAAGGGTTGGGCATTAATCAAAGTCTAGTTAGGTCAATGCTTGAATTAAAAAAAACAACAACAAACAAACAGATCGAAGGAAGAGTTAATTAATAAAAATACAAGTTAATTGCTAGTAGAAACTAACGACTACGGATTGAAGGTGACGTGGCCGGAGGAATGAAGCATATCGATCGATCAGACTAAGTAAGTAAATGAAATGATTAGGGTTTGAAAGAAAAAGAGTAAAGGAGGAAAAAGAGATTCATTATTTATTTATTGATGATGGATGGATGGATGGATGGATGGATGGTCTTTGCCTGGTTGAAGCCGACAGGACCCCCCGCACACACAATATTCTAACACACATCAATTAATGAATTAATTAATTAAGTATTCTCATATCTTTTATTCGTGAAATTTCTCAAAATAAGCATTTGTGAAAACATTTTCAGGTTTAAGGTGTCCCATGCAAAAGATTTTGAAAATTGGTATTATAATCTAGTCGTGACAAGTACTTTGTATAACCAATTAAAACTTGACACGCGTCTTTAAACTAACCATAACGAGAAGATTTACTAACCATTTACTCGTCATAAATAAATATTTTTTAGGTGTTTTTGAGAGAAAATTGTGATATGGAGGAGAGATTGTTTGATGTGGAGGAGAGAATGTGGATGGAGATTTTTGGTGAATAATGGATGAGAATGTGTTTATGAGAGAGATGGATGAGAGAGGAGAGAGAAATGAGGAGAAAGTGTGTGTTTTTGTGGGACCAAGTGCCATGTAGGCATACAAAAGCACCCATAAAAAAACCCTTCTATTGGTGATGGTCTTTGTTAGGGCACATATTTTTGTGCTGAGGATATATTATCCTTATATGACTTTTGGATCAGTTATTCTTAAGATATGTTCCAGGTTACGCAGGATCAAGGATCCTCAGTACTTATTGTTCACTAACGGTTATATTCTTTGAATAGTGTTGTATTTAACATGTCTAACGGCTAAGAGACCAAGTCTACCCACTAATTCACATCTCAATGGAAATAGCACGTGGTCAAAGTGGATGCAACGTTTCTATAGAGTAGTGGCGGATTTGTAGGGATGTTAGTTTGCTTATTTTTTATATTTATATTGAGCTTATGATCGGCATAGGAACACACAGTTTACACATAACTTTTACAGCTTACTCGCAGAGATTATACTGGCTTCACTCACTCACACTTAGAATTATTGTATTAACCGTTCATAAGCTCCAACCTTGTAACACTTTTTCTTGATTAATATAGTGGTGATCGACAATTGTCATCAGCTGGGGTTTTGTGCCGGCGATCCTATTACGATCAAGGGCTTTTCCTTGTAACAAATCTCTGTGTTTATCTTTATTTTGTTTACACAATTATCATTGTTATACAAGCACTCTACCTTACAAATTCATATTTTGTTACATTATCCTTAAACTGATTTTTAACCAAAACTCCAGTCTTTCAAGGCTCAAAGTCCTCTGCTGCCACTTCTGTGGAAACTTCTAACATTGATGTTTCTGTTATGTTTTCACAGGTTAATGCGTACATGGAGCAGCAGAACAGGACCAACCAGAAGATCCTACGCGAAATAGAAGATCTCAAGAAGACAAAGAGGCCAGTGGAGGATCAGGCTCCCTTGATGCCTAGGATGCTGGATTTCACCACTCCAGGATCCATGGCTCAATATGATCAAGGTCCTCCATCCTTCAGCAAGGATCATCCATCCTTCAGCCAGGATCCCTAGGTCAGCATACTCAAGGATCCTCGATCCTCTAACCAGGATCTTCTATCCTCCAACCAGGATCCATGGGTCAGCACACTCAAGGATCCTCGATCCTTCAGAAAGGATCATCTATCCTCTATCCAGGATCCATGGGCCAACACACTCAAGGATCCTCGTTCATTCATCAAGGATCATCCATCATTCAATCAGGATCCTCTGGGATTTTTCAACAAGGATCCTTCAACTTTCAACCTTAAGGATCCTTCATGCAGAATCAAGGATCCTCAGAAATTCAACATCAAAGGTCATCGGAAGTTCTTGAGGGAGACTTCATCCCTATGCAGACCATTGCCTCTGGTGGACCAACTATCATAGTTGAAGCTTCTTGTCCATGATGCTCTTCTGGGATGCCAACATTTAATCAACAAAGATGTAACCTTTATAATCATATATCTTTAGACACTAACCTTGGTTCTGCGCAGAATACAGGTATCAATCTAGCCATGGCCAAGGAACTACAGAAACTGAAGGATATGATATCTAGTATTCCATCGACCCATTCCTGAAATTCCAGAAGGAAGTCATAAGTTGTCGAGGTTTGCTCCACCAATATGTGATGCTGAAATCCCAAAGCGCTTCCAACCCCCCCCCCCCAACATGAAGGTTTACGATAGCTCAACCGATCCAGAGGAACATGTGGCTCAATACAGGGAAAGAATGGAAATCAATCCCATTCCAGAAAGGCTTAAAGAAGCCTGCCTATGCAAAGGTTTTGGATCCACATTAACTGGATCCTCTCTCAAATGGTTGCTAAGTCTTCCTCCCTACTATGTTACATCATTTTCACACTTAGTTAATTTATTCAATAGCCAATTTTCTTGTAGTAGAAAATTCGAAAAATTAACTAGTGATTTGTATCGCGTTGTCCAACCTCGTGATGAATCCTTAAGGGATTTTTTCACCAAGTTAGGAAGGGAGGCCTTAGAAATTCCAAATCTTGACATGGCTATGGCTGTTGAGGCATTCAAGATGGGGTTACAAAGGGCTCCCCATTTTATGATGATCTTGTTGTGACCCCATGCAGGACATTAGATGAAGTCAGGAACATGGCGCTTAGGTTCATAAGACTGGAGGATGATAAAAGGATCCAAGAACGATTGGGCACTCCAACAAAGCAGGAGTCACCCGACAAGAAACAATGATCCTCATACAGGAACAACAATCCCAAGCCGTATTCAAAGTTCAACAACCAAACTGTTTGTGTGGTCGAAGAAGAGGACGATGATAAGGAGGATTATCCAAGAATTTTCGAGTATTGCTTCTCTGTTGATACTCATGGCTTAATATATGCTATGAGAGATCTTGGGGAAAAAGCAAGATGGCCTCGGAAGAATGAGAAATTAACATCCTTCAAGGATAAGTCCAAACGGTGTGCATTCCATGAAGACTCCGACCACATGACTGATGATTGTATCGGTCTGAGAAGAGAAATTGGGTATCTTCTAAACAAGGGTCACTTCAAGGACCTGATAGGACGAACGAAATCAAGGATCCAGGATACTGAAGAAATCCCACAAAAAGCAGCTCCACCACCACCTGTTGCACAGATCACCAATTTTATCTCTGGAGGTTCAGAAATCTATGGAACCTCATTCTCCTTGGCGAGATGACATGCCAAGGAAACCAAATTGGATAATGGTGAAAGATCCATCCGGAAAACAATGTTAACCGATCAAAGGGTTATAACCTTTGATGAAGAGGATCGCATGCACCTTCAGGATTCTCACCATGACGGTTTGATCATTACTTTATTTGTTGCTAATAACTACGTTCGTAGGATCCTCGTTGATGAAGGGAGTTCAGTGAACATAATTCAGGCCGATGTACTCAAGAAAATGAACATCCTTGAATCAGAAATCACACCAAAATCGTATGTCCTTGTTGGTTTTAGTGGAGAAACCAAAAACACATTGGGGGACATCAAGCTACCTATTTATATTGAGGGAGTTAATTCTTTCCAAAAATTTTGTGTTGTAGATAACTTTTTGTGTTGCAATGTGATTCTTGGCAGGCCCCGGATATATGAGATGAAAGCAGTGGCTTCCACCTACCATTAATGTATCAAGCTTCCAACCCCTTGGGGAGTAGTGAAGATAGACAGCGACCAAGCGGAGGCAAGGAACTACTATACTTCCTCTATGAAGTCAGCTACGAAGCAAACCATCAGATAGCAATCAATGCACAATTGAAGAGAGGTACTGGAGTCCCGGGAAAAAGATTTAAAAGAAGTATCATTGGACCCTGAGGATCCAGATGTACAGGTATATATAGGATCGAACATCCTTAGCAACATTGAAGAGGGTTTGGTATCCTTCCTCAAATAAAGGAAGTCCACATTTGCCTTCAAACACTCTGATATGACAGGTGTTTTGGACAAAAATCTGCTAAGGATAATGTATCCAAATTTGTAATTGTGAGGTTTAGTGCTACGATAATAATAATGATTATATGAACAGAATAATTATGAACATCGTGATTTGTTGCGAGGAAAAACCCCTTGATCTTGTTTAGATCAAAGGAAAAAAACCCCGAGTGATGACAAATCGTCTATCACCAATTTATTAATCAAGAAAATGAGAATACAAGGTTGGAGATTATGATAAATGAATATAAGATTGCTAAGTGTGTGTGTTCTGCTCTAGTTTGCTCTGAGTATTGATAGTGAACGTGTTGTGTCTTCCTAATTGATCATAAGCTCATTTAAATAGGAAAATAATAACTAAAACCCTATTTTTTAGCCACTAATCAAGTCATTCCTTCATTAGAGTTGTTTCCTTCATTAGCCACACGGTTTATTGACTTGATTGCGAGATTATAGGTTGGACTTAGTCACTAGCCATTTTACCTACCAAAAATATCAAAATAACAAAGAAAAATTGTTAATAAATAATAAGTACTAAGGATCTTTGATCCTGACAGGATCTGCAACACATTCTAAGGATAATTGATCCAGATTATATGCTAGGATAACGTATCCACAGTGTCAAATTTCCGTGCCCAAACAATTGCCCCCAAAATGGTGGTTGTGATAAGATCACGAATGTCATTCTGTCTTTAAATTCAAACTTCCTGCAAAAACATATGAGATTTGACAAGCTGGATATAATTGTTATATATCAATGGAGTTTCCTTGGGGACTTCCATTTCGACTGTTTATCCTTCTCCCATAAGTATCGATCCTTCTGTTATCCTTGTAATTGAATTTAGGATACCTGATGCAAATAACTTATGATATTAGCTGGGATTAAACCCAACAAACTGGGGATATGCCCATAAAATAAACTGGGGACAAGTCCGTGCAACTGAGGACAAGCCAGTGTAACTGGGGACAAGCCCGTGCAACTGGGGACAAGCCCGTGTAACTGGGGACAAGCCCAAACTGGTGTTAGACTGGGGACAAGCCCAAAAACTGGGGACAAGCCCAAACTAGGGACTGGCCCAAAGATACGGATATCAACTGGGGACTCCCCCAAATCGAGATTTAGCCCAAACGTGAGATAACATGAAAATGTTATAAACCGGTGGTATGGTACGTCTACCATAAATCGTAGGATCCTCCATATAGCCGAGAACAACGAAATTATCAGCCACTAAGCGTGTACTGGTCCTGCTTCCCCAGACTATACGTAGGATAGCGTGCGCTACAGGCGAGAGTGTAGAAACTCTAATTTGTAATAAAGGTGAAAATCTTTAAACCTTAGAAGATATGACCATCGGGGGTCATACCTTAATCATGGGCTAGGCCAAGGGAAATAGTAAAGTACCTTAAGTGTGAGGGAGAGGTGGCCAACCTCTTAGACATTGAACCTCTTATTGAAATCTGAATTGTTATTTAAAACTTGGAAAAAGACAAATGTTAAAAATATATTATCCTTAAATTAATAAGAATTTGAGATGAATAAATGATCGGATAGATATTACCAATTTTAGGATCCTTGATCCTTTAAGGATGCTTGATTCTTTAAGGATACTTGATCCTGACTAGAAAAAGTACTTCTTGAGATGGATAGCATTCCATGCTCTTGGTAGTCGGTCACCTTCCATAGTAAGTAGATGATATGCTCCATTTCCTGCTTCTGATTCGATCAAGTAGGGGCCTTCCACTTAGGTGCTAGCTTTCCATCCGTTGGATTGGTTGTATTTTGGAAGGCTTTCCTCAAAACTAGATCTCCTTCTTGAAATCTTTGAATCCTGATATTCTTGTTGTATGCCCCAGCTACCCTTTGCTGATATGCTGCCATTCTGATCTTAGCTAGGTCTCTGAGCTCATCAACAATATCTAGATCTTGGAGAAGGATTTCACTGTTGACTTGAGGATGACGAATACTTGTTCTGGCAGTAGGAACCACCATCTCCGTAGGGATTACAGCTTCTGAGCCAAACACCAATGAGAAGGGTGTTTAACCTGTTGCATTCTTTGTTGTTGTTCTATCAGCCCAAAGAACATAAGGAAGTTCCTCTGCCCACTTGCCTTTCTTGGATCCTAGTTTCTTCTTCAAGTTGTTGATGATAATCTTGTTACTTGACTCTTCCTGGCCATTAGCTTGATGATGCACTGGAGTAGAAGTAATCATCTTGATGCCCCAACTGTCACAAAAATTAGTGGTTCTTTTCCCGATAAACTGGGAACCATTGTCACAAATAATTTCAGAAGGGATACCAAATCTAGTAATAGTATTTCTTTTAATGAAGGATATCACCTCTTTTTCGCGGACTTGAACAAATGCTTCTGCTTCTATCCACTTTGAAAAGTAATAAGTCATCGCAAGCATGAATACTTTTCCTCCTGGCGCTTTAGGTAGCTTACCCACGATATCCATGCCCCACTTCATGAAAGGCCATGATGAGGATATAGGATACATAGGCTCTGCTGGCTGATGTAGAATATTGCCATGTCTTTGACATGAGTCACACTTATTTGAGTACTCCATGGCGTCTCTCTTCATGGTAGGCCAGAAGTATCCTATTCTCAGAATCCTAGAGAATAGGGCTCTACCTCCAGTGTGATTACCGCAATCTCCTTCGTGAAAGTTTTTGAGCACCTCTTGAATTTTAGGATCTTCGATACATCTCAAGTATGGACCTGCAAGAGATTTCCTATACATAATATTAATTAATAAAATGTATTGTGATACCTTAAGTTTGAAGGACTTAGGATTCTCTGTGGCTGGAATCTCTCCATTTTGAATGAACTTCTTGATCGGGAGGATCCAAGATCCTTGAATACTTGAGGGTAATGGATCCCAAGGCACTATCTTTTTGTCAGTTGTTATCTTCCCAACTTCTTGTTCTCCTATTGCTGGTGAGAGTATATGGATGATTGGGATTTTTTGTATATTCTGGAATCTTCAATGATGAAGCTAAATTTGCTAAGGCATCTGCCCCATCATTCTCTTTTCTTGGTACCTGTATAATACTAAAAGAATCGAAGAACTTTGATAGTTCCTTCACAACATCAAGATATTTGATTAGTTTTTCACCTTTAACAGCATATGAGCCATTAAAGTGATTAGTCATCAGTAACGAATTTACATATACTTGAAGATACCTGATCCTCATATGTTTATCTAGTTGCAAACCTGCGATCAGAGCTTCGTATTCCGCTTCATTATTGGTGGCTTGGAATGCACACGCAATGGACTGGGGTATTATGTCCCCCTATGGCGATTTCAGTAGGATACCAAATCTTATTCCTCTTACGTTGGATGCTTCATCAGTAAAGAGGATCCAAGGATCCTTGGTTTCTTCTAATTGCTGAACCTCCAAATTAGCTTCCTCTTGCATGTCACTACTGAAATCAGCCACAAAGTCTGCAAGTGCTTGTGACTTAATAGCTGTTCTGGGCTCATACTGAATATCGTATGCACTCAATTTCACAGCCCATTTGGCCATCCTTCCTGACAATTCTGGTTTTCTAAGCACATTCTTAACAGGATAATTAGTTCTTAACATAATAGTATGTGTTTCAAAATAGTGTCTCAACTTGGTTGAGGCCATAATCAAAGCAAAAATTAATTTTTCAAGGTGAGAATACCTGACCTCTGCGTCTAAGAGGCTTTTACTTACATAATATACCGGGTGCTGTTGTCCTTCAAGATCCTTGGCTAGAACAACACTAATTGCATTACCTGTCACAGCTAAGTACAAGGACAGCGGCTCACCATCTATTGGCTTCATCAAAGCAGGCGTTGAGGATAGATAATCCTTAAGAGCCTTTAATGCATCTTCATACCTTTGAGTCCATTCAAACTTTTTATTTTTCCTCAAGATATCATAGAAGTCTTTGCACTTATCTTAGGATCTGGAAATGAATCTGTTGAGGGTGGCTATTCTTCCCGTCAGTCATTGGACATCTTTAGCAGTCCAGGAGACTTTAAATTAATGATGGCTTCTATCTGCTCGGGGCTCGCTTCTATTCCCCTTTTGGTCACCATGTATCCCAGAAATTTCCCAACTTTAACACCAAAATGGCATTTCGATGGATTTAGCTTCATATTGTACTAATCCAGGATGTTGAAAGCTTCTTCTAGATCTCTGAGATGATCCTCTGTCCTTTTTGATTTCACCACCATGTCATCAATGTAGAATTCCATAGTCTTGCCTAATTGATCCTGTAATGTCTGAATGTCTGAAGGCTAATGTGGATTTTCGTCGCTTTAGGAATGATATTATATCCTCCTCGATCTCGTCAGGGATATAGGATTCTAGGAACACCTTCATATCTGGATCTTCAGGATCTAAAGATACTTCTTTTGTGTCTCATTCCCGAGCTTCCAGCACGTCCCTAGGATGTTGCTGTAATTGCTATGCTATCGTTTGTTTTGTTGTCGGCTTCATGGATGAAGAATAATAATTCTTGACTTCCACTTGGTCACCATCTATCCTTACTACTCCCCAAGGAGTTGGTAGTTTGATGCACTGATTGTAAGTAAAGGCTACAACCTTCATTCCATGTATCCAAGGCCTGCCAAGAATAACGTTGCAATAAGAAAGATTGTCAATAACACAAAACTTTTGGTAAGAGTTTAACCCTTCAATGTATATTGGGAGTTTGATGTCCCCCAATGTTTTCTTGGTTTCACCACTGAAACCCACTAGCACCGACGTTCTCGGGATCATTTTCGAGTCCGGGATGTTCATTATCTGCAACACGTCATGTTGGATGACGTTGACCGAGCTTCCACCATCGACTAGGATCCTGCGCAAATAATGGTTAGCAATAAATAAAGTTACAATCAAACCATCGTTGTGAGGATCCTGGATGCTGGTATTATCTTCTTCATCAAAGAAGATTCTTTTGTCAGTCGTCAAAGTAGTGGATATGACTGGTTGTTCTTCGTTCTCCAACTTGGTTTCTTTGGCGTGTCTTTTTGCCGAGGAGAAAGAAGTACCGCATATATCTGAGCCACCGGAGATGAAGTTGATTACTTGTGCGTCTGGTGGGGGCAGAGTTGCTTTCTGTGGTACATCTTTAGGATCCTGGATCCTAGACTTTTTTCCTTCCCAAAAGCTCTTTGAAATGACCCTTGCTCAGGAGGTATCCAATTTCCCTCCTTAAACCAATACATCCTTCTGCCTGATGGCTAAAGTCCTCATTGAAGCACACCACTTGGACTTGTCTTTGAAGGATGTTGTTTTCTCATTTTTTCGAGGCCACCTTGCCTTCTCTCCAAGATCCTTCATGGCACAAATCAAACCATGAGTATCAACAGAGAAGCAATACTCGGAAATATTTGGGTAGTCCTCATCATCTTCTCCTTCTTCAACTGCCCGGACATTTTGATTGTTGAATTTTGAGTACGGCTTTGAGTCGTTGTTCCTAAATGAGGATCCTTGTTTCTGGTTAGATGACTCTTGTTTTGTTGGATCTCTTAAACGTTCTTGGATCTTCTTGTCATCCTCTAGCCTTATAAATTTGAGTGCCCTGTTTCTGAGTTCATCGAAAGTCCTGCATGGAGTCATCACAAGATCGTCATAAAATGGGGAGCCCCTTTGAAGTCCCATCTTGAATTCTTCAACAGCCGTAGCCATGTCAAGATTCGGGATTTCTAAGGCTTCCCTTCCAAACATTGTAACAAATCCCTTAAGGATTCATTACGAAGTTGGACAACTCTATATAAATCACTAGTTAATTTCTCGAATTTTCTACTACAAGAAAATTGACTATTGAACAAATTAACTAAGTGCGAAAAAGAAGTAACAGAATAAGGAGGAAGACTTAGCAGCCATTTGAGTGCGGATCCTATTAAAGTGGATCAAAGCCTTTGCTTAGACAAGCCTCCTTCAGTCTTTCAGGAATTGGATTGATTTCCATCCTTTCCCTATATTGAGCCACATGCTCTTCCGTATCAGTGGTCCCATCATACACCTTCATGTTGGGGGTCTGAAATCGTTTTGGACTTCAGCATCACAAATAGGTGGAGCAAATCTGGACAACTTATGGCTTCCTTCTAGTATTTCAGGAATTGGATGGACCACTCCTGGCACGCTGGATATCATATCCTTAAGCTTCTAAAGTTCCTTAGCCATATCTTGGTTGATACCTGTATCCTTCATAGAGCCCAGGTTAGTGTCTAAGGATATATGATTATACATGTTACCTCTCGGTTGATTGAATGTTGGCATCCTAGAAGTGTAGCCAATATAAGAAGCATCTGCCATGGTAGTGGGTCCACCAGAGGTAATGGTTTGCATGGGAATGATGTCTCCTTCATGGACCTCCGAAGACCTCTGATGTTGAAGTCCTGAGGATCCTTGATTCTGGAAGAAGGATCCTTGAAGTTGGGAGTTGAAGGATCCTTGGTGATACATCCCAGAGGATCCTGATTGAAGGAACGAGGATCCTTGAGTTTGCTGACCCATGGATCCCTGTTGAAGGATAGATGATCCTTGTTGAAGGAACGAGGATCCTTCAGTTTGCTAACCCATGGACCCCTGCTGAAGGATAGATGATCCTTGCGGGAAAATCGAGGATCCCTGAGCATGCTGACCCATAGACCCTGGTTGAAGGACAGATGTTCCTTGAGCAAGTTGAGCCAAGGATCCTGGAGTGGTGAAATCCAGCATCCTAGGCACCAAAGGAGTGTGATCCTCCAGTGGCCTCTTGTTCTTCTTGAGATCTTCTATCTCAAGAAGGATCTTCTGATTAGTCCTTTTTAGTTGCTCCATATATGCTTTAACATGTGAAAACATAGCAGAAACATCATTGTTAGAGTTAACCACCGAAGTAGCAATAGTGATTTTCGAGCTCTGGAAGATTGGTAGTTGCGTCTTGTTTCCAGCAGCAATAGCCCTTGGTGATCTCGCAAGTGGAGGAGGCATTAGTAGCGAGGATCTCGGTGAGAGTGAAACTGAGGAAGGCATGGTTGATGAAGCAGAAGATTGTTGAGAAGCCATTGATGGTGATATGGGTATGAAAGGTTGAATATTGATAAGGTATTTTCTGGATTATAGCACCAATTGCCCCACGGTGGGCGCCAAATTTTTTTGGACAAAAATATGCTAAGGATAATGTATCCAAATCTGTAATTGTGATGTTTAGTGCTACGATAATAATAACGATTATATGAACATAATAATTATGAACACCGTGATTTGTTGCGAGGAAAAACCCCTTGATCTTGTTTAGATCAAAGGAAAAAAACCCCGAGTGATGACAAATCGTCTATCACCAATTTATTAATCAAGAAAATGAGAATACAAGGTTGGAGATTATGATAAATGAATATAAGATTGCTAAGTGTGTGTGTTCTGCTCTAGTTTGCTCTGAGTATTGATAGTGAATGTGTTGTGTCTTCCTAATTGATCATAAGCTCATTTAAATAGGAAAATAATAACTAAAACCCTATTTTTTAGCCATTAATCAAGCCATTCCTTCATTAGAGTTGTTTCTTTCATTAGCCACGTGGTTATTGACTTGATTGCGAGATTATAGGTTGGACTTAGTCACTAGCCGTTGTACCTACCAAAAATATCAACATAACAAAGAAAAATCGTTAATAAATAATAAGTACTGAGGATCTTTGATCCTGACAGGATCTGCAACACATTCTAAGGATAATTGATCCAGATTATATGCCAGGATAACGTATCCACAGTGTCAAGTTTCCGTGCCCAAACAACAGGTATATATAAAAATATTATTACTCATAAGTTAGGGATAGATACTTCTATCAGGCCTGTCCACCAGAAACAGAGGAAATTTGCGCCTGAAAGAAATATCATTATCCAAGAAGAAGTCAAAAAACTTCTCAAATCAGGTATGATATGAGAGGTAAAGTATCAAAGATGGTTAGCCAATGTAGTGGTAGTTTCTAAGAAAAATGGAAAGTTGGAGGGTATGCGTTGATTTACTGATTTAAACAAGGCATGTCCCAAGGATCCTTCCCCTTACTACACATTGACTCCATGGTGGATGCCATGGCAGGATATGAAATGCTCACTTTTATGGATGCTTCCTCTGGATTTCAACGGATTCAGATGGAACCATCTGATCAAGAGGATACAACATTAATGACTCCTACCGGCATATATTGTTATATTGATATGCCATTCGGACAAAGAAATTCAGGGGCAACATACCAAATATTAGTCAACATGATGTTCAAGGATCAGCTAGGAAAGACCATGGAAGTCTACATAGATGACATGGTAGTGAAGTCAAAGAAAGCTGAGGATCATCTCAAAGATCTTGAAGAAGCATTCAATATTCTGGATCAGTACAATATGAAGTTGAACCCATCAAAGTGCCATTTTGGTGTCAAGGCTGGGAAGTTCCTAGGATATATGGTGACTAAGAGGGGAGTAGAATCAAGACCTGAGCCCATTGAAGCAATCATCAATTTGAAGTCTCATGTGAATGCTATAGATGTCCAAAGACTGACAGGAAGGATAGCTGCCCTCAACAGATTCATTTATAGATCCTCAGAGAAGTGCAAAGACTTCGATGATATCTTGAGGAAGAATTAAAAGTTTGAATGGACTCAAAGGCATGAAGATGCACTGAAGGCTCTTAAGGATTATCTATCCTCAGAACCAGCCTTGATGAGGCCAATAGATGGTGAGCTATTGTCACTATACTTAACTGTTTCAGATACTGCAGTCAGTGCTATTCTAGCCAAGGATCATGAAGGTCAACAACATCCTTTATATTATAAAGCCAGAATTGTCAGGAAGGATGGCCAAGTGGGCTGTGAAGCTGAGCGCATATGATATCCGATATGAACCAAGAACAACCATTAAGTCACAAGCGCTTGCAAAGTTTGTGGCTGATTTCAGTAGTGACATGCAAAAGGAAGCCGATATAGAAGTCCAGCAACTAAAAGAAACCAAGGATCCTTGGATCCTCTTCACAGATGGAGCATCCAATGTAAGAGTAACAAGATTGGGCATCTTACTGAAATCGCCACAGGGGGACATAATACCCCAGTCCATTGCATGTGAATTTCAAGCCACCAACAATGAGGCAGAATACAAAGCACTTATCGCAGGTTTACTTTTAGCCAAACAAATGAGGATCAGTATCTTCAAGTTTATATAGATTCTTTACTTATAACTAACCACTTTAACGGTTCTTATACTGTGAAAGGTGAGAATAGGATCAAGTATTTAGAAATTGTGAAGGAATTAGCGAAATCCTTCGAGTTGTTTAGTATCATGCAGGTACCGAGAGAAGAAAATGTTGGGGCACATGCCTTAGCAAACTTAGCATCATCCTTGAAGATCCCGGATAATGTAAAGATACCCATCATTCACATATTGTCTCCAACAATTAGAGAACAATAAGCTTTGGAGGTGACAACGGATCGCACAGAAGAACTTAAGGATCCTTCATCCTCTACGAAAGCAGGATCTTGGATCATTCCAATCAAGAAATTCTTTCAAGACGGAGAGATCCCTATAGGGGAGAAGCTAAAGCATTCAGAATAAAGGTATCATAATTCATTATTTTACAAGATACTGTATATAGAAAGTCTCTTGTAGGTCCCTACTTAAGATGCATCGAGGATCCTAAAATACAAAAGGTGCTCCAAGACTTCCACGAAGGTGATTGCGACAATCGTACAGGGGGAAGAGCATTATTCTCCAAGATACTTCTAGCCAACGATGAAGAAGGATGTTATGGAGTACTCAAGGAAGTGTGATGCTTGCCAAAGGCATGGAAACATTCTTCACCAGCCGGCAGAACCAATATATCCTATATCCTTTTCATGGCCTTTCATGAAATGGGGAGTGGATATTGTTGGCAAGCTACCAAAGGCACCGGGCAGAAAGGTCTTTATGCTTGCTATGACAAACTACTTCTCTAAATGGATTGAGGCAGAAGCATTCGTGCAAGACCGAGAAAGGGAAGTTATATCATTCATTAAAAGAAATATTATAACTATATTTGGTATCCAATCTGAAATTGTTTGTGATAATGGATCCCAGTTTATTGTGAAAAGAAATACTAACTTTTGTGACAGTTGGGGCATCAAGATGATCACTTCTACACCAATTCATCCTCAAGCCAATGGTCAAGCAACAATATTATCATCAACAACTTGAAGAAGAAGTTAGGATCCAAGAAAAGCAAGTGGGCTGAAAAACTTCCTTATGTTCTTTGGGTTGATAGAACAACACCCAAGAATGCAACAGGTCAAACACCCTTCTCATTGGTGTTTGGAGTAGAAGTTGTGATCCATACAGAGATGGTGGTTCCTACCGCTAGGACAAGCATCAGTGATCCTTAGGCTAACGAGGAAAGTCCTATCCAGGATCTAGATATTGTTGTTGAGCTCAGGGACCTAGCAAAGATCAGAATGGCAGCATACCAACAAAGGATAGCTGGGCATACAACAAGAACATCAGAATTCGAAGATTTCAAGAAGGAGATTTGGTCTTAAGGAAGTCTTTCCAAAATACAACTAATCCTGCAGATGGAAAGCTTGCACCTAAGTGGGAAGGCCCTTACTTGATCGAATCAGAAGCAGGAAAGGGGGTATATCATCTACTTACCATGGAATATGATCGACTGCCAAGAGCGTTGAATGCTATCCATCTTAAGAAATACTTCGCTTAGTCAGGATCAAGGATCCATAAATAACCACAAATCCCAAAGTTGGTAAAATATTATCTTATCAATTATTTATTTCAGATTTATATTACTAACTAAAGGAAACTATATTCTTAACATTTATCTTTTCCAAACTTTAAGTGACAATGCAGATTTCAATAAGAGATTCAATGATTAAGAGGTTGGCCACCTCTCCCTCATGTTTAAGGTACATCAATATCTCTCTAGTCTAATCCCATGATTAAGGTGTAATCCCCGATGATCACACCTTCTAAGGTTTAAAGGTTTTCACCTTTCTCACGAATTAGAGTTTCTACACTCTGTCCTGTAGCGCACGCTGTCCAAAGTATAGTTCGGGGCAACGGGACCAGTACACGGTTAGTGGCTGACAATTTCATTGCTTTCGGCCATATGGAGGATCCTACGAATTAATGGTAGATATACCATACACAAGGTCTTGGCGTTTTCACGTCACTCACATTTGGGCTAAATCCCGGTTTGGGCGAGTCCCCAGTTTAACATCTGTATATATGGGCTTGTCCTCAGTTTATTTGGGCATGTTCCTAGTTTGTTGGGCTTGTCCCAGTTTATTTGGGTCTGTCCCCAGTTTATTGGGCTTGTCCCCAGTCTATTTGGGCTTTTCCCCAGTTTATTTGGGCTTGTCTCTAGTTTGTTGGGCTTGTCCCCAGTTTGTTGGGCTTGTCCCCATTTTATTTGGGTTTGTCCCTAATTTTTTAGCTTTAATCCCAGTTAATATGATAAGCTATTTGCATCAGGTATCCTAAGTAAAACTACATGGATCATGGAAACATTCACATTTATGGTAACTTAGGTCTAATTAGACCTTATGGTATGATTTTTACTTATCAATTTACATTTATTTAGATTAAATCTTTATAAATTCATATATGTAAATATCCAGGATCCTTAATATGTTTTTACAAGGATAATTTACCCTTGAAACTTTTCTTAAAACATTTTTTGAAACTCTTTATGAATCAGAACTATAACAACTATGCTTTTGTAACAATAAAACAATACGCAAATAGTCAAAATATTTAAGTTATTATTATTAAAAAGTCACCTGGGTATAACATCCTACTTTTGATAATAATAAATAAAAGAAATGTGTTTGTTTAACAGTGTGTTAATATTTAACTAAGTTAAATTATTATAATAAAAGTATGGACTTGGCTAATGAAAGATGGGATTAGGGATGGTTATGGGTCTTAGGTCAATGGGCTTAAGAGAGTATAAATACTCCTTAAACCTCCCTAAAACCCTAAATCCCTCATTCTTATCTCCTAGCCTCCCTACACACTCTAAAACACACACACAAACACCTCATAACCATCGGTCGTGACCAAGATCCAAGGCCAAACCAAGCTTGGATTCTTGTAGAACTTGATTGTACAAGCAAGACACAACCCTAAAGATTCATATCAAAGCTAACTGTAACCTAACAAGCGCCAAAAGGTACGTTTCACGTATAAAGGTCATGTTTTTATAAACGGTTTGCCTTAAAATTTAGGCCTAGAGCAAATCGGGTATAGATGTATCATAAAAAAGTAAACTTGAAGCTAAAAATGGACTTAACGAACTTGTTAGCACATACGACCCACGTAAAAACCCTAAATCTAGTCTAAACGGGTTTGGGATCAATAAAGGTTTAAGCTTTATGGACACCCGGACTAGATCTTAGGCTAGGGATGAGATGGAAACGGTTAAAGGGTGATATGGTGCCATAATAGGGGTTTTAGATGTTAAAATAACAAATGATAACAAAAATAGGGGCATACAGTAACCTAGGGGGTGTATTCGAATGGATTACCATTCGAATACAATCTTCCTATTCGAATACATGAAAGAGAGGCAAAAAGAAGGTACAAGATAATACACACAAGCCTATTCGAATACATATATGGGAACTCGAATACAATTTGTTTTCTAAAATGTAGTCATTCGAATAAAAGTTCCCATAATGTATTCAATTCGAATACAAGGCGTGCTTCGAATACACAAAACAAAGAAAGATATAAAGATTTACAAGAGTCGCTCTATTCGAATAAAAGGAGTATTAGAATATAATTGAGTTCGAATACACGAGTGTTCACATAAGTTCAAATAAGATGTATTCTAAAACATGTCCATTCGAATACATGAGTATTCGAATAGAAGATACGTTCTAAAACATGCCTGTTTTGGATAAAAATCAGCTAAGGATAATGTATCCAAATCTGTAATTGTGAGGTTTAGTGCTATGACGATGATAATGATTGTACAAACGAAATAAGGTTGAACAACGTGATTTGTTGTGAGGAAAAACCCTTTGATCTTGTTCAAATCAAAAGAAAAAAAACCCCGGTGATGACAACTCGTTGATCACCAATTTATTAATCAAAAAAGGTTACAAGTGTTTGGAGATTGTGATCGATATTACAATGATTGCTAGTGAGTAGAGAGAATTTTGAGTTCTGCTCTTAGTGTGTGTGTATACAAGTGAGTCCTAATCGATCATTATCTCGATGTTTATAAAGGAAATTATACATAACAATAACTCCTAACTATCCACCACTCTTCCACAACTCCTCTAACGTTCGTTTGACCACGTGCTGAGAGATTTCCAGTAGCGAATATTAAGGTAGACTCCGTCATAGAGTTGTTGCCCTTGTTGAATAATAACCTGCACACATGAAACAATTGTTAATAATACCAACCTCTGAGGATCCTTGATCTTCGACATGGCTCTGGAACTCTTCAAGAGGATAACTGATCCAGACACATCTTCAAGGATAACATATCCTCAACATTGAAAATATCAGTCCTAACAATTGCCCCCAAAATGGCGGGTGTTTATGCTTTACAGCTGGCATTTTGAAATTTGAATCTTCTGTGAAAACTGGATGATTAGACGCTTGCCAGAAATATTTACCATCCAACCCTTGATATTAATCATAACCGCCTATATATGCCGTCCTTATATCTTTTATAACCACATATCCAAGTGACAGATCAGGTATCCTTTCTTTTCTTTGTTATTTTCTTTGCTTTGATAATAATGTCCGTCTCTTCGTCTTCTTTACCTCCTTCTAAACAGTCCGACCAATCTTCCGATGACTCTGGGTTGTCGGAGATGGAACCACAAAACCTAATAGTCAACCTTTCTATCGAAATCTGCAAACTCACGGATCCCTAAGTCGATGAGTTCCGTTCTTTGTTTCCGCCAGAAGCCACGTTCCGACTGTACGACTCCAGCATCCGTTGCGACTTATTCTCACAGACTTGGGTGTGTTTTCCGGCTTGCCCTTTCCTTATTGGTTATCGTTATCCGTTCCATTCTTTCACACAAAGCTTCTTTGACTCCACTGGCATGTCATACACCCAGGCTATGCCGATGATTTGGAGAGTGTTAAGAACCATTGAAAGAATTATTGAGGATGAAAAAATCGATTTCGGTCTTCCAGAGCTATCCTATTTGTATACTCTCACTACCCATGGTCCAGCCCGATTCCTTTTCAAATCCAAGCCTCGACAACCCCATCCGCTTCTAAAGGTCACTTTGAATGATTCTTTTTGGAGAAATCAATTCTTTTTCGTCAGACGTGATTCCATACCTGGTGGGGCTGACCTTCCCTCAAAATGGGTTAGAAAGGGTAGGATCCCAGATCCTAAAAAACGATAGGATCCTTGATGATTAATCTAACTTTGATTTTTCTTTTTAATTGCAGCTGAGAACTTCGCTTCCTTGGCTAAGCTACCTGGAACAGAGGAGAAAACAAAGCGGTTCCTTGCACTGGATTCTGAGGTTAGAACTTTTCAAGCCCGGTTTATTGAAGCTTTTTGTGAGATCTCCTCAGACTCCAATATGTCAAGTAAGTTTAATATAATAATTTTGAAATAAATAAATAAAATTAGATAGAATACTTATCTGTTAACTTAACCTTGTAGGCGCTAAGAAGTCTTAGAAATCTGCTAGCAAGTTCTCTTTGGAAGACATCAATAGTATGATCACTCCTCAAGACATTAAGAAGGAAACTCTGAAGGCAACAGCTAGTTCCGAGCCTAAGACTGCAACTACTAGAGCTAAGTCAGCTGCTTCCAAGAGAAAGAGGTCCTCTGATCCCGAAACCCACTATGACATGGTTATCACTGTAAGTATCCTGTATCCTGTTATATTGAATTTAAGGATCCAATATCCTTCTAATCCTTACTTAATGGTCGGTTTACAGGCTATGAATGCTTTCAAAGAGCATTACGAAAAGATTGTGAGCTAAATGAGTGACAAGCTGTCTAGGTTAGAGAATGCGGTGGTCAACAAGGATAAAGCTTTAGCCCAACTCAAGAGGCAGCTAGAGGATCAGATATCCACAACAGATGCCCATCGCCAAGAAGAAGTAAAGCAAGCGACATAAGAGGCTAAGATGTGGGCAGCCAGATCGGTGCTGCAAGCAAGGATTAATATGGCGATGGAGTCCGGTGATCCTGCTTTTGATAAGGCGACCTGGAATGTGCAAAAGTGGAAGACTACTCTGGCGGCTCTTGGTCGCGATGAAGACGTGGAGATGGCTGAGGAGAACGAGGATGGGACGAGCGGAGTCAAGGATGTGGCTGAAGCTGGTGAAGGAGCAGGTGCTGCGGATGGTGAAGATGCAGCTTGAATGGGCGATGAAGGATATTGAAGACAAGGCCGGAGCCCATTTTTTTTATGTTGATGTTTTCCTAGATAATGGTTTATGGTTTGTAACAGACAATAGTAATTAGGATTTAAGGATCACTGATCCTCAAGACAATTCTCAGCGGTACCGAAGGTGGATGGATCCTCTGTGTGTGGGGATGAAGCCTTTGGTATACCCGACTTTTATTTTCTTGCACTTATGAACAATTAGTACTACTTACTTAACCCGGGTGGATGGTCCATCTTTTGTATGGTGAAATCCGGGTTAAGGATTTTGGATAAGTCCAAGTGACTTATGTTTAATAATATAAATCTTTTAACTATCTGTTTGTTATCTATTATTTTGAAAGTTTATTTCATATAATCTTAGCTTTAATGAGAGTCTTAAGAAATAATTCTGAGTAAAAATTTTAGGATAGAATATCCTTAAGAAAAAGCGATTATAGAAATTTTTTGATATAATATCCTTAAAAGAAAATTTTGAAGGATAGAATATCCTTATAAAAACAATTCTAAGATTTAAAATCTTTAAACAAAAAGATCTATAAGGATCCTAGCCAAACCAATATAAATTTTTAAGTAGAAACCATACCATAAGGTCTAAGTAGACCTAGGTTACAATAAGTACAGAACCTTCGGTGATCCTTGTAGAAACAAGCTAAGGATATTGAATCCATAAGTCTTGATTCTTGTTATTGAACTTAGAACATCTGTTGCAAAGAGCTCAAATGATTAATTGGGGTTAAACCAGTTAAGCTGGGGACATGCCCAAATAATAAACTGGGGACAAGCCCGTGCAACTGGGGACAAGCCTGTGAAACTGGGAACAAGCCCATGAGACTGGCGTTTAACTAGGGACAAGCCCAAATACTGGGGACTGGCCCAAGGATACGGATGTCAACTGGGAACTCGCCCAAACCGGGATTTAGCCCAAACATGAGTGACGTGAAAACCCCAAAGCCTTAGCTAACATGAAAATGTTAGAAACCGTTGTCTTGAGATAACGTGAAAACGTTATAAACTGGTGGTATGGTACGTCTACCATAAATCGTAGGATCCTCCACATAGCCGAAAGCAACGAAATTGTCAGCCACTAAACGTGTACTGGTCCCACTTCCCCGGACTATACATTGGATAGCGTGCGCTCCAGGCGAGAGTGTAGAAACTCTAATTTATAAGAAAGGTGAAAACCTTTAAACCTTAGGGGATATGACCATCGGGGGTCATACCCAATCGTGGGCTAGGCCAGGGAAAATAGTAAAGTACCTTAAATATAAAGGAGAGGTGGCCAACCTCTTGATCATTTAATATCTTACTAACATCTTGCATTGTTATTTAAAACTTGGTAAACACAAGTGTTAAGAATATGTTATCCTTAAATAAGCAAAAATAAAAATGAATAAATGATTAAATAGATTTTACCTATTTTAGGATCCTTGATCCTTTAAGGATACTTGATCCTCAGAGGATACTTGATCCTGATCAGAAAAAGTATTTCTTGAGGTGGATAGCATTCCATGCTTTTGGTAACCTGTAGCCTTCCATAGTGAGCAAATGATATGCCTCCTTTCCTGCTTCCGACACGATCAAATAAGGACCTTCCCATTTGGGTGCTAACTTCCCATCAGCCGGATTGGTTGTGTTTTGGAAGGCTTTCCTCAAAACTAAATCTCCTTATTTAAAACTTCTGATTCTGATATTCTTGTATGCCCCGGTTACCCTTTGTTGATAAGCTGCCATTCTGATCTTGGCTAGGTCTCTGAGTTCTTCAATAGTATCTAAGTCTTCAAGAAGGATTTCTTCATTGACCTCATGATCACAGATGCTTGTTCTGGCTGTCGAAACCACCATTTCTGTAGGGATAACTGCTTCTGACCCAAACACTAATGAGAAGGGTGTTTGGCCTGTTGCATTCTTGGGTGTTGTCCTGTCAGCCCAAAGAACATAAGGTATCTCTTCAGCCCACTTTCCTTTCTTGGATCCTAGATTCTTTTTCAGGTTGTTGATGAGGATCTTGTTGCTTGACTCTGCTTGTCCATTTGCTTGAGGATGCACTGGAGTATATGTAATCATCTTGATGCCCCAACTGTCACAAAAGTTAGTGGTTCTTTTCCCGATAAACTGGGAACCATTGTCACAAATAATTTCTGAAGGAATGCCAAATCTAGTAATAATATTTCTTTTAATGAAGGATATCACCTCATTTTCGTGGACTTGAATGAAAGCTTCTACTTCTATCCACTTTGAAAAGTAGTCAGTCATTGCAAGCATGAATACTTTTCCTCTTGGTGCCTTAGGTAGCTTACCCACAATATCCATGCCCCACTTCATAAAAGGCTATGATGAGGATATAGGATACATAGGCTCTGTTGGTTGATGTAGGATGTCCGCATGGCTTTGACAAGCATCACACTTCATTGAGTATTCCGTGGCATCTCTCTTCATTGTTGGCCAGAAATATCCTGTTCTTAGAATCCTAGAAAACAAGGCTCTACCTCCAGTGTGATTACCACAATCACCTTCGTGAAAGTCTTTGAGCACCTCTTGAATTTCAGGATCCTCGATGCACCTCAAGTATGGACCTGCAAGAGATTTTCTGTACAGCATATCATCAAATAAAATATATTGTGATACCTTGAGTTTGAAGGATTTCGGATTTTCCGTAGCTGGGATCTCTCCATCTTGAATGTATTTTTTGATAGGGAGGATCCAGGATCCCTGGCTAGCTGAGGAGGATAGATCCTAATGTACAATCTGTTTGTCAGTTGTTATCTCCCCAACTTCTTGCTATTGCTGGCGAGAGTATATGGATGATTGGGATCTTCGTATCTTCTGGAATTTTCAAGGATGAGGCTAAATTAGCTAAGGCATCTGCCCCAACATTTTCCTCTCTTGGTACCTGTATGATACTAAACAACTCGAAGGATTTTGCTAATTCCTTCAAAAATTCTAAATATTTGATCATTTTCTCACCTTTCACGGTATAAGAACCGTTAAAGTGGTTAGTTATAAGTAAAGAATCCATATAAACTTGATGATACCAGATCCTCATTTGTTTGGATGAAAGTAAACCTGCGATGAGTGCTTTATACTCTGCCTCGTTGTTGGTGGCTTGGAATCCACATGCAATGTACTGGGGTATTATGTCCCCCTGTGGCGATTTCAGTAGTATGCCCAATCCCGTTCCTCTTACGTTGGATGCTCCGTATGTAAAGAGGATCCAAGGATCCTTGGTTTCTTCTAGTTGTTGGACTTCTAAATCAGCTTCCTTTTGCATGTCAGTGCTGAAATCAGCCACAAAGTCTGCTAGTGCCTGCGATTTGATAGCTCTTCTAGGCTCATACTAAATGTCATATGCACTCAGCTTCACAGCCCACTTGGCCATTCTACCTGAAAATTCGGGCTTTCTAAGAACATTCTTAACATGATAGTTAGTTCTTAAAATAATAGTATGAGTCTCAAAATAATGTCTTAATTTAGTGGAAGCCATAATAAGTGCAAGAATTAATTTTTATATATGAGAATACCTGGCTTCTGCATCTAATAGACTTTTACTTACATAATAAACGAGATGCTGTTCAGCTTCATGATCCTTCACAAGTACAACACCTACAGTATTTCATGAAACAACTATGTAGAGATATAAGGATTCTCCATCCAC
This sequence comes from Bidens hawaiensis, assembly GCF_021521415.1. Taxonomy (NCBI): domain Eukaryota; kingdom Viridiplantae; phylum Streptophyta; class Magnoliopsida; order Asterales; family Asteraceae; genus Bidens; species Bidens hawaiensis. The sequence continues at coordinate 163,594 of NW_027493785.1, forward strand.
AGGCTTCATTAGAGTTGGATAGGAGGATAAGTAATCCTTTAATGCTTTAAAGGCGACTTCATGCTTCTCTGTCCATTCAAACTTCTTATTTTTCCTAAGGATGTCATAAAAGTCTTTACACTTCTCCGAGGATCTGGAAATGAATCTGTTGAGAGAACCTTTTCTCCCCGTATGTCTTTGGACATCCTTAGCATTCACAGGTGATTTCAAGTTGATAATGGCTTCTATCTGCTCAGGGCTCGCTTCTATTCCTCTTTTGGTCACCATGTATCCTAGGAACTTCCCAGCCTTGACACCAAAGTGGTAGTTTGAAGGATTCAGTTTCATATTGTACTGATCCAGGATGTTGAAAGCTTCTTCAAGATCTTTGAGGTGATCCTCAGCTGTTGGTACATGATGTCAGTAGTTCAGTATCTAGTGTCTGTAATCGCGTTAGTTTGTTTTGGTTTTGGTTTGTAAAGGTTGTCCCACAAGTTCGCTTGTTATAAGCGAACTTGTGGAACAAGCGAAGTTATTGACAACTTCGCCTAGCATGTTAGGCGAAGTTGTCGAAAGATATATATGTTTGGCTACGGCTTGTTTTGTAAGAGTGGTTCAGTACGTGTAATTGTGATTTGGCTATCACGTGTTAAAGGAGTTGCAATACAGCGTGTCTATTGAGTATTGTAACGTGTCTTTGTACTTGGGTTTAACGTATATCGCGTCTAACACTCGTATCGTCTTACGTAGGGATTCCGCACCTACGTAATACGAGATACTTCCGTGTAGATCCGGCTGGGAACCTACAATTGGTATCAGAGCGTTTGCTCGTTATTGTGTGGTTCGGGATTATCACACGAGTGTAGAAATCGTTCCGTTCGACTATTCGCGGGACAAGTTTACGTTGAAATACCGAGTTTTTGTGTCCTAACCATCTCCCACTATCAAATACAACCCATTAAGTCTCCACATACCTCACAATACGTCAAATTAAAACCTGCAAAAATCTTTTGTTCATCAGGCGAAGTTGCCGCCTTTGTTTGTAGGGTTTAGGCGAAGATATAAGTTTAAGCGAAGTTATCTTTAACTTCGCCTGTCTTAAAAGTTCGCTTAAAGTAAGTGAAGTTGTCATTAAGCGAAGTTAACATCAGGCGAAGTTAAGAAGTAAGCGAAGTTGAGTATAAGCGAAGTTAAGCTTAAGCGAAGTTAAGCATAACTTCGCCTACTGGGTACTGTTCAGAATAATATAATATTATTTTTGGGTTTCTTTGTGTTTTCGAGTCGTATTTCTTTCAAAGATGACTTCTATAAATATTACGGAACTGGTAAAAATGGAGGTGGAAGCAGGTTCTGCTACTAAGGCTCCGAAAATGCTTAAGGGTACCGATTTTGTTGCTTGGAAAGATCGGTTTGAACAGTATGTTAAATATCAAGATGCTAAGATGTGGGTGTGCATACAAGATGGATACATTCCACCAACGGTCTTGTTTGAGGGTCGTGGTCAAATAAAGAAGTACAGTAAGATGGATGAGGAGGAGTGTGACAATCGTCAATTTCAGGTTAACTCCGTTAACTCAACTCCGTCAATTCAAACTTAAGATCACTGAATCTATACTTCTTTATTTGACCACGACACCTCATTACATTTAAACTAGGGTTTAAATGACGCTTAACACTTACTACATGTGTAGTCTTTCGGGAATTGCACCGAAACGCAAACGAGTTGACGCAAACGATTGGTGAATAAACGAAAAACGTCAAAACAGTAATTATGTGATAATTATGTGTTAGACTTATGTGTTGTGTGATAACATCGTTATAAACGTTAACTCAATGTACTAGAACTAGTTAGTTAAGCTAGAAAAGCAACAATCGAAAGTGGAGGGGCCAAAGTGTAACATATTATTATTTATAATATGTTAAACCCTAACTCTTTCTCTCCTCACACAATCCCGATCGGACTCCTATCCCTTGGCTCCCTTGGCTGCCGCCACTCATACACACATATACAACCAAGATTTCAAGCTTTTGATTGAAGATTAAGGTGCTAGGAAGGTATAAACGACTATCCTATGCATCCTTTATACTTAATTTTGATGTTTAATGGGTTAATTGTAAACCCTAGGGGCCGATTTTATGTGTGTATGTAGTTCATATGATTGTTGTTTATTGGATGATGATATGATAACTAGAATGGATATTGTTACATGTTAATTGCTTGTGTCTTTGATTTGAGTTCAAACAAAAACCCTAATCATGTATGTAATGTGTAATTGATGTGCATGGATAGTGATTATGGAGTCTAGAGTATTATATGAATGAATGATGGTCCATAGATAGTTAATATGTTGAGTTTGGATGCAAACAGTTTCTGGACAGATTGTGTTATTGATGTTTAATTGACTGTAACGAAGTGTAAATGTGAAAATTGGTTGAGATTATTGATACTACAGTAAACTAGGTTGAGACTAGTTTCTAAAGAAAATAAATTTGCAATTTTTGGACGTGTAAAAGTTAACTTTTATGATTTTACAAAAACGTTGTGCAAAGCTGAGCTGTTAGACCTGCTGTTAGGCTGTTTTGTAAATATTATATCTCATGAACTACAAAGCCAAATGGGTTGGTTCCACTTCTAGAAGTTGACTTGTTGAGTTACGAACCTAACCCAAGTAATCTTGCATTTGTTGGATTTTTCATTTAACAGGAATTTCAAATAACATTCTGTTGCGCATGAATTTGACTGTTATGAGCTTGCTGTAGTGTTTTGACCATGATGAGAAATCTAGGTGGAATAAAAATAAAATAAAATATGTTCTTGAAACCTAACACATGCATTCTTTAGTGATGATTTTTGGTAAATTAATTGAGATGCTATGATCGGTGGAATAGTACAATCTTTCAAGTAGAATTTCTGTCTCGGTGAAACTAGCTGCTGAATTTTGTGAAAATGCATGAAACATGATAATTGCTAGTTAATTGTTATGTTTTGACCAAATTGCCCTGTGGGGAATACTTGCTATATAATTGTTATGTTTTGACCAAATTGCCCCTGCGGGGAATACTTGCTAAATAGTTGTCGTGTTTTGACCAAATTGCCCTTGCGGGGAATAATTGCTAGTTAATTGTTATGTGTGACCAAATTGCCCTTACGGGGAGAAATTGCTAGTGATGTACATTATTAATACATGACACATAAATAATTGCTCACACACGTATCGTATCACAAATGTATTTGTTAAAGTCACACACGATTCACAAACGAAACACGAAACATGTTATGTGCATAGGTATTATGTGCCGGGTCTAGAGACTCGATAATATTCCGACACTTAGAAAAATCTCTTTATTGTTTTAGAACGCTAGAGAGAGTTTTTCTGTGACGCGCATCTTAGTGAATTATTTTGGGAATACTTCGCAAACAATGATTTTCACTTTCCCCTTTTAAACTTTTTAAACGCTTTTCACTTGGGGGAGATAACATACTCCGAAACGCATTTAAGATTTTGTTAATATAGATTATATATCACTTGTAAAGACTAAGTGGCAAACGCGTTAACTAAAGTCCTTCATTCACATCGAACCGTTTAATATTAGATAATAGCGAGTCATTGTTGAGTAGTACTACTGGGTTTGACAAACCCCACCCAACGCTAAACTCGACTGGAGGTCGAGTGGGTGTAATCTTGGCTAAACACATACCATGGTCGGGATAGACCTGGTGGCAAGGCAAATGATAAACAGTCAGCTTCGGTGTCGAACACTTAGTGATACTTGTTTTATAGGCTAGCTACCTATAGATATATAATTGATATAACACTATCTGGTAACGCAAAACGCTGTAACGCAAAACGCTAAACGCTTTATTTTATATAAACTGTGAACTCACCAACCTTGTGTTGACACTTTTAGTATGTTATTCTCAGGTAGCCGAGGCGGGCGCGCGGTTTAGGATCATGCATTGCTTGAAACACTTTTAATTATGCAAACTTATTTTAAACTGTTATCATTGGTTTTTAAGTCGTCATGCTTGACGCAACATTGGTTTCTATGGTTTTACGCTTCCGCACTTATTTTCATTTAAACGTTTTTATGGTTTGATTATAACTAATGATTTCGATCCTGTTAGTTCACACCCTCTGACGGTAAAACTCCGTTAGTGGATTTTGAGGGTGTGACAGATTGGTATCAGAGCCATTGGTTATAGCGAACTAGAAGCTGCATGCATACTAGACTATAACCGCGACGACCCATTAGTTATAATGATACGCACTGCATATGTTTGTGTAGTCTTTGTTATCTTATCTCTTTACCTCTTTCACTCATACGCGCGCGCATACACGGCTTACCTGTAGGAATGTCAACGCCGCCACCCTCATCATCATCTGATCCGATGACTCATGCTCACGGGAAGGAACCGCAGTTACCTACCGCATCGCCACCCCGCGTAGTCCCGGAACTCGAAGCTCCCGCACCGAAGAGGTACCGCTTATCCGGAGGCATGTACGAAAACGAAGTTAGCTGGGATTGGTACCCTAATATGATCAGATGTATGGTCTATCGCGAACAAGTTCACCCGAACCACCCTGCTTACCCCAACACCCTACCACCCATAACTGAACCTGTAGAGCGAGTTCTCGCGGCTGTCGTTTCTTGCTTGGAGCGTGACGTGGGTTACATGCGCTATACGAGAGCTAACGTTTCCGGACTGTTAAAAGACGGAACCGAGACTAAGGAGGATATTGCCCGCATGGCAGCGGCAATGAAGGAAATGCAAGAGGCTAGTGATAAACAGATGAAGATTATGAGAAAGATGCAAGCCGAGATGATAGACTTGCATGAGCAACTCCAAGTAGCAAGGACCCGAAACGAGATAGCTTTAAAGCGCTGCGATGTCTTACAAATGCAGATTGCTCAGAACGCAGCCGAACCCGAGGCAGAGCCTGAGGCAGAACCTGAAGCCGAGCCTGAGGCAGAGCCTGAAGAGGAACCCGAAGAAGATCCCGAAGAGGAGCCTGAGGAAGATCCCGAGGAGGAACCTGAAGAAGAACCGGAGGAAGAACCGGCTGAGGAGGAGGCACACTCAGAGGTGTCCTCAGATGATGACATCTAGTGATGATGACACCAAGATGGAGGGGTTGTCTCCATCCGAACTATTATTTTCTATGATTTTAAGGATTGATTGGAAATACTTTGTAGTGAATACAATGGTTTTAATCATGAATTATTAAGTAGATTAATATATGGTTGTGATGTGATGTTGTTTCTTATTTCTTTCTTACCTATCTTTTTATTACGTGTATGGTGTGTTGGATATGAAAGAAAAATTCATGTTTAACATTTTATACTGTGATTCTAAGAAATGGCTGGAAGAAACGCTGGACACGGTCGTGGTAACATCAACTTGACTGCAGCAGAACTCCAAACTCTGCTGAACGACCATGCGGCGGCCGCTCTAGCCGCACACGTTCAGAATCAAGCTGGAGGTCCAACTGGAACGTGTACTTTCAAGAATTACCTTGTCTGCAAGCCCAGTACGTTTAAGGGCACTGAGGGAGCTATAGGCTTCCTGCGTTGGGCTGAGAAGGCCGAGTTGGCCTTTGAGATGTGTAATTGTCCCCCCTGCCAGTAGGGTCAAATTCGCTGCTGGAACACTTGAGGATTCTGCCCTCACTTGGTGGAATTCGAACGTACAGATCCTTGGATTAGAACTGGCTAACGCGATGAACTGGGAGGAGTTCAAAAACATGATGCGAGAAGAGTACTGTCCGAGAGAAAAGATTTCAAAGTTGGAGTCAGAATTTTGGTCGTTGAAGATGGTGGGTTCAGAAATCGAAGCCTACACTACACGTTCTCACGAGTTAGCTGTGATGTGTCCGCGGATGGTGGATCCGCCGAGTAAGAGGATTGAAATGTATCTTGATGGGTTAGCACCGCAAATTCAGGGCATGGTGACGTCTTCTAGACCAGCCACGATTCAACAAGCGATCCGTTTAGCTCACAAACTGACGGATCAAGCAGTGACCCAAGGTGCGCTACCACCTAGGGGTTCAACCGCTAAAGCCCGTGACAACCCGAGTAATGACAACAACAGCAACAGCAACCCGAGCAGCGGAAAGAGAAAGTTTGACAACACCAGATCCTCATCCTCGAACCTCCCACAGCAACAACACTACCGTAAGCCCGAATTCACTCGGAGCTTTAACAATCAGAGTCACAACAACAATAACAACGGTAGCGGGCAGGGTTCGAGCGGATATGCTGGGAAATATCCAAAGTGCAATAGGTGCAACTATCATCATGTTGGCCCGTGTGACCGTGTCAAGTGTCAGAGATGCGGAAAGATGGGTCACCAGGAGAAGGAATGTAGAGGAGACCTTGCGGCAAAGGGTGCTCCTAAACCACCTATGACGACGAAGGGATGTTTCGAATGTGGGCAGGAAGGTCATTTCAGGAAAGATTGTCCCAAGCTGAAACAGAACGACAACAATGGAGGTAATGGAAATGGCAGTAATGGTGGAAGCAATGGCAAAGGGAGAGCTTTTGTAATTGGGTCGGGTCAAGCCCGCAATGATCCGTACGTAGTGACTGGTAAGTTCCCTGTGAACGATTGTTTTGCTTCTGTATTGTTTGACACTGGAGCTGATAGGAGTTTTGTGTCGAAAACCTTTAGCCAACTCTTAGACTTAACTCCAACTCCGTTAGATGCTAAGTTTCCTGTTGAATTAGCTGACAGTAAGACTATAGTAACGACTCATGTACTTGCGGGATGTAAGTTAAAACTGTCAGGTCATGTCTTTGATATCAACCTTATTCCTTTTACGCTTAGTAGTTTCGATGTCGTGGTCGGCATGGACTAGTTGTCCGAGAACCGAGCGGAGATTATATGTCACGACAAGATAGTCCACATTACCACACCTTCTAGCGAGATCATTTCGATCCGAGGTGAGAGAAGCGGCATGACCACCAACGTCATTACCCTCATGAAGGCGCAGAAGTACCTACGAAAGGGTCATCCGACAATTTTGGCGCAAATTTTTGAGAAACCCGCGGAGGAGAAGCCAATTGAAGATATACCGATTGTGCGAGATTTTCCGGAAGTTTTCCCGGAGGATTTGCCTGGACTCCCTCCTATACGACAAGTCGAATTCCAAATCGAGTTGACACCCGGTGCAGCACCCATAGCACGAGCCCCGTATCGGCTCGCACCGGCGGAGCTTCAGGAGTTGTCCACTTAGTTGCAAGATTTGTTGGATAAGGGTTTTATCCGACCTAGCTCATCGCCATGGGGAGCCCCTGTCTTGTTTGTCCGAAAGAAGGACGGGACTTTCCGCATGTGTATCGACTACCGGGAGTTGAACAAGGTGACCGTCAAGAACCGTTATCCTTTACCTCGAATTGATGATTTGTTTGACCAGCTTCAAGGATCGAGTTACTACTCGAAGATCGATTTGCGATCTGGTTACCACCAACTAAGAGTGCGCGAAGAAGATATTTCAAAGACGGCTTTCAGAACACGGTATGGTCACTACGAGTTTTCGGTTATGCCTTTTGGCCTAACCAACGCACCAGCCGTATTTATGGATCTCATGAATCGAGTATGCAAGGCGTACCTCGACAAGTTTTTGATTGTTTTCATTGATGATATTCTCGTCTACTCTAAGAACGAAGCTGACCATGAAGAACACTTAAGGGTAATTCTGGATTTATTGAAGAAGGAACAACTGTATGCTAAACTCTCGAAATGTGAGTTTTGGCTTCGCGAGGTTCACTTTTTAGGACATGTGATCAGCGAGAACGGTATCCATGTCGATCCCGGTAAGGTAGAGGCCATCAAAAACTGGGAAGCACCTAAGACTCCGACTGAGGTGCGGCAATTCCTAGGACTGGCCGGCTACTACCGACGTTTCATCGAGGGATTTTCAAAGATTGCTCAACCCCTCACCGCTTTGACTCACAAAGGCACTAAGTACAATTGGGGTGACGCGCAAGAATCCGCTTTTCAACTGTTGAAAACCAAACTCTGTAGCGCCCCTATTCTAGCCCTCCCCGAGGGAACGGAAAATTTTGAGGTACACTGTGACGCATCGATACAAGGTCTCGGTTGTGTGCGGATGCAACTCGAGAAGGTTATAGCTTATGCCTCTCGACAACTATGGGTTCACGAGAAGAACTACACGACCCATGATTTGGAACTCGGAGCTGTGGTGTTTGCCCTTAAGATATGGAGGCATTACTTGTATGGTACCAAGTTTACCATTTACAGCGACCACAAGAGTCTCCAGCATATCTACGATCAGAAGGAGCTGAACATGCGACAGCGTCGTTGGGTCGAGCTGCTCAAGGATTATGATTGTGCCATCAAGTATCACCCTGGCAAGGCCAATGTAGTGGCCGATGCCCTCAGCAGAAAAGAAACAGATAAACCCAGACGAGTGCGTGCATTGCAACTCACGATTCATGCAAACTTACCCGACCAGATTCGCGATGCGCAACACGAAGCTTTGAAAGATGATAATCTTCCATCGGAACTCATGCGGGGCATGAACAAGCAACTTGAAACCAGATCGGACGGGGTCCGATATTTTGAGAACCGGATTTGGGTTCCACGGTTCGGAGAGTTGAGAACTCTGGTGATGGACGAAGCACACAAGTCCCGATATTCTATCCACCCTGGCTCAGATAAAATGTATCATGATTTAAAGGCACTTTACTGGTGGCCGAACATGAAACCGACATTGCCACCTACGTGAGCAAATGCTTGACTTGTGCCAGAGTCAAAGAAGAATACCAGAAACCATCTGGCCTACTACAACAACCGGAACTTCCAATGTAGAAATGGGAACACATTTCAATGGATTTTATCACGGGTTTACCTAAGACACCGACGGGATGCGATACCATCTGGGTGATCGTTGACCGGTTGACTAAGTCTGCACACTTCTTAGCGATTAAGGAATCGGACAAAATGGAAAGACTGACTCGTGTTTACATGAAAGAAGTGGTGTCTAGACACGGAGTGCCTGTCTCAATCATTCCTGATCGAGATTCTCGTTTCACTTCACACTTTTGGAAGTCGCTGCAAAGCGCACTAGGCACCCGTCTTGATATGAGCACAGCATACCATCCTCAGACGGATGGGCAAAGTGAACGAACTATTCAGACCCTGGAGGATATGTTGCGTGCATGCGTGTTGGATTCAGAAAAAGTTGGGAACCTCACTTACCTTTGGTAGAGTTTTCGTATAATAACAGCTACCACGCAAGTATTAAAGCAGCGCCGTTTGAAGCGCTGTACGGACGGAAGTGTCGATCACCACTCTGCTGGGCAGAGGTGGGTGACAGCTAAATCACTGGTCCAGAACTGGTACTCGAAACTTCGGAAAAGATTGTTCAAATCCGAAATCGCATGGCAGCAGCACGAGATCGCCAAAAGAGTTACGCCGACAAGCGCCGAAAGCCTCTCGAATTTCAAGTGAATGACCAAGTGTTACTTAAAGTCTCACCTTGGAAAGGTGTGGTTCGCTTTGGTAAGCGAAACAAACTCAACCCACGATATGTTGGTCTTTACCGGATAACTGAGCGCATTGGTCCGGTGGCGTACCGACTGGACCTACCAACGGAACTCAGTGGCGTACACAATGTATTCCACGTATCCAATTTGAAGAAATGCTTATCCGATGAAACCCAAGTAGTCCCTTTGGAGGAACTGCAAGTTGATGAACAGTTACGTTTCATTGAAGAACCAGTCGAGGTTTTGGACTGGGAAACCAAAACGCTCAAGCACAACAAAATTCCAATCGTTAAGGTTCGTTGGAACTCGAGACGTGGAACGGAGTTCACGTGGGAACGCGAGGATCAAATGATGAAAAAGTATCCTCACCTTTTTGAAGGGCAGACCAAACACAGAAAACGGCGAAACCCGGCAAACCGTCAGAAATAACCAGAGGTATGAATTAAATTTCGGGACGAAATTTCTTTCTACTAGGGGATGATATGACAAACTGAAAATTTTTCTTACTTTTTCAGACACTCATCACGACTTGACTCAAATTTTCGGGACGAAAATTCTTTAACAAGGGAATGATGTGACAATCGTCAATTTCAGGTTAACTCCGTTAACTCAACTCCGTCAATTCAAACTTAAGATCAATGAATCTATTACGCACACCTCATTACATTTAAACTAGGGTTTAAATGACGCTTAACACTTACTACATGTGTAGTCTTTCGGGAATTGCACCGAAACGCAAACGAGTTGACGCAAACGATTGGTGAATAAACGAAAAACGTCAAAACAGTAATTATGTGATAATTACGTGTTAGACTTATGTGTTGTGTGATAACATCGTTATAAACGTTAACTCAATGTACTAGAACTAGTTAGTTAAGCTAGAAAAGCAACAATCGAAAGTGGAGGGGCCAAAGTGTAACATATTATTATTTATAATATGTTAAACCCTAACTCTTTCTCTCCTCACACAATCCCGATCGGACTCCTCTCCCTTGGCTCCCTTGGCTGCCGCCACTCATACACACATATACAACCAAGATTTCAAGCTTTTGATTGAAGATTAAGGTGCTAGGAAGGTATAAACGACTATCCTATGCATCCTTTATACTTAATTTTGATGTTTAATGGGTTAATTGTAAACCCTAGGGGCCGATTTTATGTGTTTATGTAGTTCATATGATTGTTGTTGATTGGATGATGATATGATAACTAGAATGGATATTGTTACATGTTAATTGCTTGTGTCTTTGATTTGAGTTCAAACAAAAACCCTAATCATGTATGTAATGTGTAATTGATGTGCATGGATAGTGATTATGGAGTCTAGAGTGTTATATGAATGAATGATGGTCCATAGATAGTTAATATGTTGAGTTTGGATGCAAACAGTTTCTGGACAGATTGTGTTATTTATGTTTAATTGACTGTAACGAAGTGTAAATTTGAAAATTGGTTGAGATTATTGATACTACAGTAAACTAGGTTGAGTCTAGTTTCTAAAGAATATAAATTTGCAATTTTTGGACATGTAAAAGTTAACTTTTATGATTTTACAAAAACGTTGTGCAAAGCTGAGCTGTTAGACCTGCTGTTAGGCTGTTTTGTAAATATTATATCTCATGAACTACAAAGCCAAATGGGTTGGTTCCACTTCTGGAAGTTGACTTGTGAGTTACGAACCTAACCCAAGTGGTCTTGCATTTGTTGGATTTTTCATTTAACGGGAATTTCAAATAACATTCTGTTGCGCATGAATTTGACTGTTATGAGCTTGCTGTAGTGTTTTGATCATTATGAGAAATCTAGGTGGAATAAAAATAAAATAAAATATGTTCTAGAAACCTAACACATGCATGCTTTAGTGATGATTTTTGGTAAATTAATTGAGATGCTATGATCGGTGGAATAGTACAATCTTTCAAGTAGAATTTCTGTCTCGGTGAAACTAGCTGCTGAATTTTGTGAAAATGCATGAAACATGATAATTGCTAATTAATTGTTATGTTTTGACCAAATTGCCCTGTGAGGAATACTTGCTATATAATTGTTATGTTTTGACCAAATTGCCCCTGCGGGGAATACTTGCTAAATAGTTGTCGTGTTTTGACCAAATTGCCCTTGCGGAGAATAATTGCTAGTTAATTGTTATGTGTGACCAAATTGCCCTTACGGGGATAAATTGCTAGTGATGTAAATTATTAGTACATGACACATAAATAATTGCTCACACACGTATCGTATCACAAATGTATTTGTTAAAGTCACACACGATTCACAAACGAAACACGAAACATGTTATGTGCATAGGTATTATGTGCCGGGTCTAGAGACTAGATAATATTCCGACACTTAGAAAAATCTCTTTATTGTTTTAGAACGCTAGAGAGAGTTTTTCTGTGACGCGCATCTTGGTGAATTATTTTGGGAATACTTCGCAAACAGTGAGTTTCACTTTCCCCTTTTAAACTTTTTAAACGCTTTTCACTTGGGGGAGATAACATACTCCGAAACGCATTTAAGATTTTGTTAATATAGATTATATATCACTTGTAAAGGCTAAGTGGCAAACGCGTTAACTAAAGTCCTTCATTCACATCGAACCATTTAATATTGGATAATAGCGAGTTATTGTTGAGTAGTACTACTGGGTTTGACAAACCCCACCCAATGCTAAACTCGACTGGAGGTCGAGTGGGTGTAATCTTGGCTAAACACATACCATGGTCGGGATAGACCTGGTGGCAAGGCAAATGATAAACAGTCAGCTTCGGTGTCGAACACTTAGTGATACTTGTTTTATAGGCTAGCTACCTATAGATATATAATTGACAAAACACTATCTGGTAACGCAAAACGCTGTAACGCAAAACGCTGTAACGCAAAACGCTGAACGCAAACGCTCAACGCTTTATTTTATATAAACTGTGAACTCACCAACCTTGTGTTGACACTTTTAGTATGTTATTCTCAGGTAGCCGAGGCGGGCGCGCGGTTTAGGATCATGCATTGCTTGAAACACTTTTAATTATGCAAACTTATTTTAAACTGTTATCATTGGTTTTTAAGTCGTCCTGCGTGACACAACATTGGTTTCTATGGTTTTACGCTTCCGCACTTATTTTCATTTAAATGTTTTTATGGTTTGATTATAACTAATGATTCCGATCCTGTTAGTTCACACCCTCTGACGGTAAAACTCCGTTAGTGGATTTTGAGGGTGTGACAAGGTGAGAAAAATGTATGAGGCAGAGAGTAAAGCTGATGCGGCGATCACCATGGCTCTTCCACAAGAGATTCTTCACACTTTCAGGAAATACAAAACCGCTAGAGAGCTATGGGAAGCGCTAGAAAATCGATATGAAGGTAATGTGGGAATACGTGCATCCAAAGTTAAGCTACTATAAACCCAATTCTCGGTGTTCAAATATTTGAAAAATGAATCACTTGATGATATCATCACAAGATATTATCACCTAATGACCGAACTCAGCAATTACTCCATTGTATACAAAGAAGAGGAGATAGTAGAGAAACTCCTTGATGCTCTTCCACCGAAATGGGAAATGTACACAGTTTTGATGAGAGAAGATAAAGAGTTTGCCGATTTTGATTTGGAAACAACAGTCAATAAATTACGAACTTTTGAACTTAACATGGTTCGGAAAGAGACACCAACTGATCAGGTTCAGGATCCGGGTATGTACGGTGCAAAAGTTAGTTCAAGTTCAAGCTCAATATCAGAATCATCTGCTTACTACTCAAAGGGAGACTCAAGCTCAAACTCAACTCATGATGGTCATGTGACTCTCAACATGGATGGTGATGTATGTTTTGTAGCTAGAGGAAGTAATTCTTCAAAACCTCAAGCTACAGCTGGTAACTTTTCATCAAATGCTCAAACCAACAAATACTCACAGATGCCCATGAGTGTTAAATCACCTGAACAGCAGTTTGCCCTCTATGCATCTTTCATTGCATCTTATGAAAATTACATCAAAGGTAAAATAGTCGATCCCGCAACTTTGGATGAAGACTATGATCTGATTGATGCTGATGATCTGGAAGAGATGGATCTGCAGTGGCAGATGGCAATGATAGTAAGAAGAGTTAAAAGGTTCATGAAGAAAACGGGTAGAAAGTTCGTTGGTGAAAGACCAGGGTTTTACAAGTCAAAGGTTCGATGCTATAACTGTCAAAAAAATGGTCACTTTGCCAAGGAATGTACAAATGAGAGAGTCGAACGCAGCCAGACCAGGCCTGCACAAGAGAATGGGGGAGATAGTGAGAATAAGGCTATGATATCTATACACAATGGTGGGTATAACTGGAATCTACAGGTTGAGGAAGTCTTCGAACAGGCAAATTTAGTTAACATCGAAACTGGAGGAAGCGAGTGGGAGAAGGAGGAAAATCAAGCTTACATGGCAGAAGTGAACGATCAGCTTTCTGAGGTAAGTTCTGAACTCCCTTGTATGCAATGCGAAAATCTGTCTGAACAATTGAAAACAATAACTGATCAGTTTGTTAGTTTGGACGCTCAATTTAAAACGTTAAAAGAAGATCATCATTACACTAAAACTAGAGAAAACAGTTACTCGGTAAAAATAAAAGCTAGTGAAAAAGATATCAGAAGTCTTAAAGCAAGTCTAGCTGAAAAAATACAAGTAATTGATCTTAGTTATGAAGTGTTAGAAGAAAAAACCAAACTAATTGCTGACAGGGATAAACAGATAGCTGATTACCAGGTAAAAGTGGTGGAATTAAACAGAAAAATTGAACAATTTAGAAACTCCTCAGCAATGCTTGATCACATCGTAAGTGTTCAACGTTCCCCAGTTAAAAAAGGGGGAATTGGATATTCTGAAGTTCCACCACCATATAATCATAACTATACGTATAATCCTAGTAATCAGAAATCTGTTGATGATGAGATTAGTCAGACAGTTCCTGTCAAAGTTTCGATTAAAGAACCTGAAGTTAGTCAAAGCGAAACAAGTAAGCCTGTTTCGAATGTTAAGATTTCTGTTCCTAGTTCTGTCTCATCAAATTCTGTTCCTAGTTCTGTCTCATCAATTCTTTAGTGTCACCAGATTGCTTGATTTCTAAATGGAGGCTTCTAATGCATTTGACCCGATATCGCGGGTATGGGTCTTACCAAACCCATATAGTCTTTAAATGGGTTATAACATCTCATTTATTTGTGAAACTCTTTCATAATCAAACAATAATTTTCGCGGGTCATGGGTTATAACATCTCATTTATTTGTGTTCATGTTTGTTCATTTAAAAAATCAACATGTTCGTGTTCGTGTTTCTTTATTCATTAAAAATCTAAAAAACCTACACATCTCAATTGAAAATACCCAAACACAATATAATAACAAACTAATATATATGTATTAAACTAAAACAAACTACGTTAAAAATAAAATAAATTATCATAAAATAGCAAAACGATTAAAAACAAAAAATTTACATAAACTCCCGTAACACTAGAGGATCAAACTAGTGACCAATAAATAAAATCTCACTTGAATGTTGTTCAAAATTTGAAATTGGGTCATTCACAAGCATTTTTACATTTTATATGCATTTATTAAATTAATTGCTTTAACCGTAAATATAAATCTATACTATATAATAAACAAAGCTTTCTAAGTGACACATGTCATCACCATGGTGATTTTTATAAAATTTCCCCCCCTCTTCCTCATATTAAATACATTTCTCTTTCTTATTAATAATTTTTTATTTCATTTTTTTTTTCTTTTCAATCTTTCATTCTCCCTTTTAAATATTTCTTTCCTAATTTAAAATTTTGATAATTCTTTTTGTAATTAGTTATTAGTATTAGATTTTTATATGTAACTAATTTTCATGTTAATTTTGAACAATGATTCCAAAAAGTAAGGTTTTAAATATATTATATTAGTTAATTAATATTGAAGTTTTATAAGAAATGATATTATTGGATGAAGAGACAAAATTAATTTAAAATTTAAAATTTAATAAACTTTAACTTATTAAATATACATAATATTTACTAAATTACAAGTTTTTTTTTTCTTTCAAACCCTTAAAAGACAAATTTATTGTTGATGCATTCTCGGTGTTTATGTTAATTTAAACGAGCGGGTTTTCTTATAACTGGTTAAAGTATCAAGCATGATTGGTTAAAACAATTTATAATTATAATGAGTTTCGGCCCACGGGTTGTTCAAAAAAAGAGTCACAACTTCTTATTTCAATTTATTATTTAATCAACCCATCGTTTATGCTAAGTTTATCATCTTAAAAATCCATAAAATATATAAACACTAGACTACATGTTTTGGTTTTTTAGAAGGATATATCAACTTCTTACCTTAGAAATACAAATGTTTGACATTAATACATTGTTAATCAGATGATAAATTGACTTTGTATATCCTTCTATTATTAAACATTTCAAATAAATAAAGTTCTTTAGTGAACGAGTTATACTTGCATCAAAAAATGAGGTCATTCAAGAAATTAGCAAATGTTTTATATCCATGTTTCCGGGAGATGAAAAATATTACCATTACTCAGATGGTATCTATCATACATATAATGATACATTACAAGAAACTATTAGTTTCTTGATGTTTTAAATGACTTCAAAATCTAAGGTTGTCAAGTTATAGATTAGTTCTAAAAGACGATGTTGAAGTGATGATGCTTAAATGGTCTATGCAGTGAAACTAAAATATATGTGAAAATACAATATGATAACCGTGTTATAGAAGCAAAAATCATTTCCAGAAGTAATACTGGAACTCAGACTTTTATTCTTAAAAAGAAAATTTCTACACCTTTAGATGAAATGATTAATTTCAAACAACAAAATTTTCACTTTATTTTTTTTTTGCAATTAAGATTAATAAAAACTAAGGTCAGTCACTACAGATGGTTGGTTTATTTTTTAAACAAATTATTTTAACTCGTGGGCAGTTATGAGTTGCATTATTTATAGTTAAAAACACAAACAATGTGAAACTACTACGTTTTGATACATGAAGTAAAGTTTGTACACAATATTTATAGTTTTACTTAACTCGTGAGCAGTTATGAGTTGCATTATCTAGAGTCAAAAGCATAAACAATGTGAAACTACTAAGTTTTTATATAGGAAGTAAAGTTACAAGTAAAACTAAAGATATTGTGTACAAAGAAATATTTAGAGATTAATGTATTTTCTAACTTTTTATTTTCATATTGTGTAATGTGTAATTTATTTTATCGTATAATATCTCTTTATACCATGGAACATATTTTTTGTATTTAACATTATATTATTATTTAAATAAATTTATTTATTTCAATCCGTATGCTGCACGGGTAACTAACCTACTGATATAAATATATAATGTCAGTTGTATTTTCTTTATAGAGAGTGCAACTCAATATTAATACTATGTGTGGCAACTACTGTAAACTTTTGAAGAAAGAGGATTGGAAACAAGAATAACCTTTGTGGTTAAAAGTATAACAAAAAAAAATTATATGATAAAACGAAGATGATGGGTATTCCAAAAGATCAAATAAATGATGCTAGACAAAGAAATTGTTCCTTATTTGATTTTGTTAGATAAAAGATTTTGGAAGATAAGAATCGGACCTTGATGACGATCCTGTTCTTGCTTAAAAATAACTTAATTCTTACTTATTATTATTATTATTGTTGTTGTTGTTTCAAGACTGATTCCTTAATGCATGAACTCTTGGCATTTGTATTTTGGATCATGGAGTTTATACAAGTTACAACTATAACTATAATAATTACATAATACTGAAAATTTTATAAATTCTAAAGGGCTGTTTTATGAACATATTATTTATTTCTATCTATAGAGCCATGGATTAAAAAAAATACATCATCACATAATAGAAAAACATGCGAGATAATACATGTTATAGATTTACTTAGATGATGTTAGTTATTATAGTTATAGTTGTAATTTGTATAAACTCCATGATCCAAACCAAATGACAAGAGTTCATGCATATATGATTCAAAATTTTATCAAAATGTAAGTGTTTATTTGGAGATGCGGGGAATCGAACCCCGTGCCTCTCGCATGCAAAGCGAGCGCTCTACCATTTAAGGCTACATCCCCTTTGCTTATAACTGGCCTTACTTATTTTAATTATAGAATGCTATCAAATAAACAACTTTTGTGCCGATGTTTTAGTAGTTTCAGTTTTTCCAACATTATTGTTTCATTTCAATCCCAAAACATTTAGATACATACAACTTCACGATGTCCAGAAAACCATAACACCATAGACAAACCCAACTGTCAAAACTCATCCATCAATAACAGAGTTGTCATTTTTTTCAACCAAAGAACTTCGAGTATACAACGCGTAATGAATCGGATAAACCCTTCACCGCCAAAAGCGTAACGGGGAATGGACCGGTGGTTGTTCTATCTCTCTGAAGCTCCCATCATCAAGATCATACGACATGATATGGTTCTCCAATGGATTGTCACGGATACTCTTGGATGTATAACAACATATATAATAATGCAAACCCCATAAGATATTGTGTGTTATTTTTTATAAGAGTATGATGAGGATACTTATAAATAAGGATTAATTTCATGTATATCCTTGCAAATATTATAAATATCATATGTACCCAAGCAAATTTTGAAATACCATATGCCCATACAAAATAACTAAAATATCATATATGCCCTTATAAAACAGTTAAAGTATCATATATACCCTTATTCATTAACAATAATTTAATAAACCTTTCTATCATTATTTGTCAAAAAAAATTAACTTTCATATATGCTCATTTTTTACGATAGACCATTCTACTCCTTCCCATTACATAATGTGTTTATACCCTATGTTATTATTTTAACTTTAATCGATTTTTCTCACCTTTAGCGACAACCAAATCGTCTCTCGTAACTTCTTCAAAATTGCAAACCATTCGAAGATTTATCGCATCGAATGGTATACATTATAAATCTTTTATTGCATCTACTAGAGTAATATGGTCATTTAAAATTTTTTTTTAATGAATTGGGTATACTGATATATTAATAACTTTGCAAGGGCATATATGATATTTTTAGTTTTGCATGGGTATATATAATATTCAATATTTGTAAGGGTATATATGACTTTGCCCCTATAAATAAATGTTAAACAAGTTATACCTTCTAATTACGATAATGATATAACAAAAAACCTAGATAATATATTTCCATTAATATGTCGTTAAACTATAAATCTCAACCAAAGGTACTTTGTCATTAAAATATCTATATTCTTTTACATTGAAATAGAAGGTGAAGAGCCTACCCCGTAATTAGGCTTCCGGAGCCGGCTCCATAAGTGGGTTATTAGAAGGAAATAAGGAAAAAGCCCAAGAAGGAAAGCCAGATCGAGGAAAGGAACATAGTAACAAGTAATTTGGGGGGGGGGGGGTGACTAGAAAGACGTGTCTAATCAAGGATTACTCTATACATATAATAACCTAGTTACTATAAGCTGAGGAAAAAACCCAAGCAGGCATGCTCCTCCGGTCCAGACCAAACCATGCTGAAGACAAGACTAGTCATGAAAGACTCAAAGGATAAGTAGAGAGAACATAATATAATACCAAATGGATACAAGGCTGAAAAGTCCCTTTGTGTAAACATGAATCTCCTTCCTGTCTATATAAAGGGAGGAGAAACATCCAATAGACATGTTCTTTTCATGTAATTCATATTGAGCAATACAATAGGTCATTTGTTAGAGCACCATTTGAATCCTTACCATCTATTTCACCCACTTTCTTCCCTAATTCTCCTAACTCATAAACCGTAACTCTAAACTTCAAACCATCATAATTTCTTCATCCATTAACCAAATCAATTGATTTTCAGGTCAATTTTGACTAGAATTTCACAAAGATTTCAATTGTGTACTTGCATTGTGAAGAATATTGTGTTTTGGTGGTCGATTTTGGACAACTTTGTCCGAAAAGTTTTGGGTGTTTGTGGGTTTTTGGTTTAGATTGAATCTTTTGTTATCCTCATCTTCTACAACACAAGGGTACGCAATTTCTTTTCATTCTTGAAGGAGCATTGCAAGGAAAATTGTAAGTTGTTCATAATAATTTAGCATCCACACTTGCTTGAATTTTTGAATGATCTGGACTTGTGAGTTTGAATGGGTTATGGTTGTAGATGTTAAGTATTAATTTAAACATATTGTTGGGCCGATTTTGGTAATTTAGTTGACATAATGCTCAAAAGTTTTGAAAAAGTTGAATATTGTGTTTAATTTGCATCTACAACTATAGTGTCAAGCAAGTGTGGGGATGTTTAAGGATGAAGATAGTATAATTTGTTCCATGCTTGTTGTTTGTTTTGATTACAGAATGGGTCGCAAAGGTAAGGAGCCAGCTGGGTCTTCTAGCAATCCGACTTAGAAACAAAAACGGAGAAGCTTAATATTACAACCAGATGTAGGGGAGGAACAAGAAGATCAGAGAGGCGAGAAACCAATTTGGAATTCGAGGTATTTAGCAGACCAACTTGTGGAATGGCAACCAGAATTGTTTCATGAACAAATGAACGCTTTGGCTCAACGGAAAGATGCGTTCATTTGTGAAAAAGAAGTGCGGGAAACAGATTTTGGTCCTTTTGGGGTTACTGAGAAGTTCGAGCTGGGAAGCTGCATTAGAGTGTTATGACCGGGAATCGACTAATTTGTTTGATACGGAGATATAGGATTGGGTTGCTACTTTAAGATGTGTTACAGGTAGTAATCCATAAAAGACAATATCGATCGCAACTGTGAACGT
This sequence comes from Bidens hawaiensis, assembly GCF_021521415.1. Classification (NCBI taxonomy): domain Eukaryota; kingdom Viridiplantae; phylum Streptophyta; class Magnoliopsida; order Asterales; family Asteraceae; genus Bidens; species Bidens hawaiensis. The sequence continues at coordinate 183,920 of NW_027493785.1, forward strand.
AATTGATGTATCGTTTGATAGTTTGAGACGGGTTGAGAAGTTTGATAGCAAGCCCGCCAACCAGCATATGTTCCCGAGTTTGAATGATTTGTATTTGGAGCTTTAAAAGAACCCAATGTGGAACACTATGTTGGATTATTTATTCTTTCCCGGAACATACCAATGGAAGCTTTATCGGAAAAATCTAAGGTTTGAAGCGAAGTTAATGTTGATGATAAGTATACATAATTGTTGTTACATGATGTCAGTAGTTCAGTATCTAGTGTCTGTAATCGTGTTAGTTTGATTTGTATTGGTGTTTTAGTTAACTTGTCTCACAAGTTCGCCTAATATAAGCGAACTTGTGGACAAGCGAAGTTATCAACAACTTCGCCTAGTCTGTCAGGCGAAGTTGTCGATAACTATATATGTTTAGGCTACGGCTTGTTTTGAGCATAGTGGTTCAGTACGTGTAATTGTGATTTGGCTATCATGTGTTAAAGTAGTTGCAATACAACATGTCTATTGAGTACTGTAACGTGTCTTTGTACTTGGGTTTAACGTAAATCGCGTCTAACACTCGTATCGTCTTACGTAGGGATTCCGCACCTACGTAATACGAGATATTTCCGTGTAGATCCGGTTGGGAACCTACAATTGGTATCAGAGCATTTGCTCGTGATTGTGTGGTTCGGGATTATCACACGAGTGTAGAAATCGTTCCGTTCGACTATTCGCGGGACGAGTTTACGTTGAAATATCGAGTTTTTGTGTCCTACCCATCTCCCACCATCAAGAATAACCCATTACACCTTCGCATACCTCGCAATACGTCAAAATCAAACCTGCAAAAACCTTGTGTTCATCAGGCGAAGTTGCCGCCACTGTTTGTAGGGTTTAGGCGAATATATAAGTTCAAGCGAAGTTATCAACAACTTCGCCTGTCTCACAAGTTCGCTTGAATTAAGCGAAGTTGTCATTAAGCGAAGTTAACATCAGGCGAAGTTCAGAAGCAAGCGAAATTAAGGTTTAGCGAAGTTAAGCTTAAGCGAAGTTATACTTAACTTTGCCTACTGAGCACTGTTCAAAATAATAAAAAATTATTTTATTCTTTCCTCGTGTTTTGAGTTGTGTTTCTTTCAACGATGACTTCGATAAACATCACGGAACTAGTAAAAATGGAAGTGGAAGCTGGTCCAGCTACTAAGGCTCCGAAAATGCTTAAGGGTACCGATTTTGTTGCTTGGAAAGATCGGGTTGAACAGTATGTTAAATATAGAGATGCTAAGATGTGGGTGTGCATACAAGATGGATACATTCCACCAACGGCCTTGTTTGAGGGTCGTGATCAAATAAAGAAGTACAGTAAGATGGATGAGGAGGAGAGAAAAATGTATGAGGCAGAGAGTAAAGCTCATGCGGCGATCACCATGACTCTTCCACAAGAGATTCTTCACACCTTCAGGATATATAAAACCGCTAGAGAGCTATGGGAAGCGCTAGAAAATCGATATGAAGGTAATGTGGGAATACGTGCATCCAAAGTTAAGCTACTAAAAACCCAATTCTCGGTGTTCAAATATTGAAAAATGAATCACTTGATGATATCATCACAAGATATTATCACCTAATGACCGAACTCTGCAATTACTCCATTGTATACAAAGAAGAGGAGATAGTAGAGAAACTCCTTGATGCTCTTCCACCGAAATGGGAAATGTACACGGTTTTGATGAAAGAAGATAAAGAGTTTGCCGATTTTGATTTGGAAACAACAGTCAATAAATTACGAACTTTTGAACTTAACATGGTTCAGAAAGAGACACCAACTGATCAGGTTCAGGATCCGGGTATGTACGGTGCAAAAGTTAGTTCAAGCTCAAGCTCAAGATCAGAATCATCTGCTTACTACTCAAAGGGAGACTCAAGCTCAAATTCAACTTATGATGGTCATGTGACTCTCAACATGGATGGTGATGTATGTTTTGTAGCTGGAGGAAGTAATTCTTCAAAACCTCATGCCACAACTGGTAACTTTTCATAAAATGCTCAAACCAACAAATACTCACAGATGCCCATGAGTGTTAAATCAGCTGAACAACAGTTTGCCCTCTATGCATCTTTCATTGTATCTTATTAAAATTACATCAAAGGTAAAATAGTCGATCCCGCAACTTTGGATGAAGACTATGATCAGATTGATGCTGATGATCTGGAAGAGATGGATCTGCAGTGGCAGATGGCGATGATAGTAAGAAGAGTTAAAAGGTTCCTGAAGAAAACGGGTAGAAAGTTCGTTGGTGAAAGACCAGGGTTTTACAAGTCAAAGGTTCGATGCTATAACTGTCAAAAAAATGGTCACTTTGCCAAGGAATGTACAAATGAGAGAGTCGAACGCAGCCAGACCAGGCCTGCACAACAGAATGGGGGAGATAGTGAGAATAAGGCTATGGTATCTAGACACAATAGTGGGTATAACTGGAATCTACAGGTTGAGGAAGTCTTCGAACAGGTAAATTTAGTTAACATCGAAACTGGAGGAAGCGAAAGGGAGAAGGAGGAAAATCAAGCTTACATGGCAGAAGTGAACGATCAGCTTTCTGAGGTAAGTTCTGAACTCCCTTGTATGCAATGCGAAAATCTGTCTGAACAATTGAAAACAATAACTGATCAGTTTGTTAGTTTGGACGCTCAATTTAAAACGTTAAAAGAAGATCATCATTACACTAAAACTAGAGAAAACAGTTACTCGGTAAAAATAAAAGCTAGTGAAAAAGATATCAGAAGTCTTAAAGCAAGTCTAGCTGAAAAAATACAAGTAATTGATCTTAGTTATGAAGTGTTAGAAGAAAAAACCAAACTAATTGCTGACAGGGATAAACAGATAGCTGATTACCAGGTAAAAGTGGTGGAATTAAACAGAAAAATTGAACAATTTAGAAACTCCTCAGCAATGCTTGATCACATCGTAAGTGTTCAACGTTCCCCAGTTAAAAAGGGGGGAATTGGATATTCTGAAGTTCCACCACCATATAACCATAACTATACGTATGATCTTAGTAATCAGAAATCTGTTGATGTTGAAACTAGTCAGACAGTTCCTGTCAAAGTTTCGATTAAAGAACCCGAAGTTAGTAAAAGTGAAACATGTAAGCCTGTTTCGAATGTTAAGATTTCTGTCCCTAGTTCTGTCTCATCAAATTCGGACAAGACATCCGAATCCAGTGAGATAAAAGAAAAGGTAGTATTACTAAAACGTGGGGAGGAATATAAGCCAACTGAAAAGAATTCTCCCCTAAACCCGTTTGTCCCACCATATGTTAGACAAACGAATAGTAATGCAACCTCAACATCTGAAACAACTGTTGAGACGAAAGTTGAACACATGAGTTGTTTCAAATGCAATCAAATCGGACCCCTAATTGCTAATTGCCCTCTAAATCAGAGATTCAGAGGTATGAGGCCTCCGAAAACTGAGAATAAAACTAATAGTAATTACTATAATGGTAAGAATGCTAACTCTCCAAAATTCAGACATTGGACTAACCCAAGATTTCAAAGAAATCGATCTCAGTTTTTCCCAGTAAACAACCGAACCAACAATTATAATTCAGTTAATTCACTAAGGTTTGGATGGCCTCATAGTCAATTCTCAAGAAGGTATCCTTATAGAACTTACATAAATTATTCTCAAACTGACTTTGAACAGCCAAAGTACGGGAAGCCGTTTAACAGATTTAATCGACCCAAGACCAATAGGTCTTGGGTCCCCAGATTTTGATCCTTTGCTTTAATCGTGCAGGAACAGTTGAACAGGACTGTAAACAATCGGTGGGTTGTGGATAGTGGCTGTTCCCGGCACATGACTGGTAACAAGAATTTGTTACATGAATAGAAACCTGTTCAAGGAGGAAGAGTTAGTTTCGCTGGAGAGAGCGGAGGTAGAATCACCGGTACTGGAACCGTAACAAATGGAAAAATGAAATTGGAGAAGGTGAATTTTGTAGAAGAGTTGAAACATAATTTGTTGAGCGTATCTCAGATTTGTGACAAAGAGTACACAGTGCACTTTACTAAAGATGAAGCAATTGTTCTATATCCTGGTTTCAAGATACCAGAGGCATGGGTGGTGATGAAAGCTCCAAGAGAAAAGAACACATACGTCATAGATATGAGGTCAACTGAGATGGCAACAGAAGAATCATGTCTTCTGTCAAAGGCAACTGAATCGGAGTCCGAATTATGGCATCGAAGAATGTGGCATATACATCTTCGAAAAATGAACTACATTATCAAGAATGGGCTGGTGCTTGGTGTCCCCTTGAAGAATTTCAACTTTGAAGACCAATGCTTATCATGCAAGAAGGGAAAGCAACATAAGAAACCTCATCACACCAAGAAGGTTAATTCAATTGTCGGTACCCTAGACCTGCTTCACATGGATCTCTTCGGTCCCGTGAATGTAAAAAGTCTAGGTGGAACATCGTACTGCTTGGTAATAACTGATGATTACTCTCGATATTCTTGGGTATATTTTCTGAAGACAAAAGATGAGACGGTACAGTTGGTAATGAACTTGATTACCAAGGTTTAGAATATTATGGGAATAAAAGGTTAAGTATATCAGGACTGATAATGGGACAGAGTTCAAAAACTACCAGATGGAGATGTTTTGCTTACAGAAAGGGATAGACCACCAGTATAGCGCCTCGTATACTCCCCAACAAAATGGGGTGGCTGAGAGGAAGAACAGGACGCTAATTGAAGGAGCCAGAACCATGCTGGCTGATGCTAAACTTCCCGTGGTGTTCTGGGCTGAAGTAATTGCCACAGCCTGTTATATCCTTAATCGTGTTTTAACTGTTAAAAGGCTAAATAAAACTTGTTATGAACTTATGCATGGTCGAAAACCAAACTTGAATGGTCTCGAACCATTCGGGTCCCCATGTACGATATTAAAGACAAACTCTAAATTTGGTGAGAAAGCCGACGAATGTATTTTAGTCGGATATGTTGTTGGGACACCCAACAAAAGAGTCTTTATTTTATCGAACAGCAAGGTTGAAGTGGTATGTAACACCGACATCACGAGTTACAAACCACCAATGCCCGGCACGGTACCCGCTGAAGTTTTTGACTATGATAAACTGTTCAAATCCTTTAATATGCCTTACTTGGATTTTGCAGAAGTTGATGAGAAAATTGCTTCACAGATTTTGTATGATGAAGAGGAAAATATTGTGCAACGTCCACGATACGACGAAAGTCAACCTTCCACGTCAAGTGCCGTTAATGCTCCCGCCTCCTCTACTGAAGAAGAATTTTACAACCCTTTTCACTCTCAACAACAATCACCCATTGATAAACTCTCTTCGAACCTGGAAGACAATCTGCAAGTCAGTTCGGTTCCGACTACTGGAGTTCACAAAAATCACCCTTTAGAGAATGTGATAGGTGATCTATCTGACTGTGTACAAACAAGAAGAAGCTTGAATGAGCACACCCGTGTTTACGCAAGCATTAAAGAAACAGGTATCATTAACGAGTGCTTGTACACCTGCTTCATCAGCCAGATTGAACCAAAGAACTATCAAATGGCTCTAAAAGACAGCTCGTGGGTCGAAGCCATGCAAGAAGAGTTAGCCCAGTTCGAGAAGATGGAGGTATGGAAATTGGTTGCAAAACCGAAGAATGTGCATGCGATTGGCACCAAATGGGTTTTCAAATGTAAGAGAGATGACAAAGGAATAATCATCAGGAACAAGGCGAGGCTGGTAGTAAAAGGGTTTAATCAGCAAGAAGGGATCGACTACAATGAAGTGTTTGCTCCTGTGGCAAGATTGGAAGCGATTCGTTTGTTTTTGGCATTTGCTGCACACAATGAGTTGAAGGTGTTCCAGTTAGATGTGAAAAGTGTGTTTCTTAACGGTAAAGTCGATGAGGTTGTGTACGTTGAGCAGCCTCCAGGTTTTCATGACCCAGACTTTCTTGATCACGTGTACAAGTTAAGTAAAGCGCTATATGGACTACATCAGGCCCCTCGTGCCTCGTACGCAACCTTGTCTGATTACTTACTTGAGAATGGGTTCGAAAGAGGAAAGATCGACAGCATGCTGTTTGTTAAGAAAAAGGGGGGAGACTTTCTCCTAGTTCAAGTCTACGTGGACGACATCATCTTTGCTGCTTCAAAAGTCGCCATGTGTCAGGAATTTGAGGAAGTCATGAAAAGGAGGTTTGAAATGAGTGCAATGGGTGAATTAACTTTCTTTTTAGGATTGCAGGTTGATCAGAAGAAGGAGGGGATGTTTATCCATCAAACTAAATATGTCCAAGACGTTCTCAAACGCTTCAAGATGGAGGACGGCACTCCATTTGATACTCCGGTTTACGTCAACCACAAGCTGGGTGTTGATTCAGACAGTGACGCAGATGTGGACCCCACCCAATATCGAGCAATCATAGGCTCTTTAATGTATTTAACTGCATCTAGACCTGACATTATGTTTGCAGTTTGTCTCTGTGCTCGATTTCAGGCAAGCCCAAAGGAATCTCACATGAAGGGAGTGAAGAGAATACTGCGGTATCTCAAAGGCAAGCCTAAGCTGGGATTGTGGTACACGAAAGGGGGAGACTTGGATTTGGTCGCTTATACAGATTATGACTATGGAGGTTGCAATCAGAACAGGAAGTCGACGACCGGTGGATGTCAGTTTTTGGGAGGAAGATTGGTTTCGTGGCAGTGCAAGAAGCAGACCTCTGTGGCCATTTTTACCTGTGAAGCAGAGTACATGGCAGCATCAAACTGCTGCTCCCAGGTTCTTTGGATACAACAGCAATTGCGCGATTACGGTCTGAATTTCACTCAAACTCCTATTTGCATTGATAACACTGCAGCGATCTCAGTAACTAACAATCCTGTAAAGCACAGCAAAACTAAACACATTAACATTCGTCATCATTTTATACGGGATTGTGCTGAGAAGAAATTAATAGTGCTCGAAAAGGTTGATTCGTTAGATAATTTCGCTGATCTTTTTACTAAAGCGTTTGACCGAACTCGTTTTCAAAACCTTGTTGAGTTTAATGGGATTATCAATCCCGAGTAACCGTATTTTTCGTTTTTACTTGAGTAAAAAAAAAAAAATCACTATCGCTTAGAATTATGTCGGTTGCTTCAGTTTGAAGGACATATCTTCGGATGTATTTGGTCCTCACTTCTACTAGTAGATTATGAGGATAGCCATTAACCAGATGAATGAAAGCGACTGGGCAGTTTATGATGTGTTTTTATTATGTCGCTGAAAAATAGTCGTTCATACATAGTTAAAAGGACGCATATTCGTATGTGGTCGGTCCAGCTGATCCATTTGATCTTCAGGATAGTCGTTTACCTGATGACTTTGACTTGATCGGGGCGATAGAATTTAAATTTTTTTTCAGGGAGATGATATAATTTTTTAAGTCTACTACTTCGTAAGAAGTTCCTATACAATGTTTCTAAGAAAATTGATCCAACCTTGGAAAGAGATAGACAAGCTAATTCTGTTTGCTTAACTAGTGAAGTTATTAGGCCTAAAAGACTCTAGAACAATCATTGTATATTATGGTAGCTTTTTATGGTGCGTAAAAGTAGAAGTGATACTAACTAAATCTTCTCGATTTAAAGGGACAACTCATTAAGAGTTGTGTATGTCTCCATATATATCTTTCCGAATGATAGGCAGAAAAGCGATTACCCAGTCATACACGAGCTCGTGAGTGTTCTGATTCCCAAGAAGATAGTGTGTCAAGTACCTGCAGTGATCCAGATTCGGGACTTGCAGTAGTCTACTGTTTGAAGCTATGTAAATCTTAATTATCAAAAAAAAAATAATAATAAAAAAAATAAAAAAAAATAAAAAAAAAAATTTCCTTGTTAAGACTTCTGAAGCTTACAATGTTATACTTATCAATCAAGAGGCAAGAAAGAGAAAGGGTAGAAGACTCTAAAAGATCAAGATGTATTTACGGTTTAATCAGACACTACGGGTCGAGGTCAACTCGGGGTGACTCGGGGAAAGTCAAATAAGCTTTGAGAATAGATGGGAGGCATCACAATCTCTGATGTGTTGTACGTTTATATTTTGAGCTTAATTGAACCTAATCCGTATCACAGAAGCGATGAAAACCATACTAAGTTGTTTACCTGCTTATAACCTGTTCTTAATGTCATAATACAGCTGAACATGGATCTATGTGACAGTCACTTAACTAGTATGATTCCTGTTCGGATCTTTTCTAAAACATTCTGGTCCCCGTCAAGACTGAAATTTGATCCCGTGTACTTTATTTCTAAATTTTCACTGCATATGTCGTTTTATGGTTTAAAACTTGGTTACTTGATCTTTGATCGTGACATTTAAATCTTTAAAGGAAATTTTAGAAGACAATGTATAATGTTCAAATTTATAAGGGTCTGTTCTGTAAGTTTAATACTAAGCGAAGTTAGTAAAAGGGCGAACTTGTTACAGGGCGAAGTTAAGGGTAATCGAAGTTAACCCTAACTTCGCCTGTGTAATGTCAGCCCTATATAAATGACTTTTGGTCAAACACCAGTTAGTATTTTCAAAACCCAGCGAAGTTATCATTATAACCCTCGGCGAACTTGTCAATTGAATCAAACTTTATTATTTTTCCTCAATTTCAATCAGTATTAAAGGTGTGTAGAGTCGGGATAACGTATAATTCATATCGATCATGTCAATCAGATGTCGTTTTGGTCCGGGTTGTGACCTCGTTCATGCTAACCCTTATACACCCGCTTTTCAAACTCGTTTTTATTGTGTTCGTAATCAACTTGATCATCTAGATAAAAACATGTTTTTTTGAGTCTACAATCATCAAATTATCCAAAAGACATCTCGTTTGGACGTCTAAACCTTTGCCGTTTCAGTTCAGGCGAAGTTATAGTTTAGGCGAAGTTGTTCTCAACTTCGCCTAAGGCTTAACTTCGCCTGTTACTTTAAATTTTAAATTAATCAGGGGTGAAGTTGTTCAAGGGGCGATGTTATTCTTAACTTTGCCTTAGGCTTAACTTCGCCTGATGCTTTAAATATTATTTAAAAGTTAATCTGTTGTCAGGCGAAGTTATTGTATAGGCGAAGTTGTGCTCTACTTCGCCCTATGTTTAACTTCCCTTGCCCACTAATGTTTATCTTAACTTCGTTCATGGTAATAAGCGAGGTTACGATCTTCCTTGACGATTCTCTAACTTAGACCGTTTGTGGTGCAGATATGGCAGCTGTAGCCGGAGCCGGTGGTGCTGGTGGTGACGAAGGTGGTGATAACAACCGCCAATTCTTTCCGGGGCACAATATGTACATCACACTGGACCCGGATGCTAGCGGTGTTGATGATTATCGCGAGATCATCACTTTTATGATTCGCTCGCGTATTTTCCATGCTATTACTACAACTCTGCCCATTTCTCTGCCAAATATAGAAGACTTCTGGCAGACGATTGAATACGATTGTAGAGTTGAACCCCCAGTAATGCGCGCCACCGTAAACAATCAGGTGGTGCAGTTCTCATCGGAACAGATAAGGGTCGCTTTGTAGTTTGGGAACGAAATGAGAGATGACCCTACGGACTTTGTTGCTCCATTCAGAGATGGTACATTTTTAAAAATGGGCTATTCTGGTCCATTGGGTGACACTCAGAGGCGCAAGGGATTTTGTTGGATCAATGGCGCTTTCTCATGCACGTGATGATCGTGTGCATGTCGGGTAGAAAGGCTGGTACGGATAGTATAGGTGCCACGATGCAATCGGCAATGACAGCACTGACTTACAACAAGCGTTATAGCTTCAGTCAGATGGTGTTCTATGAGATAGACCGTCAGAGACGAGCGGTGGCTCGTGTAAGATTCTTAATGTATCCTCGGTTTTTACAAATGATCTTGAATCATGTAGCTCCTACGCTACCTCAGCGCCGTCCGATTCGTTATGTGGAGAGTGTCAGCAAGAGAATTTTTGCACAGTGCAGAGCGTCGAGTGCTAGAAGTAAACCAGAGCTTCGTCCTTGACATACTCCGCTATTTGGGTATTTGATAAACCTAGCGTATGTTGCTCCTAGTGGAGACGAGTTTCGGGATCCGGCACCGCAACAGGCTGCTGTTTCTCAACCACCACCTGTGGTACAGCAAGCACTACCTGCTGCTCCTGTTGTGGCACCGGAGGAACACGTAGACCTTGAAGCTGCTTTTGGTGGCCAAGGATTTTTTGATATGGAATGAGTCGATCCTGAGGAAGAGGTTCAGGTTTCCGTTGCACAGGTTTCTAGTATGGATGTGCAGTTGGTAGCTACGTCGGGAGCTGATTATAAAAGAACCGATTCTGACTCCTCAGCTGATGAGGTTGCTGAAGCAAGACAGATACTGGTCGCTCAAGAGAGGATTCACGGTAAAAGAAAGAAAGATACTGATGACAGTGAATCTGATTTTGAGGAGGAGTTGGGTCGGTTGATTCGTCGATCTAAAAGGGCAAGAACGGGTGAAGGATCAGGTGCTGGTGAAAGCTCGAGGGTGGTTCGTTTCTCTCCACCTGCTCTATCTGGTATGACTATGGTCCCTGCATCGTTGCCTGTGACAGGACCGATCACCTCAGGTGCCCCCGTTTTGACAACATCATCTTCTTTTGGCATTCCACCTACCACATTTCAGCTTTCGACTCCAGAAATTGTGTCCTTGCCACCTCCTACACTTACTCCATCGGAGGTTGTTGCAAGATTCGCTGAGTCGATGCTGGTTGCCACCGCAGGGTTATCTGTTACAATACCACCTGCGGTTACGTTTCAACCTGTTTCTGATGTCCCGGCTACTTTGGGGATCCCTTCACCGTATGCTCAAGACACCTCTTATATGAGTTTTGATTTTGATGCAACCTTATCTGACTCGGACATAATAGCAGCTCTTGAAAGGGTCGTAGCGGAACAGTCGAGAATAAATCTGATCCAGACTCACGCTATTCAGCGCGTTGTTGCAGAGAATCAGATTCAGTCGTCCCTCCTGATTGAGCACGGTAAACTTTTTGATGCCTTGAAACAGTTCTTGGCATCTCAGGGGGAGACGAGCTGCAAAGGCGACGAGTTGAGGACGAAGAAGAGGAATGATCGAGGCGATGATCCCAATGCATTGAAAGGTGCAGGTGGTGAGTTGCCAAGAACTGAACAAGCTCTTGGGACTTCCACATCTCAGGGGGAGTCTACTAGTGCAACTGGTGAATCGGGGGGTGATGACGTGGTGGTAGTGGATGATGAGGAGATGGTGGATGTTGATATTGAAGGTGACGACGATGTGTTACCGATTGAAGAGATTGAGAAGATAGGGGCTGAGATTGTGATTGACAGTGATGTTGAAGAGGGAGAGATTGTGGAGGATAACATTGAGCATGAAATTCCGGAAGCTGATAAGTCAAATTTGGGTCAAGATACGGGAAGCGAGGAGACTGAATGGGAAGAGCAGCCGAGATGGAAAGAAGGCTACGCTCAATGGTTCGTAAAGACAAAGAAACCGACGGTTCCTACTATGTTCAAGAAGAGTTACAACATCAAAGGATATGCTGAATCGAAGAAGGGGATTATATGCTGGTTATATGATGAGCAGTTGAGGCTGTTTGTGATTAAACGTTTTGACGGAGTTCAGTATTTCAAGAGATTGTTGAGATCGTTGAATACCTTGCCGGAGTGTGAGGTGAAGGACTTAGCCAAGTTGGGGTTGATAAACAGGAGTGATGATAATATGGCTAGGATTATTGGGAAGATCGTTTGGAAAGAAAGTATAAAAGATAAAAAGTTCGAGTTATTAAAGCCGTAGAAAGGAAAGCTCGTTGAAGATAAAGACAGAGGTATGAGAGCTGATGGCAAACCTTGGATGATAATGAAGTATAACCCGATCCGGTGTTTAAAAGAAGTGCCGATGAAACAGATGCCCAAGGATGTCCTAAAGAATCTGAAATGGTGGTATGTCGATAGTGAAACAGCTGAAGCGGTAATGGAGGATGAAGATGAACAAGAGTTTCTTAGAGTGTATGATCCTATGCACTTGGTGAATTTGTCTCAAGCTGATTTGCAGGTGCTGAACGAGAAAAAGATATTCTATATTCCGGCATTGAAAGAAGAAGCCAAGAAATATCAGAGAGTAGTTTCCGTTTGTGTCAGAGAAGGAGTTCATGCTTGAAGACGGGTGACTTGAGTTTTGGGATTACAAGACACGTGATTGAAGTTAGAGATATGAAGCTACTGCCAAGGGGGAGTCTGTTGGTATATGATGTCAGTAGTTCAGTATCTAGTGTCTGTAATCGCGTTAGTTTGTTTTGGTTTTGGTTTGTAAAGGTTGTCCCACAAGTTCGCCTGTTATAAGCGAACTTGTGGAACAAGCGAAGTTATTGACAACTTCGCCTAGCATGTTAGGCGAAGTTGTCGAAAGATATATATGTTTGGCTACGGCTTGTTTTGTAAGAGTGGTTCTGTACGTGTAATTGTGATTTGGCTATCACGTGTTAAAGGAGTTGCAATACAGCGTGTCTATTGAGTATTGTAACATGTCTTTGTACTTGGGTTTAACGTATATCATGTCTAACACTCGTATCGTCTTACGTAGGGATTCCGCACCTACGTAATACGAGATATTTCCGTGTAGATCCGGCTGGGAACCTACATCAGCTCTCTTTGACTTCATCACCATATCATCTACGTAGACCTCCATGGTTGTACCTAGCTGATCCTTAAATATCATGTTGACCTGTCTTTGGTATGTTGCCCTTACATTTCTTAGTTCGGATGGCATAGCAATATAGCAGTATATGCCGGTAGGAGTCATGAATGCTGTATCCTCTTGATCAGATGGTTCCATCTGAATTTGTTGAAATCCAGAGGAAGCATCCATAAAGGTGAGCATCTCATGTCTTGCTGTTGCATCCACCATGGAATCTATATGTGGTAACGGGAAAGGATCCTTGGGGCATGCCTTGTTTAAATCAGTAAAATCGACACATACCCTCCACTTTCCATTCTTTTTAGAAAAAACAACCACATTAGCTAACCATAGAGGATAGTTAACCTCTCTGATCATACGGGCCTTAAGAAGTTTTTCAACTTCTTCTTGTATGATCGTGTTCCTCTCAGGAGTGAATTTCCTTCGCTTCTGATGGACGGGTTTAATTGATAAATCAAGGCCTAACTTGTGAGTAATAACCTCCTTAGAAATACCTGTCATGTCTAAATGTTTGAAGGAAAACGTGGATTTTCTTCGCTTTAGGAATGATATCATATCCTCCTCAATTTCACTAGGAATACTGGATCCTAGGAACACTTTCACATTTGGATCCTCGGGGTCCAAGGATACTTCCTTTATGCCCTTCTCCCGAGCTTCCAGCACATCCCTAGGATGTTTCTGTGGTTGCTATGCTATAGTTTGCTTGGCTGTCGGATTCATTGATGAAGAATAATAGTTCTTGGCCTCCACCTGATCACCGTCTATCCTCACTACTCCCCAAGGAGTTGGGATTTTAATGCATTGGTGGTAAGTAGAGGCCACACCTTCATCCCATGTAACCAAGGCATTCCTAAAATAACATTGCAACAAGAAAGGTTATAAATAACACAAAATCTTTGGTAAGAATTTAACCCTTCGATATATATTGGGAGGTTAATGTCCCCCAATGTCTTCTTGGTTTCTCCACTGAAACCAACTAGCACCGATGTCCTTGGGATGACCTCCGAGTCTGGTATGTTAATCTTCTGAAGAACATTATGTTGGATGATATTGACTGAGCTCCAACCATCTACCAAGATCCTGCGTACATAACGGTTAGCAATAAATAAAGTGACAATCAAACCGTCGTGATGAGGATCCTTGTCACACCCTCAAAATCCACTAACGGAGTTTTACCTTCAGAGGGTGTGAACTAACAGGATCGGAATCAATAGTTATAATCAAACCATAAAAACATTAAATGAAAATAAGTGCGGAAGCGTAAATATATAAACCAAGTGTTGCGCCACGCAGGACGACTTAAAAACCCACATAGTAACAGTTTTAAACAAGTTTGCATAATCAATAGTGTTCAAAACAATGCATGATCCTATACCGCGCGCCCACCTCGGCTACCTGAGAATAATATACTAAAAGTGTCAACACGAGGTTGGTGAGTTCACAAGTTTATATAAAATAAAGCGTTTAGCGTTTTGCGTTAAGCGTTTTGCATTTAACGTTTTGCGTTTAGCGTTTTGCGTTACCAGATAGTGTTAAATCAATTATATATCGATAGGTAGCTAGCCTATACAACAAGTATTACTAAGTGTTCGACACCGAAGCTGACTGTTTATCATGTGCCTTGCCACCAGGTCTATCCCGACCATGGTAATGTGTTTAGCCAAGATTTCACCCACTCGACCTCTAGTCGAGCTTAGCGTTGGGTGGGGTTTGTCAAACCAGTAGTACTACTCAACAATGACTCGCTATTTTACAATACTAAACGGTTCGATGTGTGAAGGACTTCAATTATTTCGTTTGCCACTTAGCTTTACAAGTGATATATAATTTACTAACAAAATCTAAAAGCGTTTTCGGAGTATGTTATCTCCCCCAAGTGAAAAGCGTTTAAAGAGTTTAAAAGGGGTAAGTGAAACTCACTGTTTGCGAAGAATTCCCAAAAACAAGTCACCCAAGTGATGCGTGTCACAGAAAACTCTCACTAACGTTCTATAACAACAAGGAGATTTTCTAAGAGTCGGAACTATTATTGAGTCTCTAGACTCGGCACATAATACTTAAGCACAAGATACGTTTCGTGTTCGTTTGTGAATCGTGTGTGACTTAACAAGCACATTTGTGATATGTTACGTGTGTGAACAACTATTTACGTGTCAAGTGTTAATGGTGTACATATTTTGAAAATATTCCCCGCAAGGGCAATTTGGTCAAAACATAACAATCATCTAGTAATTATTCCCCGCAAGGGCAATTTAGTCAAAACATAACAATTATCTAGTAACAGCACGTTTCATGTATTTTCACAAAGTTCAGCAACTAGTTTCATCACGACAGAATTCTACTTGAAAGACTACCCTATTCAACAGATCATAGTATCTCAATTAATTCACAAAAAATCATCACAAAAGCACACATGTGTTAAGTTTCCAGAACATATTTTATTATATTTTTATTCCACATAGATTTCTCACAATAATCAAAATATTACAGCAAACTCACAACAATCAAATTTATGCGCAACAGAATTTTATTTGAAATTCCCGTTAAATGAAAAATCTAATTAATGCAAGATCAAATGGGTTAGGTTCTTAACTCAACAAGTTAACTTCCAGAAGTGAAACCAACCCATTTGGTCTTGTAGTTCATGAGATATGCTAATTAAAAAACAACTTAACAACAGGTCTCACAACTCAGATTTGCACATCAGTTTTGTAAAATCATAAAGATTAACTTTTACTTGTCCAAAAATTACAAACTTGGACTTTATAGAAAGTAGACTCAACATAGCACCCTGTGGTGTTAACAACCTCAACCAATTTCCACATTAACAATTCGTTACAGTCCATTGAACATCAACATCACAATCTGTCCAGAAACAGTTTGCATCCAAACTCAACATATTAATCATCTATAGACCACAATCCGTTCATATGACATTCTAGACATCATAATCACTATCCATGCACATCAATTACACACTACATACATGATTAGGGTTTTACTTGAACTCAAAATCAAAGAAACAAGCGATTAACATGCAATAACATCAATTCTAGTTATCAAATCAACAATCAATACATAATTAAACATCATCTAATCAAAACAAAGCATATGAGCACCATATATATAATTTTCGAATCTAGGGTTTAGAATTAAACCTTCAAAAGCCCAAAAACAAGCAAGAGGAAGGTGAGAGATGACTAGAAACGGGTGTAGGATGCTTCAATTGTGAAAAACAAGATCAAAAAGAGGTGATATGATGGTGTTTGTGGGCTGCAGATCGCAAGGGAGAAGGAGGGGGGGGGGGGCTGCCGTCGCTTTTGAGAGACGGAAAGAGAGGATTAGGGTTTTTGATTAATATTATTTAATAACAATATGTTGCACTTAAGTCCCTCAACTTTCAAATGTTACTTTTCTAGCTTAATTATCTTAGTTCTTGTTTCTTGT
Source organism: Bidens hawaiensis (assembly GCF_021521415.1). Taxonomy (NCBI): domain Eukaryota; kingdom Viridiplantae; phylum Streptophyta; class Magnoliopsida; order Asterales; family Asteraceae; genus Bidens; species Bidens hawaiensis. The sequence goes on from NW_027493785.1 coordinate 200,098, forward strand.
TTAGCATCACACATAATATAATCAAGTAACACATATGTTAACATAAGGTTATCACGTATTTGTTGTTTAGATGTTCGTCATTTGTTCACCAATAGTTTGTGTCAACTCGTTTGCGTTTCGGTGCAATTCCCGAAAGACTACACATGTAGTAATTGTCAAGCGTCATTTAAAACCTTATTTTAAATGTAATTAGATGTGCGTTCTAGATCAAGTGATCTTAAGTTTGAATTGACGGAGTTTGAGTTAACGGAGTTAACCTGAAATTGACGAGTGTCACAATCCTGGATGCTTGATTTATCTTCTTTATCAAAGAAGATTCTTTTTTCGGTCATCAAAGTGGTAGATATAACCGGTCGTTCCCCATTATCCAACTTGGTTTCCTTGGAAAGTCTCTTAGCTGCGGAGAAGGAAGTGCCGCATATGTCCGATCCTTTGAAGATAAAGTTGATCACTTGAGCATCTGGTGGGAGCGGAGTTGCTTTTTGAGGAACCTCTTCAAGATCCTGGATCATAGACTTTTTCCTTCCCAAGAGCTCCTTAAAGTGACCCTTGCTCAAGAGGTATCCAATTTCCCTCCTTAAACCGATGCAATCATCCGTCATGTGGCCAAATCCTCATGGAAAGCACATCACTTGGATTTGTCTCTGAAGGTGGTTGACTTTTCGTTCTTTCGGGGCCACCTTGCTTTCTCACCTAGATCCTTCATGGCACAAATTAAACCATGGGTATCTACTGAGAAGCAGTATTCTGAGATGCTTGGGTAGTCTTCCTCATCGTCTCCTTCTTCAACTGCTCGGACGTTCTGATTATTGAATTTGGAGTAGGGTTTCGAGTTGTTGTTCTTGAACGAGAACCCTTGCTTCTTGTCGAAGGATTCTTGCTTTGTTTTATTCCCCAGACGATCCTGGATCCTCTTGTCATCTTCCAACCGTATGAATTTGAGTGCCCTGTTTCTTACTTCATCTAAGGACCTGTAAGGAGTCATCACAAGATCATCATAAAAGGGGAGCCCCTCTGAAGTCCCATCTTGAATTTTTCAACAGTAGTAGCCATGTTAAGATTAAGGATTTCCCGAGCTTCCCTGCCAAACCTCGTAACAAAATCCCTAAGATATTCATCACTAGGCTGGATAACTCGGTATAAATCACTAGTTAACTTCTCAAATTTCCTACTACAGGAAAATTTACTGTTGAACAAGTTAACTAAGTGCGAGAAAGAAGTAATTGAAAAGGGAGGAAGACTTAGCAGCCATTTTAATGCAGATCCTGTCAGTGTGGATCCGAAACCTTTGCACAGACAAGCCTCCTTGAGCCTCTCAGGAATTGGATTAATCTCCATACGCTCCCTATATTGTGTAACGTGCTCCTCAGGATCTGTGGTCCATTCATAAGTCTTCATGTTGGGGTCTGGAATCGCTTCGGGATTTCAGCATCACATATAGGTGGAGCGAAGCTGGATAACTTGTGGCTCCCTTCCGGTATCTCAGGAATTGGACGGAGTACCCTGGGTACACTGGATATCATATCCTTAAGTTTTTGTAGTTCCTTAGCCATAGCTTGGTTGATACCTGCATCCTGCATGGAACCACAGTTAGCATCTAAAGATATAGGATCATAAAAGTTACCTCTTTGTTGGGTGAAGGTTGGCATTCCAGAGGAGTGCTTGAGGTAAGAAGCGCCTGCTACTGGAGTTGGTCCACCCGAAGCTATAGTCTGCATGGGGATTATATCTCCTTCATGGACCTCAAATGACCTTCGATGTTGAACTCCTGAGGATCCTTGATCCTGGATGAAGGATCTTTGACTGGGGTTGAATTATCCTAATGGTTGAGAGTTGAAGGATCCTTGAAGATACAGACATGAGGATCCTGGTTGAAGGATGGATGATCCTTGCTGGAAAGTTGAGGAGTCCATAGACCCCGGTTGAAGGATGGATGGTTCTTATTAGAAGTATGAGGATCCTTGAGCTTGCTGACCCATGGACCCCTGTTGAAGGATGGATGATCCTAGCTGAAACAATGAGGATCCTTGAGTCTGTGGACCAATGGACCCTTGTTGAAGGATAGATGATCCTTGAGTGAACTGAGCCAAGGATCCTGGAGTGGTGAAATCCAGCATCCTAGGCATCAAGGGAGTGTGATCCTCCACTAACCTCTTAGTCTTCTTGAGATCTTCAATATCCCGAAGGATCCTCTGGTTAGTCTCGGTTTGCTGCTCCATATATGCTTTGACCTGCGAAAACATACTAGAAACATCATGGTTAGTATTAACTACCAAAGTAGCAGCATTAGTTTTCGAGCTCTGGAAGACAGGTAGTTAAGTCTTGTTTCTAGAAACATCAGCCCTTGTTGTCCCCATGATTGGAGGAGGCATCGGTGGCAAGGTTCTTGAAGAGAGAGGAACCGATGATGGCATGGTTGATGAAGCAGAGGTTAATTGAGAGGCCATTGATAGTGATATGGGTATGAAAAGATTGAAAATGATAGAAATAATATGGATTATAGCACCAATTGCCCCACGGTGGGCACCAAATTGTTTTGGATAAAAATGAGCTAAGAATAATGTATCCAAATCCGTAATTGTGATGGTTAGTGATACGACGATGATAATGATTGTACAAACGAAATAAGGTTGAAAAACGTGATTTGTTGCGAGGAAAAACCCTTTGATCTTGTTCAGATCAAAAGAAAAAAACCCCGGGTGATGACAACTCGTTGATCACCAATTTATTAATCCAAAAAGGTTACAAGTGTTTGGAGATTGTTATCGATATTACAATGATTGCTAGTGAGTAGAGAGAATTTTGAGTTCTGCTCTTAGTGTGTGTGTGTATACAAGTGAGTCCTAATCGATCATTATCTCGATGTTTATAAAGGAAATTATACATAACAATAACTCCTAACTATCCGCCACTCTTTAACAACTCCTCTAACGTTCGTTTGACCACGTGCTAAGAGCTTTCCAGTAGCGAATATTAAGGTAGACTCAGTCATAGAGTCGTTGCTCTTGTTGAATAATAACCTGCACACATGAAACAATTGTTAATAATACCAACCTCTGAGGATCCTTGATCTTTGACATGGCTCTGGAACTCTTCAAGAGGATAACTGATCCAGACACATCTTCAAGGATAACATATCCTCAACATTAAAAATATCAGTCCTAACAATGCCCCCTCGAATACATAGGTATTCGAATAGAGGGAGTGTTCAATAAGTAGGACTATTCGAATACAAATGTATTCGAATACAACTGTATTAGAATACAGGGGAAGACAAATGTAGAGACACCCGAATAGAATAGAATAGACAAGACTTAACCATTTCTACTAAAACCTGAATAATGCGATTATGGTAAGTACGATACATATAACTAATGTATAGTTAACCGAGCCCAGTTAAAGAGAGGAATAACCGTTAACGGTGAATGTAACATGATTCATGTGAGTTTTTAGCCTCATTTATTGTGATGTTTTCCGGGGGCGTGTGCATACTCTATGTGATTAGTTAATACACTTACCTTAAGTGGTAAGTGTATGCCTTATGTGATTTATATATGAATGAATGCTTGATGGTGCGTGAACAATCTTCGGATATTGCATATACCGCCAGGTGATAGTTTGAAGTTATGATTGTTATATATGATTTAAAAATGATGTATGTATGTATGGAAGATATAGTTATGATAGTATAGAAAGGTATGGTATGGTTGTATGGAAGAAAGGGATCCGGACCCTAATAATACTCGAGGCAGAAAGGGAACCGAGCCCTAATAATACTCGAGGCAGTAGGGCGTAATGCTCTTTAAAACGTAGAAGTATGAGAGTAATATTGAATATAAAAGTATGAAAGAAAGGGAAGAATGAAAGAAAGAAAGAGAGTATATAATTACGTATGTATGAAAGAAAAGGTAAGCAGGTTATATGATATGTATCTTCGGATGTGTATGTATAAGTATGTGAATGTATTGTATGTTACCTGATTATCTAAAACTCACTCAGCATAACTAACTTTTAGTATGCATGCAGGTAAATAAACTGAAGCAGCTGGCTTGAGGGATTGACACATGGCGTGATTTGAAGGGACTAGCATCGAAAGAAAATTTGTCATGATGTATTAATAAGCTGCTTTATGTTATGTTTTAAAGACAAGTATTGAAAGTTTTTAACAAATGGTTGACTTTTATTATTTTCGCGAAAGTTTTAATTAACTCTAATATTTAGAACTTTATATATGAGTAAATCCAACGCCAAAGTAGGGCACCGGGAATGGGCCTTACACTGGGCTTACCAAAAATCTTAACCAGGATTTCACCATACAAAACATGGACCATCCACCCGGGTTAAGCAGATGTTAATAACAATTTTAAAGTGCAGGAAAGATAAAGGAAAGGGGCCAAAGGCTTCATCCCCAAAAAATAGAGGATTCATCCACCTTTGCTACCCCTCATAATTGTCTTATGCATCACAGATCCTTTATCCTAGTTAACTATTGTCTTAGTATAAACCATCAAATACCCATCAAAACACAAATAAATTAAAAAAAGTGGGCTCGGGCCTTGTCTTCTTTATCCTTCATTGCCCACTTTAGTAGCCTCCTCCTCTGTGCTGCATCCTTTTGTGCTTCAGCCATCTTAGCCTCTTGACCACCAGCCGCAGTTACCGTGCTTTCACCAGCTTCATCTTCACCACCGCCCAATGCTGCCAGAGCCTGTTTCCATTTTGCCAAATCCAACGTGACTTGTCAGAAGAAGGATCATTGGACTCAATCACAGTCTTCTTTATCCTTCATTGCCCACTTTAGCAGCCTCCTCCTATGTGCTGCATCCTTTCGTGCTTCAGCCATCTTAGCCTCTTTACCACCAGCCGCAGTTACCGTGCTTTCACCAGCTTCATCTTCACCACCGCCCAATGCTGCCAGAGCCTGTTTCCATTTTGCCAAATCCAACGCCGACTTGTCAAAAGAAGGATCATTGGACTCAATCACAGTCTTGATCCTAGCTTGAAGAATAGACTTAGCGCCCCATATTTTTGATTCGTTGGCAGCACGGGTCACCTCCTCTTGCATCTGAGCCTCAATCGAGGATGCGTGTTCCTCATCGTGTTTCTTCTCCTTAGTCAGCCTGGTGATAGTCTTCTTTTTAGCAGCGGCCATAGATCTCATTCCTGACAGGATCCATGACATGTTTTCTATAATAACCCATGACCCATAAAACTTTATAAAAATTTGAAAAATAAATTATTGTGTGATACAGGTTTCGAATCTACGACCTTAGATTTCAAACAAAAAGTGCTTACCAACTTCACTAAAGTGGTAATTGTGTTTAATTTCTTGACTTAACATATATATATAAATGCAATTACAATATTAAATTATTTATTTAAACACCATTTGTAACACCCTTGGCAAACACAACATCGTCCCACTCTTAGGCAAATCCCACATCGGCCGTGGACAAGAGTGATACTTGGTTCATAAGTAAATGTCATGCCTCTTCAATCACCAACGCGTTTTGGGCTTAGTTGGCTGTGGAGCACATGAAAATCCATGGTTAAGCGTGCTTAGGTGGAAATAGTACTAGGATGGATGACCTCCTGGGAAGTCTCCATCTTGGCAACCAAAAACAAATCCGTGAGCTCTTCGTGGGCAGAGCGGGCAATATTGGTGGTGCGAGGGGCCGGATGTTACAGGTGGTATCAGAGCCACTCTTGTGCTGTTCGGGATGATGGGACACGCCTCATCTAGGACGCTGAGTCCAAAGGGGGGTTGTTTGTAACACCCTTGGCAAACACAACATTGTCCCACTCTTAGGCAAATCCCACATTTATGAAAAACAAAATCATTATAAAAACAATTAAACTTTTATTATTTAAATTATTTCCTCAACGTATCCTTCATCTTGTAAACCTTTATTTTTGATCCTCATAGAATGTATTCTTTGAGAAATCATCGTCGTCCTCGACATCAATCGTCTGGTTACCATGACCACTGTATGGCCGCCTGTATCGCCAAGAGTTAACGGCCGCAACCACTAAAATATAAACTCAAATTCAAAACATTAATACAACCAATTCAAACTTCTTCATTATCTTCCTTCATGGAAATTTTAATTAATTTACCCCTACTCATACTCACAACAACAATAACGAAAACAACAAGTACAAGTCTAATCATAAAAACTATGATGTTAATCAAATCAATCATCAACCTCGACAAAAGTCAAAGTATCTTGATCAAGAAAAGTCTTTATCGGTGTTCATTCGTATTGCCCACTAGTAACTTTCATCATTCGACTCAATCCTCATGTCGTATTGCACCCAATGTAATCGCTTCGATCATCCTTGCATACACTTGACCTATACCGCCTAATACACAAGTTGTCCCACAACAACCTAACCCTCATGCACAACCGGATGCCCTTACTACTCGTGCGTGCTACCATAGAGGAGACCCAATCCTCTTAGTGATATATGCCCTCAGATTATCTAAACTACTCAGGTTCAAACTATAGTTACACCTACCACACTCCCCATCAAGTCCCAACCTGTCGATCCCTTTTCCTTCAAGCTCCTCTTGTCAAGCAACATCATTCGTACGTAACCAAAACTTATCAGATTCCGCACCCGCAATTTCAAATTTACCAAGCCTACTCTAACCAGTCAACCTTCTTGCAAACCGTTCGAGCTCCAGTTACCCAAGAGATGTCGGATCAATCTACCACGATTGCTTAAGCCCTCATGGATCGAATCACCCAAGACACTTAAGTTTCAAGACATGCGCAACTTAAAATTTAAACTACTAGAAGAATTTGCCGCTCTTCGTATTCCATCTTTATCGACTCTTTAATAAATTTAGAATTAACGTTTTTATGAATTATTGAGGTAGCAATTAAGATTTTCATTTTTTGTGCCCCTCGAGTAAAGTTAAAAATTTTCGAAGGGTTGTTTTAAAAAATTTCCCATTTTAAATAACCAAACTATAAACTTTTGTCTATTTAAAGACGTCTCACCTAAAACTCCTTTCCCTAAAGGATTTCTTTTCTTAACACTATATTTTCAAACGTTTTGTAAGTCCACACGATGGGACGAATCATGTGGACCATCCGACGATGAAAATAATTATGGTCCGGAACATAATTATCGAATTCCTCGCATGGAAATCATGATGCGTAAGATTGTGTGTCATAATATAGAATCGAAAGTAGTTGGGATAACGGTACAAATGTAAAGATGATAAGGACATGGTGGATACGCCGCCGGTACATACTATATATAAGTGCCCTTATCGAATTTTCATTTGAAGCGTTGTTTTAACTATTCAAAGTTCTGTGTCCTGATAAATTTTTAAATTTTATTTAAATTTTTCTTTCTCCAAACTTTAATGGTTTTGTTATAGTGCCATTTAATTTCGAGACGAAATACCCTAAAGTAGAGGAGACTGTAACAACTCGAATTTTATAAATTAATATTCATTAATCCTAACCTGACATGTTTTATTTTCGAGAATTTGTACCAATAAAATATCGCGTTATTCGAGATAATATTATTTTATTAACTGTTGTTATTATTTATTTAATATAAATACAAATTTACTTTGAAAGATATACATTTTCTACCATAAAGTAAATTGTAATCTCCATGTGTACCTCTCTTCATACTACAGGGACCTAGTTGTAAAACCTGCCTTATAATGTTTTAACCTAGAACCATATTCAAACCATACCCATGATCCATATTCGCATCCGTTACCCGTATGTGTTAACTTGCACCTTAATTCTCATTTTTTATTTGGAAATTGAATCATTAGTGGTGTTAATCATACTAAATCGGCCTAACCGATAACACGAATTTAGAAAAAAGATCATACATTATTTGTATTGCTTCATATGATAGTCGCTTATAACCCATTTTTTATTATACATCATATCAAACACTATATTCCAATTAAATCTACAAGAACGACCTTATAACCATCGTCGTTCATACCCGCATAATTAATTATATTAACAAGACCTGAATAACCCGATTCTGATCCTTGTCCAAGCCGTCGCTGCCATCACCATTTACATCATCGTCCGAACATCCAATAAGGTAATTACTTATATGGATAGACTCGTCTGGGTCGCTGTTAAATAACCCTAACACTAATTGATCAAATCCCTAACGGTTTACACGATTATGATTTTTAGGGTTCTTAGTCAATTTGGTTTTATCGGATGCTTGTATATAATTAATAATTCTTATGCTTTAATCATTTGGTTGGTTTGTACTTGAAAGAACCCGTGTTCTCACACGGACGAGTGGACAGCTATATGCGGTCTTATCAAGAGTTACATGCAGACATAGACTAAAGATTTTGATTATTGATAAACAATAAGGTATATTGACCAATATAACCATAAATGTAGTGTACGCGAATATTTTATTTATTTGTAAAAATTTTGTGTAATGTTTGTTTTGTAATTTATGTAATTTTAATAAAACTTGGAATTGTATTAACATTATGTAATAATTGTGTTGTTAATTGTATTTTGGTTAATGTTTGAAGTTTATAATTTCCATCAATTCCACGTGTAATACATGGGACTCAAACTAGGATAAAATGTATGACAGGTGAACTTTTATACCAACATCGATCAATCTAAGAAGCAAATCCACTGTTGAAGCATGAACTTCTACTACTTAGACACCAAAACCAAGAAATATCCAAGAGGGAATTTGTTAGTACATAAAATGTCTGTCGCTTTGGTATTGTCTTGTAGTGGTTAACGAACTGAAACTGTTAGATCTACATTGTTAAGGAGCGTGTAAGTCATGTTACCACCATATAAGACTTATACAGCGTATAAGTCTTATACTCTGGGGAGACTTATACGTTCCATAGGTTCTAGTATAAATAGGCTTATCATTGTCATATGTTAGTAGATCTTTGGAGTGTTTGTTAGTCCAACTGTATTTGTTCTATAATTGTTATAGATATTGTAATTCATCATTCATGGAAATCTATGAGAAATAGAGACAATATAATGAGTAATCTTGTTGTTTTCGATCACGTTTAGGGATTCCGCACCTTCACGTTGATTCTAGATATCGAACTACGTCTTGTTCATGACACAAACACGTTCCCACATGTGGTATTAGAGCTTTGGTGCTCGATATCGGAAGAAAATATAAGAACTGCTCGTTTTACGTCAAGAATCGATCTATTTCTCAATTCGTTAGAAGTTTGTTCCGAATTATTTAAAGTCAACATGTCCAAAATCTCAGGAATTGTTCGCTTTTGTTTATTGATTGTGTCTGGAAAGTTTCGTTGGGTTTTGAGTTCGTTTGCTTGTTTAAATGTCAAATTTCGTTAAAAATCGTAAAAAATTGCCCGTTCCAAAATTAAAATCCAATTGCACCGAAATTTCGTTTTGATATTTGGAACATTTCTGGAAAATTTCGTGTGATATCGAGCTCGTTTGATATGTCAAATGTTGAAAAACGTTAAAAAATTTTTAGCTGGTTGGACTTATACGGACCTAAGGACTTTTACAGAGTATAAGTGACTAGTTGGACTTATATGCCCAAGGAATTATATGCCCAAATACTTATATGCTCTAAAAACTTATACGCTCAAACTTATACGTTTGAAATACAAAATTTTGAAAATTTTCAAAATGGAATTTTTAAGTTTGTTTAATGATGAAATTGCATTGAGAAGAAACAGAAGGCCGGTTTTGAAAAAAGAATTTGTTGATTTTGAGATGATGAATGGAGAATCGTTTGATCGCTTAATCAAAAGATATTGCAATCTTGTGAGTGAAATGAAATATATCGGAGTTGAGAGACGTGAGTTCGAATACATTGACAGGTTGGCTGATACACTCGTTTCAACTTCACCTGGAGTTTGGGGTATATTCATTATGTCAATACAATCAAAAACCAACACGTACAATCTCTCTCAATTCATTGAGAAGACAAAGGTTCATGAAATGTCTTTCTGAAAGAATAGTAATGTTGAAGATAAAGCCGAGGAAGCTAAACCTTGTGAAAAATGTGAACAACTTTATAAAGAATGTTCATAAAAAGATGCGGAGAACAAAAGGTTAAAATCTCACACTGACTCTTTACAAAATGAGCTTGAACGTGTTAAGGAAGCTTATGATAAACTTCAAAAAATCCAAAAGGCACTTTGGGAAAAGATTGATCAAAATGAGAGCCATAAACAGATACATTGATGGAAATTCTGCACTTAAACAAGAACTACAAACTGTTAAGATTGAGACTGAAAGAGTTAATTTGAAGCTTAATAGTCACAAAGAAGCATCTTTTGTCCTGGAATATATTCTTCCCAAACCGATGGGTAAAGATGAGGTAGTTGGGGATGTTGTTAATGATCATGGTGTAGGGTATAAGCATGTGCATGGTAATGGAGTTTTGGGTAACCACCAAAAATTCATTAATAAGGTTGAATTCGTACATTGTATGGCATCTGAGAGCAAGAACCAAATCCAGTATCAAAATTAAATCAATAAGGATTTCATTATTCAAAAGGACAAATGTAAACAAACTGAGGAACCTTCTTGTTATAAGAATAGTCCTAAGTTTGCTTAAATTCCAAAATCAGATGTTGTTACATCTAAATGCAACCAATATGTTTTTAAAACAAAAATACAAAAATTTCAAAATTCAAAATCTAAAAATATGAGCTCAAACATCAAATCATGTATTCCAAAGGATCCTCCGAAGCAAACTTTCAAAAGAAAAAACGATAATGTTAAAAATGATTTGGGGAAACCAAAAGCTATTGAGATTGTTGATTTGAAAGATTGTGATGTGAAAATGTTTGAATGTTTGAAATTTTATGTGAAAAGATCCACATTAAAGTTATATCATTGGATTGTCAAGAAAACGGATTCATTCGATCAAGTTTGTGATAAAAAAGAATCATGTTCTGAAAGTTCGAATAACAATGTAATACCAGTCAAATCCGAAAGTTCAGAAAATTCAACGGTTTTACATGTTAATTCTGGAATATCCGAGGGGGAGTCTGTTTAAGATGACTTAAGTTTTAAGACTTTAGTATAAGCAATATCCGAGGGGGAGTCTATTGAAGCATGAACTTATACTGCTTAGACACCAAGACAAAGGAATAACCAAGGGGGAATTTATTACTACATAAAATGTCTATCACTTTGGTCTTGTCTTGTAGTGGTTAAACAAACTGAAACTGTTAGATCTACATTGTTAAGGAGCGTATAAATCATGTTACCACCGTATAAGACTTATACGGCATATAAGTCTTATACACTGGGGAGACTTATACGGTCCATAGGTTCTAGTTTAAATAGGCTTACCATTGTCATATTTTTGTAGATCTTTGGTGAGTTTGTTAGTCCAACTTGTATTTGTTCTGTAATTGTCAAATCATATTGTAATTCACCATTAATGGAAATATGTTAGAGAATTTGTGTCTAATGCTAGGTCTAGTGGGATAAATGTGTATTTGTATTGTATTAGGGGCTAGCATTAGACAATTTAGCGCATAAGCTTTGTAAAGTGTAGCGCATAAGCTTAGAGGCGTATAAGCTTATACGTCCGTATAAGCTTATACGGTGTCCAAGCTTATCCGCTGGAACTATAGCAGTATATAAGGCTTTACATGTTTATCAAGTTGCAGTAGTTGTGCAATAGCTATGATTTGTACTAAAAGTGTTATATCAACATATCAGGGCTTACATGTAAATGTGATGTCAATCCTTTACGATATTATTTCACAATATTATATAGTATAGCAAATAACAATTTATTCGATCCGAATCATAACGTTTGCACGTACATGATGTCATGCATGATCTGGATCATATGCTTTCAAGTGGTATCAGAGCATGAGGCTCATATTTGTTACTGATTACAACGCATTCAGAGGTTAATTGTTGAAGATTTGAAGATAAAAAGTCAACTTATTACCCGATTATATTTTCTTCGATTACTCTTTGGTTTATGGATAATCTTTCAATTCGTTTGTACATGTTGATCGTGGATACTTAATCATTGTTTCTTAAAGAGTTTTACTGGTTATTTCAAGATTAAAATCAAGATTTGATTCTCAAAGATGAACAGTCAATATGGGCGTATAATTTATCTGGTGCCCGTATAAGTAGTTACACGTCCCTATAAGGTGTTATACGGTGGGTGTTATCCGTTAGTTTAAACCTGTGTATTTGATTTATGATTTCTTGTGGTTGATTCACACACCACTAGAGATTATCAAGGTATAAATCAGTGCTTGATCTATGTTTATTTATCTACGATGAACATGTGCGTGGAAACATGAACATAATTAGACTTGATTTTGATCTGTATTCATGGGGTTTTTGTTTGTATATAATAATCGATGATTTTCTCAACATGTTGAGTCCAAAATTCATGATAATCATTGGTTAATTTATCCTGTTTGAGTCTAACCTATGTTTGAACGCGTAAGGTTTTTGACCTTATACGGCGTATAAGTCATTATAAATTACACGACGTATAAATTTTTTTATATTACGTTGATTTTATATTTACACGGATTAAAAACATACACGTTGAACTGGACTTAAACGTACAAGATACTTATACGTACGGAACTTACACTTGTCTTTGGACCTATACGTGAACTAGACTTATATGTTCATATGAACTTATACGTGAACTGGACTTCTCCGTTTTGATTTGAACTTATACGGAAGTTTGGCCTTATACTTTGATACGATATACGTTTGAATCATAATTACACATATTAAGAACTTATATGTGCATACAATTGAATTTTATAAAATTGTTATAAAACTTACTAACATGTTATCTGTTTGTTTGATTGTGAATGCGTAGATGGTGAAAATTATGGATTTTGATTCTAACCATAACATCGGTGCTTTTCTTGATGGGTCTGATGACAAGATGGAACCGTTTCGATTCATATTACCATTCTTTGAAAGGTCAAGGATCTTTAAAGCGATCACTGCTAATACTGTGATAATCAAAGAGCTGGTTGCTGAATTCTGGAGTATTCAAGGCTTGAAGAAGAATGCATAAAGTCAGTGGTAAAAAACAAGGAGATTATTGTTTCGGAGCAAGTATTAAGGGATGTTTTGGAAGTAGGTGAAGAATCTACCGATCCTACTTCATTGGATGAACGAATGGTGAAGGGTTGTTTGATGAGAATGGGATACCATAATGAGTTGGATAGAGGGTTCTTGAAGACTGGGTTATGAAGGCCTTAAAAGTTTTTGGTGCATTTGATTGTACACTGTTTTGGGCACAGGAAGGGCGGTTATGAAGAAATTATAGATTACCAAATGTGCATGATGACTGCTTTGAGCTTAAACCTTAAATATAACTTTTCTAAAGTTATATTTGAGCACATGAAGATGTATTTTGATAACAAATGGTTGATGTATCCGAGGTTTATTCAGCTGATTATCGATCATTAGTTTCCTAAGATTGATAAAACTAGGGAGGTAATGAAGGTAGCTCACATGTCTGTTTCTGGGTGTGCTAAGCTAAAGTCTTACATGAAAAAGAATGATGATCAAATTCCTATGTTTCGAGCTCTGTTTGGACTTACTGAATCCTAATTATGTTGCTCCTTCGAATAATCAGTGGAGAAAGGATGATAGTGATTCTGACCGGGAGAATGAGAATATGAGGATACAGGGGTATGTGTCTTTGGGTGGAAAATGGTTTGTGAAAGCTGAAGATACTGAAGCTGCAGGGTCTCTAAAGATTAAAAAGAAACGTAAGCGTGTTGTTAAAACCGAGGTTGTTACACCTTCTGCTCCTATTCCAGCTCAACAAGAACCTGTTTTGGATAAACCTGTTGATGATGAAGAAACAGAATCTGATAATGAAGTTCCAAAGAATGTCTTAGCTGATCCTCGAGCTATGCATGCTTTTTGTCATGAACATAGATAAACGAAAAAGTTTGATGATGACGGTGAAACATACGTTCCTAAAACAAGTCAGCAAAAAAACAAAAGACGTGTCAAGCATTTTATGAAAAGATCAGTAATTGATAAATGTTTGGTTGATGAGCCTGATATTGTTGAACATGTTCAAGGAACATCTGTTGATAAAACTCCAGAGGTGGTCAAAGCACAAGAAGTCGATAAAACACCTGACTTTGAGGTTAATTTAGATGATGCGATTGATCATCTGTTGAAGACTCCAACAACTAAGAAGTATATTCCCAAACTTGATGAGTTTGTACATCAAGAAATACCAAAATTTGATCCCAAAGTTTCTCCACCATCTGATCCTAAAGCTTCTCAGCAATCATTTTCTGATGTGTATCTGCAAATTGATGGTCCTTCAAAGGAAGAGGTTGATTCATTAAAAGAAAAGGTTGGAAGTCAAGATGTGAAGATATCAAGTCTTGTTGAAGAAAATGATTGTTTACAAGCTGATAATGTTGAAATCAAGAAGAGGTTGGATGAAAGTGAACGCAAAAGGAAATTATCTGATGATATGCTTGTTGAACACATGAAATATTTTGTTATCATTGAGTAGAAATTGGGTATAAATTTGAACTCCGAAGTTGACCAAGCTGAAGCTGGTAACACCATGTTTAAAAGAGTGTATGGTGGTGATATTGGTGTTGCTGAGGCATCTTTTCGTGTAGAATATGATTTGGAAAAGGCTGCTGACAAAGGCAAATCTAAAATCGAAGAGCCTATTATTGTTGAAAATGTGGTTGAAGCTTCTGTGCAAGCTGGTGAATCTAGTCATGTTACTGAATCTATTATTGAGCCAGTAGTTGTTGAATCTGTTGATCCTATTGAATAGCCAATTCAAGTTGCTGATGATGTAAAGGTTGTTGAGGAGGAAGAAGAAGATAAAGAATATGAGGAGATGTTAGATTTTGTAGATACCGACAATGATGATTTTGATGACTTAGATGATGATGACACACCGAAAGGTGGTGCTGGTGCAGTTGCTAGTGAGTCTGATAAGAAATTTGATTCTTTTGGTGGAGATGTTCAAAAAATGATCCACAGCAAGAATCAGAATCTAAAAGTGCACCGGTTTATAAATATGTGGAGGAATTAGAAGACTTGATTACTTCTAATTTCCGTGTTACTAACATGGAGGATGATCTGGAAGAGGGGGAGATTCCAGTAGATAAATCTGCGTTGGCAAAGATGTTGGAAGTATCTATGGATGATTTTAACGTCTTATTTCGTAAAAGATATTCCTGAGTCCGATATTCATGCTGATTGGTTGAATTCTTATATCGAGTTATGGATAAACCAGAAGCTGTGAAATATGTTGGCGAACAAGAAGAATTTGTTACTTTCGATGAAGTTTTTGATGAGGAAATTGAAATGGAGCAAAATCCGAACAAACAACCAAAGAAGTTCAGTAAATATGAGATGATGGAGTGGTTTCCTGATCGTATTGAAATTCCTAAGTGTGACAATCGTCAATTTCAGGTTAACTCCATTAACTCCGTTAACTCAACTCCGTTAATTCAAACTTAAAGGTCACTGAATCTATAACGCACACCTCATTACATTTAAACTAGGGTTTAAATGACACTTAACACTTACTACATGTGTAGTCTTTCGGGAATTGCACCGAAACGCAAACGAGTTGACGCTAACCATTGGTGAATAAACGAAAACCGTCAAAACAATAATTATGTGATAATTATGTGCTAGACTTATGTGTTATGTGATAACATGTTATATAACGTTAACTCAATGTGCAAACTAAGTTAATTAAGTTAGAAAAGTAACATTTGGAAGTGGAGGGACCTAGATGTAACATGATTATTATTAATAATATTATAAAACCCTAGCCTCTCTTTCTCTTCTCTCCCTCTAGACTGATCGGCCCTCCCTCCTATCCCTTTGGCAGCCGTCGACTTCATACACACACATACAATCAAGATTTTTCAAGTTTAATCGAAGATTAAGATGCTAGGAAGGTATAAACAACTATCCTATGTATTTTACATGCTTAATTTTGAGTTTGAATGGGTTAATTATAAACCCTAAAATCTGGAAATTTCATATATTGTGTTCATATGATCTTTGTTTGATTTGATGATGTATTGATGATGATTTGATAACTAGAATTGATATTGTTACATGTTACTTGTTGTGTCTTTGATTTGAGTTCAAACAAAAACCCTAATCATGTATGTAATGTGTAATTGATGTGCATGGATAGTGATTATGGTATTTAGAATGTTATATGAATGATTTGTGGTCCATAGATAGTTAAATTGTTGAGTTTGGATGCAAACAGTTTCTGGACAGATTGTGTTGTTGATGTTTGATTGACTGTAACGGGGTGTAAATGTGAAAATTGGTTGATATTATTGATACTACAGTAAACTAGGTTGATTCTAGTTTCTATAGAATATAAATTTGCAATTTTTGGACGTGTAAAAGTTAACCTTTATGATTTTACAAAAACATTGTGCAAAGCTGAGTTGTTAGACCAGCTGTTAGGTTGTTTTGTAAATGTTATATCTCATGAACTACGAGACCAATTGGGTTGGTTCCACTTCTGGAACTTATTGAGTTAGGAACCTAACCCAAGTGGTCTTGCATTTGTTGGATTTTTCATTTAACGGGAATTTCAAATAACATTCTGTTGCACATTAATTCGACTGTTATGAGCTTGATGTAGTGTTTTGATCATTATGAGAAATCTATGTGGAATAAAAATAAAATAAAATATGTTCTGGAAACCTAACACATGCATGCTTTAGTGATGATTTTTGGTAAATTAATTGAGATGCTATGATTGATGGAATAGTACAATCTTTCAAGTAGAATTTCTGTCTCGGTGAAACTAGCTGCTGAATTTTGTGAAAATGCATGAAACATGATAATTGCTAGTTGATTGTTATGTTTTGACCAAATTGCCCCTGTGGGGAAATACTTGCTATATAATTGTTGTGTTTTGACCAAATTGCCCTTGCGGGGAATAATTGCTAGTTAATTGTTATGTGTGACCAAATTGCCCTTACGGGGAGTAATTGCTAGTGATGTACATTATTAATACATGACACGTAAATAGTTGCTCACACATGTAATGTATCACAAATGTACTTGTTAAAGTCACACACGATTCACAATCGAAACACGAAACACATTGTGTGCATAGGTATTATGTGCCGGGTCTAGAGACTCGATAATAGTTCCGACACTTAAAAAAAAAATCTCTTTGTTGTTTTAGAACGCTAGAGAGAGTTTTTCTGTGACGCGCATCCTTTGGTGATTTATTTTTGGGAATTCTTCGCAAACAGTGAGTTCACTTACCCCTTTTTAAACTGTTTTCAAACGCTTTTCACTTGGGGGAGATAACATACTCCGAAAACGCATTTAAGATTTTGTTAATATAGATTATATATCACTTGTAAAGACTAAGTGGCAAACGCAATAACTAATGTCCTTCATTCACATCGAACCGTTTAATATTGGATAATAGCGAGTCATTGTTGAGTAGTACTACTGGGTTTGACAAACCCCACCAAACGCTAAACTCGACTGGAGGTCGAGTGGGTGTAATCTTGGCTAAACACATACCATGGTCGGGATAGACCTGGTGGCAAGGCAAATGATAAACAGTCAGCTTCGGTGTCGAACACTTAGTAATACTTGTTTTATAGGCTAGCTACCTATAGATATATAATTGACATAACACTATCTGGTAACGCAAAACGCTGAACGCAAAACGCTGAACGCAAACGCTGAACGCTTTATTTTATATAAACTTGTGAACTCACCAACCCCGTGTTGACACTTTTAGTATGTTATTCTCAGGTAGCCGAGGCGGACGCGCGGTATAGGATCATGCATGGTTTTTGAACATTCTGATATGCAAACATGTTTTAACTATTATTACTTGGGTTTTTAAGTCGTCCTGCGTGACGTAACTTTTGTCTTTGGTTTTTACGCTTCCGCACTTATTTTCATTTAAACGTTTTTATGGTTTGATTATAACTAATGATTCCGATCCTGTTAGTTCACACCCTCTGACGGTAAAACTCCGTTAGTGGATTTTGAGGGTGTGACACTAAGCAAGTTTAAAAAAATCCGGTTAAGTATTACCAGAAGACTCAGAAGGATGTTGTTGTGGGAAAATGTCTGAGTATAGCGTATCTGAATAAGATCAAGAAGATTGGGATTCGTAGACTATTTGGAGTGCAATACTTCAACAGCTTTATGGAGCTGAAAAGTTTGCCGTGGTTTGATGCGTACAATATTTGTATGCATTACGATTTGATGTATAAACCAAATAGTGGTCCTGTGAAAGAGATCTGGGAGTTTATGGTTAGAGAAGCTAAACGTGGTTTTAAGAAATGGACAACTCAGTTGCCAAAGGTGTTCAAATCAAGAAATCGTAAGAATCCGGAAGGTGAATTGATAAGATCTTTGAGGTATACAAGACCAGATTCGCTTCGCATTATACCGTTGTACCCAATCGAACACGATTTTCATCCTTAATTCTTTTGTTGGTCTTATTTGGCTTTGACTGGTGAAGCGAGCATATATTTGGATCGTGGGAATGAAAAGTACGATGTAATTAGAGTGTATGATCCAATGTGGTCGTTAAACTGTTCTTTGAAAGATGTTGAGACACTGCATGTGAACAAGATTCAATGTAACGACGATAAGTTAAGACCCAAGCCAACCAGTTTCAAAAGGTTGTTGACTTATGCTTTGATAAGAAAATACATTCTGGTAAAGCATGGGAGACTAACTGGAGGGCGGTTAGTGAAGAGCAAGAGAAAATTGATGCTGAATTGGAAGAAAAACTTAAAGATCGAGTTATGGAGGTGTCATGGAATAAAGTTTAATATAAAGACATGGGTGTGTCGAGGCCTACATATCAACAAGGATCTACAAAGCCGTCGTTTGAGGAAGCAAAGAAGGAGTATCAAAAAAGAGTTTTTGGTATGGATTGAAGACCTAGCAATATACAAGTGGGAGTTTTTTTGAGCATTTATGTATAATGCTAGGTCTAGCGGGCTAAATGTGTCACTTGATTGTATTAGGGGCTAAATTGTCATTATTAGGAAACTTTGTAAAGTGTAGCGCATAAGCTTAGAGGCACATAAGCTTGTACGGTGTCCAAGCTTATCCGCTGGCATTGTAGCAGTATATAAGGCTTTCCATGTTTATCAATTTGCAATAGTTGTGCAATAGCTCTGATTTGTACTAAAAGTGTTATATCAATATATCAGTGCTTAGATGTGAATGTGATATCAATCCTTTACGATATTATTCAGCAATATTGTTTAGTATATCAAATAACAATTTATTCGATCTAAATCATATAATTTACACGTACATGATGTCATGCATGATCTGGATCATGTGCTTTCAAACTATTTGAGAAATAGAGAGAATATAATGAGTAATCTTGTTGTTTTCGATCACGTATAGGGATTCCGCACCTTCACATTGATTCTAGATATCGATCTACATCTTGTTTACGACACAAACATGTTCCTACATCCACGGTCATTGTAAGTTTCATTTTTAATACTCATTGCTCCATTCATATGTAATGTTGTTAATATGCATTGTTAGGGCACATATATTTTGTGCTTAGGATATGTTGTCCTTATGTGACTTCTGGATCAAATATCCTTAAATATTTGTTCCAGATTATATTAGGATCGTGGATCCTCAGTACTTATTGTTGACTAACAATTGTATTCTTTGAATGGTGTCCTGTGTAACAAGTAAAACGGCTGGGGGACTTGGTCTACCTATTATTTCGCAGTCTATGGGAAGTGGCACGTGGTCAAAAGGAGTGAAACGTAAACATTAGTAGAGTGGCGGATTAATAGGACTTATAGTTGGTTATCATGTGTATTTATTGAGCTATGATCGGTTTTAGGTCAAACATCACATTTTTCACTAGATATTTAGCTGAGGTCATTTATAGCTACAATCATTTACACTTAGCTTTATTGTATTCTCCGATCATAATCTCCACCATCGTAATATCCTTTTTTTAATATAGTGGTGATAGACGATTTGTTAGCACCCGGGGTTTTTGTGCCGGAGATCCTAAATCGATCAAGGGCTTTTCCTCATAACAAATCTCTGTGTTTATACTATTTTAGCTATATATTCACCATTGTTATATAAGCACTCTACCTCAAAAAACCAATTTGGTTACATTATACTTCAAAACGATTTTTGACCAAAACAATTTTGCACCCACCATCGGGCTAGTGGTGCTTTAATCCAGAAAGATTTCTCATCATTTTTCAACCTTTTCAACCTATAACATTACCAATGGTCTCTCAAAAAACCTCTGCTTCAATTATCATGCCTTCATCACTTTCTCACTCATCAAAAGCCTCATTGTCGATGCCTCCTCCACCCGAGGGAGTACAGAGGACCAACGCTGCTGGGAACATGATGCAAAATCTAGTCTTCCGAGGCTCAAAGTCCTCTGCTGCCACTTTTGTGGTAACTTCTAACAATGATGTTTCTGCTAGGTTTTCACAGGTTAAGGCGTACATGAGACACACACACACACACACACATGTATATACAAAAGGGCAAACTTTAAATATATTTATATACTTCAACAAACTTATAGTTTTTAAGATGTATTTTATTCATATAATATTTTTATATATTATATTAAATATTATAATATTCCTTTAAACAGAATAATAAACTAATAATACTTTTAAAGATTTGTTATACTTATATAATATTATAATATACTTTATTTTTAATTTAACAAATTAATAATTTTTCATATAATAACTTTATATAAAATAAAATACTATATTAGAAAGAATATAATATGACTTAATAAAGTTATAATTATCGAGATTTCTTAATTGATCTAGTTCATTAACTTAATGTATCCGTATTCTATTTTTCGTATTATGCCTTATCGTCAACACGTGATTTTCCACGAATCGTCATTCTGATTGCTATCTTTTACCTTGTTCATCTATTGAGGTGAGTACCACATTCCCCGTATTTTACTTGTTTTCTATGTTTTGGGGACATATGCATAAATTATATTTCTCATATATACTCATACTCAAAACTGCAAAAATCGTCTTATATGCTAACGAATTTTATAACATACTTGTTGTGTGCTTACTTGCTTTACGTGAACCGCCAGTCGTTATAGCCTTTGTGATTCTCGACATCTCATTTATACTTGCTCATTTGGTTAATTTGTTATTTTCATATGACTTGTTGCATTACGTATTTTTATATATACTATATGTATATTTAAACTGTTGTGTTGCTCACTCAACCTTGTGTTGACAAAAATATTTTATTTTTAATGCATATGCAGGTCATCGTGTGATGTGAAGTAGTTGAAGTTGGAAGATCACTTAAGAAATTATATTAGAGAAAACTTAATGAGACATTTATTTTTATGGTTTTGTTTGTTTGATGCACTACTGTTTTGATTTGGATTATTGTATGGAATATTTACTTTATTTGAATTTATTAAGTCGATATTGAAATTATAATAGTAACCTTGAGAGTTGTGGGCAATCAGTTCATGCCCCAGCATTTCCGCCGTAGGTTGGGGTGTGACAGATTGGTTTCAAAGCCGAAGGTTTAAGATATGTCATTGGTGGTGCCATAGTAACATGCTTAGGAGCCCCATACGTGCTTATCTGTTTACCCTTATGTGTTCAAACTAAATTGTTTACAGCGTTCTAAGATAATTATTTATTTATTGTTTATTTTAATGATACACACACACACAAACTCCGTGGCTATGCCTCAACATTCAAAGAAAACTTTTCAAAAATTTGATTGCTTTTATTTTCGGGAAATTCCATAAGAATTCCCATATGTTGTTTTCACTCGTTCACCATAAGGCTACGTTATGTGGCATGTCCATATAATAACTAAAAGGGGGAGAGAAACTATGAGTTGGTCCTTGACAAAACGGTTCCAAGAACCAAAGGTAAGACGATATTCCTTACCTGGGGGATAACCTGACCACAATACTCGACCCTATGGACCCGAGAGAGACCCACAAATACCATATGACCGACACCTTAGGCTGTCAACCGTAACCACATTAGTGGTTGTATTCCTATAAAATTTTTAAACCGAATTCACGGTGATTCGTGGCTTAAACTCGGTAACTTTCCAATTTTGGTTTTACGCTATTTTAAATGGTTAGTCGGGAATCCTAACTATCCGTTTCTCAACTTGTTTTCGTATTTTGTTGGAGTAATCAACGTGGTGATTCACGAGATACTACGACTACCCAATTTTTATTTGGTAGTTTGTTATTTAGTTTGGTCGGTTAAAACGTCATGTAACGCTCATTGGGCCGACAAACTTCATTGCATTGTTAATTCTTTAATTAGTTGGGACAATCGAAATGCCATGTAACGCTCATGGGTTGTCCAACTCAGTTGTTTTTATTCGTTAGTTCGTTGGGTCATTCAAATTGTCATGGAAGGCCAACATCCACAATTTATATTTCGTTAGTTCATTGTAAACTTGATCAAATAAAAATCTAAATTTTAAACTGACTTATTTCGCCGTGTAGTCCTCACACATTAATCATATTGACTACATCATTTAATAACTATTTACGCAATGTACCCCACCCCCATCTTATAATCTTTTACTTTTAATCCTTATGACGCAAATCCCCTTACTTCTTAAGGCAACCTTATTATAAGTTATCTAAATAGTTAAATATTTTATTATTCTAATGCTTTCCTCAACTTACCCTTCATCTTATAAATCTTTATTTTTGGTCTTCGTAGAATGTCTCATCTAAGAAACCACCGTCATCCTCGACATCAATCGTCTGATTCTCACCACCACCGTATAGCTGCTTGTATAGACAAAGAGTTATCTGCTGCAATCCCTAGGATAGCAACCCAAATTCGGAACCTCCATGCAACCGACCCAACCTTTTCCACTAACCCCTCTCCTGGTAACGGCAAATCATCTACCACCGCTCATCCTCACAACAAGAAACGTAAGAACCCGACTGCAACCAATCCTACTCAACCGCGAGCCTCTTCAACTTGTCCGAAAAATAGACCTTACAATGGAGCACATCCCATTTGCAATACTTGCAACCATCACCACCCGAGCAACTCCGATTGTCGTCTTTGCAATAATTGTAACCGTTATTGCCACCATGCAGATTACTACCGCCGAGTCCGTACTGCACCAATTTCCCCACAGCAATTTGAGACTTCCGTTTCTCAGGATGGTACCATGTCATCCACTAAACCCGGTGTCCTAATACCTGTGCTTGCTACCATTGTGGAAACATAAATAATCTCCGTAATGTGTGCCCTCAACTTACCTAAGCTCATTAAGCCCAATCTACAACTATACCCTACTACTTGACCCATGCTCACCAGGCTCAAACCCATCAACCTCATGTCCCTCAAGCTCCTCCCATCAATCAAGGTCAACCTTACTTAACCCAACACTACCAAACCCCGCAACCGCAAGCTCAAGATTACCGGACATATTTCCACCAAACAAACTTCTTGCAAACTGTTCAAGCTCACGTATTCAAGCTACCCCAAATCAAGCTATCTCAACTACTCCAACTTCTATGAATGGAATTCCTCCTAGTGCCTCAAGTCACGCCAATTAAGCTATCTTAATTTATTTTGTCTTCTTCTAAATTACGTATTGTAACGCCTCTTTACAGCCTTGGATTATTTCCGTATTTGGACCATTTATCTTCTAGTTTATGAAAAAAGTTCATTTTGTTTAAAAAGATTTTTTTATTAAAGTCTACATTTTTGCTTACCTTCATTACCCTTAATTGTTAATAAGTGATATTTTCTTCAATTACTTACATTTTTGCAATGTCTTGGAAATTTCCTTGCTTTGGTAAAATCCATTGCAACATTTTGGAATCATTTTATACATTTATTTTCTGACTAAAACTACTTAAAATTTTTGTTTCCTCAAAATCATGCTTTACTCAAATGTTTTGTAACCCACACAATGAGACAAGTTATGTGGACCATCCGACGATCTAAGTAATTATGGATGCATACATAATTACCAAAGTTCTTGCACGGAAATCATGATCCGAATAGTTGTGTGTCATAATGAAGAACTGAAAGTAGTTGAGATAAAGGTACGAATGTAAAGATGATGAGGACATGGTGGATACACCGCTTGTACATCCAATATATAAGTGCCCTTATCGGATTTTCATTTGGAGCGTTACTTAAACTATCTAAAGTTCTGTATATTTTTATTTAATGGTGTTGTTATATTATTCCTTAATTTCGGGACGAAATTCCCTAAAGTAGGGGAGACTGTAACAACTCGGGTTTTCGAACTTATACTCTTACCTGACTCGGTTCAATGCTCGGGTTACTTTTACTAATAATATTTCCACATTTATCGAGTTATGTTTATTGTTTCATTTATATTTAATTATCTATAATATATCTTTAATGTTTTTACAAATCTGACCCAAAGTATAAGTTTTAATCTATTACGTATCCAACTTCAAACTTCTAGGTCCAAACTGTAAATATATTATAACCCATTTCATTATATTGGATATCCATGAACCAAACCCATATTCATTTAATCTTCTTAAATCCGAAATCCTAATATGTTAATTTAAACTTTGAATCTTCGTTTTTTTGTTGTAATTGATCTCGTAATTATAATAATTATCATAATTACGACCTAATAAACATTGTAAACATGTTTAGTAATATCAAATCGTTCATCATTATCCGAATAATAATTCAAACCGCAACCCTAATATCGGATTTCTATATAAAATATAATAATTCTGCAATTAAATTTACACCGACCTTCCCTAAGCCATCGCCAATCATTACCCTAACCTTAATCACATTATCGTGTTCATATGATCCTTGTTCTCCTCATCGCCGGCCCTGTTCTACATTAATTAGCCCATCACAGATCATTAAACGAGGTAATTGT
The DNA here is from genome assembly GCF_021521415.1 of Bidens hawaiensis. NCBI lineage: Eukaryota > Viridiplantae > Streptophyta > Magnoliopsida > Asterales > Asteraceae > Bidens > Bidens hawaiensis. The sequence goes on from NW_027493785.1 coordinate 225,048, forward strand.
TTATAGCATTAGGATCGCGATTAAGTGAGGATCGAACACTCTAAGGCTAATTTACTTTAACATCAACAGATTTGGCTAATTGAATTCGTTAGGGTTCTTAATCAAATATGATGGTGTTTGTGTCTGTTTATAATAAATTTGTTATGGGTTATACTGCACGTCCCTGGTTAGCCCAGCTAGTTAAGTCATTTGTTAAAAGGAGGCAAGTCGCGGGTTCGATCCCCTGCCACCCCGTTTTTGGATTATTTTTGATAATTTCTTAAAATCATTTTATTAAGTGTAGTAATAATAACAATTATTAAATAAATTATTTTATTAAGAACCGATTATAGAACTTGTCTTTCTCGTGTCCTTCGTTCGTGTATGTACTTGTATGTGTAATTAGTTATACATATATATATGTATATATAATATCATGTGTGTGTGTATATATATATAGACAAAAGGGCAAACTTTAAATATATTTATATACTTTAACAAACTTATAGTTTTTTAAGATGTATTTTATTCATATAATATTTTTATACATTATATTAAATATTATAATATACCTTTAAACGTATTAATAAACTAATAATACTTTTAAAGATGTGTTTTACTTTTATAATATTATAATATACTTTATTTTTAATTTAACAAATTAATAATTTTTCATATAATATCTTTATATAAAATAAAATATTATATTAAAAAGAATATAATATGACATTATAAAGTTATAATTATCGAGCTTTCTCAATTGATCTAGTTTATTAACTTAGTGTATCCATATTTTATTTTCTGTATTAGGCCTTATCGTCAACACGTGATTTTCCGTGAATCGTCATTCTGATTGTTATCTTTTCCCTTGTTCGTCTATTGAGGTGAGTACCAAATTCCCCATATTTTACTTGTTTTCCAAGTTTTAGGGACATATACGTAAATTATATTTCTCATATATACTTATACACAAAACTGCAAAAATCGTCTTATATGCTAACGAATTTTATACCATACTTGTTGTGTGCTTACTTACTTTACGTGAACCGCATTCTCAAAGGTCCAACATAAGCTCATAATAGTATGATCATACGCCAGTCGTTATAGCCTTTATGCTTCTCAACATCTCATTTATACTTGCTTATTTGGTTAATTTGTTATTCTCATATGGCTTGTTGCATTACTTATTTTTATGTATACTATATGTACATTTAAACTGGTGTGTTGTTCACTCAACCTTGTGTTGACAAAGCTATTTTATTTTTAACGCATATTAAGGTCATTTTGTGATGTGAAGTAGTTGAAGTTGGAAGATCACTTAGGAAATTATATTAGAGAAAATTTAATGAGACAATTATTTTTATGGACCTGTTCTACATTAATTAGCCCATCACAGATCGCTAAATAAGGTAATTGTTTATAGCATTAGGATCGCGATTAAGTGAGGATCGAAAGCCCTAAGGCTAATTATTAACATCAACAGATTTGGCTAATTGAATTCGTTAGGGTTCTTAATCAAATATGCTGGTGTTTGTGTATGTTTATAATAAATTTGTTGTGGGTTATATTGCAAGTCCCTAGTTAGCCCAGCTGGTTAAGTCATTTGTTAAAAGGGGGCAAGTCGCGGGTTCGATCCCCTGCCACCCCGTTTTTGGATTATTTTTGATAATTTTTATTTAAAATCATTTTATTAAGTGTAATAAGAATAATAATTATTAAATAAATTATTTTATTAAGAACCGATTATAGAAATTGTCTTTCTCGTGTCCTTCGTTCGTGTATGTGTAATTATTTATACATATCGGTCTGCCCAAGACACATATTAGAGTTGATGTGGCTAGTACGTTATGATCCAAGTCGGGTCATACCCAATAACAAGCTAGAAAAACACCATAGTATTTATTGTAGATATGATCTAACAAATAAATATTAACACTTATGATATTTAGAAAATGGGTTTCTAAATATTTGCACTTGAGGAATCGATAAATTATATGGATAATTTATTTAGAGAGATTATCTTATGATATTATTTAAGTTGGTTAAATGATATATATATATATATATATATATATATATATATATATGATAATGGTTGTGGTGTGTTGCATGAAACTTATGGCATGTTAAAAGTGTTAAATGTCACAAAGTTTCAATAGACCTTTGACTAATACATGGAGTATTAGTCCTGTGAACTAATACATGGGGTATTATTCCTGCGACTGATACATGGAGCATTAGTCCTGAGACTAGTACATGGGGTATTAGTCTGTTCCAGGAAGAAAGAGAAAATAATATCTGGTAGGACCAACCCACTTTTGGGGGGAAAATTCTCACCCTTTTGTTTAAAATCCATTTTCTCTTATTAATACTTCTTGGGACAACAAATAACATACCCAACCACATTACATGCAATATTGATCACTCTCTCCTCTCTCCAAAAACGGTTTAAGGAAGAAGAAAACACAAGAAGGGTTTTGTGTGCAAAGTGTTATCAAATACTAGCAAGCAAAGTGTTTGTTGAAGGCTTGGAGGGTATACAAGCTTGAGGCTCTTCTCCATTGAAGGCTAGCCATTCAAGACGTCATCTCCTTCATCTTCTTGCCTCTTGAAAGGTTGTATTACATAAACCCCTTATGGTTGATGTTTTTGTTATGCATGAAATTCGTATATGGATCTGGGGCTTGGGTTTTACATATAAAACGGGTTTTATATCAATCAATATAACAAGATTTAAAACTTTTAATCCACTTCGTTTTTCATATAAATGGGTTTATATGGCTTTGATAATCTTGTTAAAACCCAACACTAAGGATAATATAACCAAATTCGTTAGGTGAGGTATAGTGCTATGATGATGAAAACGAATATGTATTGATTACAAATACAAACAGACAGATTTGTTATGAGGATAAGCCCTTGATCTTGTTCGGATCACCGACACAAAAACCCTGGGTGATAACAAATCATATATCACCACTTTAATAAGATAAAAAAATGAGGATACAAGGCTTGGAGAATATGATCAGTATTACAACGAAAGCTAAGTGTGTATGCTGCTGTAGAGAGAGTTCTCTGGTGTGTGCGAGTACAAGTGTTCAGTTGTGACCTAGCTGATCATAAACTCGTTTATATAGAAAAATAACTACTGACTAATCTCCTATAAATCCGCAACTCCTCCATTAGCCGTTCCCATATATTTGACCACGTGCATGAAGGAGTCTTGTAGCGAAAGATTAGGCTGACTTGTTCATACAGCCGTTATACCTATCAAATATGTTGATATATAAAGAGAACAACCGTTTGTATATAACAAGTACTAAGGATCCTTGATCCTGACAGAATCTGGAACACATTCTAAGGATAACTAATCCAGAAATATGCCATGATAACTATCCACAGTGTCAAATTTCTATGCCCTAACAATTGCCCCCAAAATGGCTGTTGTGATAAGATCACAGTTGTCATTTTACCTTTAAATTCAAACTTCCTGCAAAAAAGATAAGAAGATGCAAATACGGATTAAAATTATAAATAATTAACGAACTAGGGATCAACCGGTTTTCTTCTTATTCTCTTCATTCCAAAACCTTTTCATCTACAATCCTCTCCATATCAGGTAATCCTTTCTTCTTTTCTCTCTTTATTTTGCGTTATTTGTCATTTGATGTCAACCAACAGTTGTTTCTCGAACTCGTTCATCCATATGGATGAAGATATGAAGAGTCAAGGTTTATTCCAGGACCCCACATTGGAGACTTGTAAATTCACCAACCCTGAGATAGATTAAATAGCATCTCTATTTCCTTCCGGTACCGTGTTTAGACCATATGAACCTTTTACCCCAAGCGACACATCCTCAAAAGTGTGGGTTTGCTTTCCGGCCTGCCATTTCTTACTCGGCTACTCGTACCCGTTTTCAGAATTTACCCAACGGTTCTTCACCCTCACCGGAATTAGCTATTTCCAAGCTATGCCCGTGATCTGGCGAGCCCTGTTGACCCATGAGGAAATCATAGTTGACCACGACCTAGACTTTGGACTTTCCGAGCTCTCATACCTGTATTCTATGTAAACCCACGATTCGAGTTGATTTCTATTCAAATTCAAGCCTCATCAACTGATACCTCTCGACAAAGTGACCCAAAATGGCTCTTTATGGAGAAGCCAATATTTCTTTGTTAGAAGAGACTTGATTCCGAATGGGAATACACTTCCGAGTAGATGGATTAGGCGGGGTATGATCATTGTAATATTGACACTTTTTAGACATTGAAACTTTTGTACTAACTCGCTTTTCTTTTCTACAGTTGAGAACTTTGCAAAATTGGCTGAGCTTCCAGGAACTAAGAAGAGAGTAGCTGCATTCCTTGCTTTGAGCCCTACAAGCCGGACTTTCAAAATCAGGATCCCTGATTCTGAGTCAGAGACTAAACCGTCAAGTGCCACACTTCATAATAGTATGTCAAGTAAGTAAAGTTGTAGAGATAAGTTTATTGATTTTGTAAATAAATAAAACTTATCTGTTTTGTTGTTTCTGTAGACATGCCTAAGTATGCCAACAAGCCTACTGTCCAATTCTTACTTGATGTTGATCTCTCCCAAGACAGTCAAGAAGGAATCTTCCAAATCCACTCAAGCTCCTGAACCTCACACTGCGACTACCAGAGCTAAGGCTCAGTCAGGAAAGAAGAGAAAACTACCAGAACCCCAAGCAGACGTCCATGATATTGAGAAGCAACTTTGTGAGGCAGTTACTCAAATAAGGATCCTTTATTCAGCTTCGCTAATCCTGTTATATAATTTTTTTGTTGATCCCATAATTGGACTTGTTTGGTGCCCAAGGTTTCCACTCTTACTATGGATCAATCATCAAAGATCTCGAGGATTCCTTGTCAGGAATGAGAACTCTTGTTGCTGCAAAGGATAAGCTGATTGTTAAGCTTACAAAGGAGAAAAAAACAAGTTGACTCCCAAGTTCTCGCCACGGAAATGAAGATGAAGGATGGGATCAAGGCGGCGATTGATGAAGCAAAAAAGTCTGCGGAAAAGCTGATTCTATAAGCAAGGATCCAATTTGTGTCTGAGGCGAATGATCCTTCTTTTGGCAGGTCTAATTGGGAAGTGGATGAATGGAAGAAGTCTTTTGCTAGGTTGGGAGTGGTAGAGGAAGAGGAGAATGCTGGTGAAAAGAACAAGGCTGCAGAGGAAGGCGAAGCAGGAACCAGTGGTGCGAAGGATGTGGGTGATGAAGAATGATAAAGACGAGGCCCGAGCCCGTTCTTTTTTATTTTGATGATGTTTTTAAGGATATTTGATAATGGTGTGTAACAGACAATAGTAATTAGGGTAAAGGATCTTTGATCTTTAAGACAATTTCCGGGGGTAGCAAAGGTGGAGGGATCCTCTGTTTGTGGGGATGAAACCTTTGATGCCCCTGTTTTTATTTTCCTGCACTTTTTGAAGAATTAGTAACACCTGCTTAACCCGGGTGGATGGTCCATCTTTCACATGGTGAAATCTGGGTTAAATATTTTTGTAAGTCCAGGTGACTTATGATTAATAATAACTTAAAACTTTTGACTACTTGCTTGTTATTTGTTATTCTGAATATATGTTCGATATAACTTTAGTCTTGTTGAAAGTTTTAAGAAATACTCCCGAGTAAAAGGTTTTTAGGATGGAATATCCTTGCAAAACGTAAATTAAGAATCTTAAATCCTTATATAATAGATTTTATAAAGATCTTAGCCAAATAAATGTAAAAAGTCATACCATAAGGTCTGGTTAGACCAAAGTTACCATAAATGTTGATTTCTATTTGATCCTTGTAGAAACAAATTAAATAACTTGAATCCATAAGTCCAGATGCTTCTATGATCTTTGTAATCGAACTTAGGTTACCTGATGCAAATAACTTATGATATTAACTGGGATTAAACCCAACAAACTGGGGACAAGCCCGTGCAACTAGGGACAAGCCCAAATAACCTGGGGACAAGCCCACAAACTAGGGACAAGCCCAAACTGGGGACTTGCCCAATATTCGGATGTTAACTGGGGACTCGCCCAAACGTAAGTGACGTGAAAACGCCAAAACCGTAGCTAACATGAAAATGTTAGAAACCTCTGTCTTGAGATAACATGAAAATATTATAAACTAGTGGTATGGTACGTCTACCATAAATCGTAGGATCCTCCATATAGCCCAAAACAACGAAATTGTCAGCCACTAAACGTGTACTGGTCCCGTTGCCCGGACTATACATTGGATAATGTGCGCTCCATGTGAGAGTGTAGAAACTCTAACTTTTATGAAAGGTGAAAACCTTTAAACCTTGGAAGATATGAGCATCGAGGATCATACCTTAATCGTGGGCTAGGCCAAGGGAAATAGTAAAGTACCTCAAACATGAAAGAGAGGTGGCCAACCTCTTAGTCATTGAATCTTTTATTGAAATCTGCGTTGTTACTTAAAACTTGGAAAAGATAGATGTTAAGATTACATTATTCTTAAGTTAACAATAAGAATCTGAAATGAACAAGTGATCAGATAGATATTACCAATTTTAGGATCATTGATCCTTGATGGATGCTGGACTTTCTAAGGATATTGGATCCTGACTAGAAAAAGTCCTTTTTAACATGGATAACATTCCATGCTCTTGGTAATTTGTTTCCTTCCATAGTCAGCAGGTGATATGCCCCCTTTCTTGCCTCTGATTCGATCAAGTAGGGGCCTTCTCACTTAGGTGCTAGCTTTCCATCTACTGGATTAGTTATATTCTGAAAGGCTTCTCCCAAGACTAGGTATCCTTCTTGGAATCTTTAAATCTTGATACTCTGGTTGTATGCCCCCGGCCACTCTTTGCTGATAAGCGGCCTTTCTAATTATGGCTAGGTCCCTCAACTCTTCAATAGTTTCTAGATCTTCGAGAAGAATTTCATTATTGGCTTGAGGACCACAGATGCTAGTTCTGGCAGTGGGAACCACCATCTTCGTAGGGATTACAGCTTCTGAACCAAACACCAAGGAGAAGGGTGTTTGACCTGTTGCATTATTTGGTGTTGTTCTATCAGCCCAAAGAACATAAGGAAGTTCCTCTGCCCACTTGCCTTTCTTGGATCCTAGTTTTCCCTTCAAGTTGTTGATGATAATCTTGTTACTTGACTCTGCTTGGCCATTAGCTTAAGGATGCACTGGAGTAAAGGTAACCATCTTGATGCCCCAACTGTCATAAAAGTTAGTGGTTCTTTTCCCAATAAACTTGGAACCATTGTCACAAACAATTTCTGAAGGGATACCAAATCTAGTAATAATATTTTTTTTAATGAAAGATATCACTTCTTTTTCGCGGACTTGTACAAAAGCTTCAGGTTCTATCCACTTCGAGAAGTAATCAGTCATGGCAAGGATGAACACTTTTCCTCTTGGTGCTTTAGGTAGCTTACCCACAATATCCATGCCCCACTTCATGAAATGCCATGATGAGGATATAGGATACATTGGCTCCGCCGGCTGGAGCAGAATGTTGCCGTGCCTTTGGCATGATTCACACTTCTTTGAATATTCCATAGCGTCCCACTTCATAGTTGGCCAGTAGTATCATGTTCTCAGAATCCCTGGAGAATAGGGCTCTGCCACCAGTGTGATTACCATAATCACCTTCGTGAAAGTCCTTGAGCAGCTCTTGGATTTCAGGTTCTTCAATACACCTAAAGTATAGACCTGCAAGATATTTCCTATACAGAATATCATGAAATACAATATATTATGATACTTTAAGTTTGAAGGATTTAGGATTCTCTGTAGCAAGAATCTCCCCATTTTGAATGAATTTCTTAATCGAGAGGATCCAAGATCGTTGATTGCTTAAGGATAATGGATCCCAAAGCACGATCTCTTTGTTAGTTGTTGTTTCCGTGACTTCTTATTCTCCTATTGCTGGTGAAAGCACATGGATGATTGGTATCTTTACATTATCCGGGATCCTCAAGGATTTTGCTAGGTTTGCTAAGGAATCTGCCCCAGCATTCTCTTCCCTTGGTACCTGTGTAATACTAAAAGAATCAAAGAACTTTGATAGTTCTTTCACAACATCTAGATATTTGATTAGTTTTTCTCCTTTAACAACATATGAGCCATTAAAGTGGTTAGCTATCAATAACGAATCTATATACACTTGAAGATACCTGATCCTCATATGTTTAGCTAACTGCATACCTGCGATCAGAGGTTCATACTCTGCTTCATTATTCGTGGCTTGGAACTCACAGACTATAGACTGGGGTATTATGTTCCCCTGTGGAGATTTCAGTAGGATATCCAATCTTGTTCTTCTTACGTCGGATTCTCCATATGTGAAGAGGATCCAAGGATCCTTGGTCTCTTCTAGTTGCTGAACTTCCAAATCAGCTTCCTTCTGCATGTCACTACTGAAATCAGCCACAAAGTCTGCAAGCGCTTGTGACTTGATGGCTGTTCTAGGTTCATACTAGATATCATATGCACTCAGATTCACATCCCACTCGGCCATCCTTCCTGACAATCCTGGTTTTCTAAGCACATTCTTAACAGGATAATTAGTTCTCAAAATAACAGTAGAAGCCATAATAAGTGCGAGTATTAATTTTTCTAAATGAGAGTACCTAGCTTCAACATTTAGAAGAATTATATTTACATAATAAACGGGATGTTGTTCATCCTCATGATCTTTTACATGGATAGCACTTACTGCATTTCCTGAGACAGCTAGGTACAAGTATAAGGATTCTCCATCCACAGGCTTCATTAAGGCTGGTGCTGAGGATAAGTAATCCTTTAAGGCTTTGAGTTGTTATTTCTGAATGAGGATCCTTGTTTCTGGCTAGGTGACTCTTGATTCGTTGGAGCTCCTAACCGATCTTGGACCTTTTTGTCATCTTCTTGCCTTATAAACCTGAGTGCCCTATTTCTGACTTCATCTAAAGTCCTACATGGTGTCATCACAAGATCGTCATAAAATGGGGAGCCACTTTGAAGTCCCATCTTGAATGCTTCAACAGCCGTAGCCATATCAAGATTAGGGATCTCTAGGGCCTCCCTGCCAAACTTTGTAACAAAATCCCTTAAGGATTCATCACGTAGTTGGACAACTCTATATAAATCACTAGTTAATTTTTCGAATATTCTACTACAAGAAAATTGGCTATTGAACAAATTAACTAAGTGTGAAAAAGAATTAACGGAGTAGGGAGGAAGACTTAGCAGCCATTTAAGTGCAGCCCCTGTTAACGTGGATCCGAAACCATTGCATAGACAAGCTTCCTTGAGTCTTTCAGGAATTGGATTGACCTCCATGCTTTCTTATACTGATCCACATGCTCTTCTGGATCAGTGGTTCCATCATACTTCTTCATGTTGGGGGTTTGAAAGCGTTTTGGGATATCCACATCACATATTGGTGGAGCGAATCTGGATAACTTGTGGTTCCCTTCTAGTATTTCAGGAATTGGACGGACCACTCTTGGCACGCTGGAAATCATATCCTTAGCTTCTGAAGTTCCTTAGCCGTAGATTAGTGTCTAAGGACATGTGATTATATGTGTTACCTCTTGGTTGGGCGAATGTTGGCGTCCCAAAAGAATAGCCTTGATAAGAAGCATCTGTTATGGGAGTTGGTCCACCAGAGGCAATGGTTTGCGTGGGGATGATGTCTCCTTCATGAACCTTTGAAGACTTTGATGTTGAATCCCTGAGGATCCCTGATTCTGCCAGAAGGATCCTTGAGGTTTGAAGTTAGAGGATCCTTGAGGATACATCCCAGAGGATCCTGGCTAAAGGAAGGATGACCCTTGTTGCAGGAATATGGGTCTTTGAGTTTGTTGACCCATGGACCCTGGTTGAAGGATTGATGATGCCTGTTGGTAAATCGAGGATCCCTGAGCTTGTTGACCCATGGACCCTGGTTGATGGATAGATGATCCTTGAGCAGGTTGAGCCAAGGTTCCTGGAGTGTTGAAATTCAGCATCATAGGCACCAAAGGAGTCGTATCCTATAAAGGCTTCTTGGTCTTCTTGAGATCTTCTATTTCGCGAAGAATCTTCTGGTTGGTCCTGCAATGCTGCTCAATATATGCTTCAACCTGTGAAAACATAGCAGAAACATCATTGTTAGAGTTAGCCACCGAAGTGGCAGCAGTGGTCGTTGAGCTCTGGAACACTGGAAGTTGTGTCTAGTTTCTAGCCGCGATGGTTCTTGGAGTTTCTACTAGCGGAGGAGGCATCGGAGGTAAGGTTCTTGGTGGTGAGAAACTGATGAAGGTATGGTGCATGAAGCAGAAGATTGTTGAGAGGCCACTGATGATGATATGGGTAAGAAAGGTTGAAAATTGATAGGAAACAATCTGGATTATAGCACCAGTTGCCCACGGTGGGCGCCAGATTGTTTTGGTCAAAAATCGGCTAAGGATAATATAACCAAATTTGTTAGGTGAGTTATAGTGCTATGATGATGAAAACGAATATGTATTGATTGCAAACACAAACAAACAGATTTGTTGAGGAAAATCCCTTGATCTTGTTCGGATCACCGGCACAAAAACCCCGGGTGATGACAAATAGTCTATCACCACTTTATTAAGATAAAAAAAATGAGGATACAAGGCTTGGAGAATATGATCAATGAAAGGTAAGTGTGTACGCTACTGTAGAGAGAGTTCTCTGGTGTGTGTGAAGTACAAGTGTTCAGTTGTGACCTAGCTGATCATAAACTCGTTTGTATAGAATAATAACTACTAACTAATCTCCTATATATCCACAACTCCTCTATTAGCCGTTCCCATCTCTTTGACCACATGCATTAAGGAGTTTTGTAGCGAAAAATTAGGCAGACTTGGTCATACAGCCGTTATACCTATCAAATATATTGTTATATAAAGAAAATAACCGTTAGTATATAACAAGTACCAAGGATCCTTGATCCTAACAAAATCTGTAACACATTCTAAGGATAACTGATCCAGAAATATGCCAGGATAACGTATCCACAGTGTCAAATTTCTGTGCCCTAACACCAGCTACGAAGCAGACCATCACCTAGAAATCAAAGCACAATTCAAGAGCTGCTGGAAGCCCGGGAAAAAGATCTAAAAGAACTACACTTGGAACCTGAGGATCCATATGTAAAGGTGTATATAGGATCCAATATCCTCATCTACATTGAAGAGGACCTGGTATCCTTCCTCAAACAAAGGAAATCAACCTTTTCCTTCAAACACTCTGATATGACTGGAACCTCTAAGTAAATTATTACGCATAAATTAAGGATAGATACTTCTATCAGGCCCGTCCACCAGAAACGGAGGAAATTTGCGACGGAAAGACATACCATTTCCAGGAAGAAGTCGAAAATCTTCTCAAATCAGGTATGATAAGAGAGGTAAAGTATTCAAGATGGTTAGCAAATGTAGCGGTAGTTTCTAAGAAAAATGGAAAGCGGAGGGTATGTGTCGATTTTACTGATTTAAACAACGCATATACCAAGGATCCTTTCCCCTTACCACACATTGACTCCATGGTGGATGCTACGGCAGGACATGGGATGTTCACCATTATGGATGCTTCCTCTGGATTTCAACAAATTCAGATGGAACCATATGATTAAGAGGATACAACATTCCTGACTCTTACCGACATATATTGTTATATTTCTACGCCGTTCGGACTAAGAAATGCAGGGGAAACATACCAAAGATTGGTTAACATGATTTTCAAGGATCAGCTAGGAAAGACCATGGAATTCTACATATATGACATGGTAATGTAGTCAAAGAAGGCTGAGGATCATCTCAAAGATCTTGAAGAAGCATTCAACATCCTTGATCAGTACAATATGAAGTTAAACTCATCAAAGTGCCATTTTTGTGTCATGGCTGAGAAATTCCTAGGATATATGGTGACTAAAAAAGGTATAGAAGCAAGTCCTAAGCATATTAAAGCCATCATCAATTTAAAGTCTCTGGTGAATGCTAAAGATGTCCAAAGACTGACGGGAAGGATAGTTTCCCTGAATAGGTTCATTTCCAGATCTTCAGAGAAGTGCAAATACTTCTATGATATCTTGAGGAAGAATAAGAAGTTCAAATGGACTCAAAAGCATGAAAATGCGCTGAAGGATCTTAAGGATTATCTATCCTCAGCACCAGCCTTGATGAAACCAATAGATGGTGAACCGTTGTCCTTATACTTAGCTGTTTCAAGTAATGCGGACAGTACTGTTTTAGCCAAGGATCATGAAGGTCAACAACATCCGGTATATTATGTAAGTAAAATCCTCTTAGATGCCGAGGTCAGTTATTCTCACCTTGAGAATTTAATTCTTGCTTTAATTATGGCCTCAACTAAGTTGAGATATTATTTTGAAACCCATACTACTATTTTAAGAACTAACTATCATGTTAAGAATGTGCTTAGAAACCCCGAAATGTCAGACATGATGGCCAAGTGGGTTGTTAAGCTGAGTGCATATGATATTCAGTATGAGCCTAGAACATCCATTAAGTCACAAGCGCTTGCAGACTATGTGGCTGATTTCAGTAGTGACATACAAAAAGAAGTTGATCTAGCGGTCTAGCAATTATAAGAAACTAAGGATCCTTGGATCCTCTTCGTATATGGAGCATCCAATGAAAGAGGAAAAAGATTGACATACTACTAAAATCCCCACAGGGGGACATAAAACCCAGTCCATAGCATGTGATTTCCAAGCCACCAATAACGAGGCAGAATATAAAGCACTTATTGCAGGTTTACTTTTAGCCAAACAAATGAGGATCATGTATCTTCAAGTTTATATAGACTCTTTATTTAAAACTAACCACTTTAATGGTTCTTACACTGTAAAAGGTGAAAATATGATTAAATATTTAGAAATTGTGAAGGAATTAGCAAAATCCTTCAAAATGTTTAGTATTATTCAGGTACCGAGGGAAGAAAATGTTGGGCCAGATGCCTTAGAAGACTTAGCATCATCCTTGAAGATCCAGAATGATATAAAGATACATATCATTCACATATTGTCTCCGGAAATTGGGGAATAGGAAGCATTAGAGGTAACAACGGATTGTCCTAAAGGTTTTAAGGATCCTTCTTCCTATTCAAAAGTGGGATCCTGGATCCTTCCAATCAAGAAATTGCTCCAAGAAAGAGAAATTCCTGATGGGGAAAAACCCAAAGCTTTCAGAATTAAGGTATCACAATATATTATTTTACATGTATTTTATATAGAAAATCTCTTGTAGGTCCTTACTTGAGATGTGATGTGCTAAAAGTAGTCAAATAAAAACACACTAATCTAGATACTAAGTAATAGTCTAGACTCTTAAACTACTAACCAGTAAGTGTACCTGTCGACTCTAATACAACTAAGTAAGTCCAGATGTCGAACCCACGAGACTCTTTAAATTACATGACTAGCAAATTAGACTCGACTGAACTTACACGACTATTTAAATATTATTGTTTAAGGGGGGTTTTAAAACTAATTATTATTAAACTAAAACTTCACCCAAATTAATTATTATATTAATAAACTCTTAAAACCCTAATTTAATTAAAAGATGAAAAACTAATAAAATACTATGAATCCCCTAAGTTGTGGCTATCAATTAAATAGGAGAATTAAGTTATGGAGCTGGGATAATAAGATAAACCCTTGGAAGAAAACCCGAACATGACCCTTGACCCTTCAAGAAGACACCTATGAGTTTCTAACAAGTTTTAAGAGACACCAGTTTTATGAATTAAACTTCCTTACAGTTATTTAATTGTTTATGTTTAAGTATATTTATGGCGAAATCCTACCTTACAGCGTGGAAATCAAAGATAGCTAAGAAAACTCAATTGACTTAATAGACTAAGTTGACAATTCAAACCTAGACGGACTCCTTATGGAGAACTAAAACTAGTAATCCTAATCAACAAAGATCTATCAATAACCTATCACCTTACAGCTTTCTAGGCTAGCAACTCACTTTTATTTATTTAATTAGTTTTATTGTTTCTATTATCTTATTCGAAATCTATCACAAACTAGTCAAGAACACACAGTAAATGACCTAACAAAACCCTATCCCATGAAACAATCAACAAAGGTAATGTGAAACAATAAACCTTAGTTAATAAAACCACGTAATCATATGCATCAATTAAATCAAACCCAACAATTTAATTAAAACATAAAATCCATAACGTACATAATCCTAATTAGAATCCAACCAAACAAAGGTCATCATGACCTAGGTAGTTTATAAAGTTTATCCTAGCATCATGTAATCAAAATCAAACAAAGTAATATAATACGAAAACATGGTTAAATAATAAAGAACGAAAAATCAAAGGAGATAAAACCCGTAATCTTCACTCTTGAACGTCAACTCTTCACCGGATGCTCTCTTGCCTTCAAAACTGCCAAGAATCTCAAATAATAGCTCAAGTAAACTCCAAATTCGTCTGGTGGTTGTAGGGTATTGTTCAGGATAAGGTTAGGGATGTTTATACATCGAAACATGGCCCAACACTAAACAAAAAAGGGTAACTATCTGGAATTTTTGGGTCTAGGCGCCGCGCAACCATGACTGGCCCCCGTGGCCGCACGGCGCGGCTCATAATATAGGGGGCCGGTCCGACCAGCCTGGTCTGACCGGTTTTCCTTCCATACCTTCCTGACGCGTTTCGGCTTCTCGTATTGGGTCGTTTTGACTCGTTTTTCGCCCTTTTCGATCAAGATCAACTCCCGGTACCTAAAAAACATAATAATGTTAGTAGTATACAAATCTTGACTAAAATCAAACTAAAACTAATTAAATATTGAATAGAATATTCAAAGGAAACATATATATTTAGCATTATATCAAGATGCATTGAAGATCCAGAAATACAAGAGATGCTCAAAGACTTCCACGAAGGTGATTGTGATAACCATACAAAGGGCAGAGCTTTATTCTCCAGGATACTCAAGACAGGATACTTTTGTCCAACAATGAAGAAGTATGCTATGAAGTACTCAAGGAAGTGTGATGCTTGTCAAAGACATGGCAACATTCTTCATCAGCTAGTAGAACCTATGTATCCTATATCCTCTTCATGGCCTTTCATGAAATGGGGAATGGATATTGTAGGAAAGCTACCAAAGGCACCAGGTGGAAAGGTCTTTACGCTTGCTATGACGGATTACTTCTCAAAATGGATTGAAGCATAGCATTTGTTCAAGTCCGTGAAAGGGAAGTTATATCGTTCATTAAAGAAATATTATAACTAGATTTGGTATCCCCTCTGAAATTTTTTGTGATAATGGATCTCAGTTTATTGGGTAAAGAACTACTAACTTTTGTGACAGTTGAGGAATCAAGATAATCACTTCTACACCAGTTCATCCTCAAGCCAATGGTCAAGCAGAGTCAAGCAACAAGATTATCATCAACAACTTAAAGAAGAAGTTAGGATCCAAGAAAGGGAAGTGGGCTGAAGAACTTCCTTTGTTCTTTGGGCTGATTGAACAACACCCAAGAATGCATCAGGTCAAACACCCTTCTCATTTTTGTTTGGACCAGAAGCTATGATCCCTACAGAGATGGTGGTTCCTATTGCCAGAACAAGCATCCATGATCCTCTGGCCAACGGTGAAAGTCTTATCCAGGATCTAGATACTTTTGATGAGCTCAGAGACTTAACAAAGGTCATAATGGCTTCATATCAAAAAACGATAGCTGGGGCATACAACAAGAACATCAGGATCCAAAGATTTCAAGAAGGAGATTTGGTCTTAAGGAAGTCTTTCCAAAATACAACTAATCACTCAGATGGAAAGCTTGCACCTAAGTTGGAAGGGCCCTACTTGATTGAATCAGAAACAGGAAAGGCGGCATACCATATACTTACCATGGAAGGTGACCGACTTCAAAGAGCATGGAATGCTATCCATCTTAAGAAATACTTCGTTTAATCAGGATCAAGGATCCTAAAGTTGGTAAAATCCTATATTATCATTTATTCATTTCATATTTATATTACTAACCAAAGAAAACTATATTCTTAATATTTGTTTTGCCAAGCTTTAGATTACAATAAGGAATTCGACGGTTAAGGGGTTGGCCACCTCTCTCCCATGCTTAAGATACATCAATATCTCTCTGGTCTAATCCCACGATTAAGGTGCAATCCCCGATGATCGCACCTTCTAAGGTTTAAAGGTTTTCACCTTTCTCATGAATTAGAGTTTATAAACCCTCGCCTGTAGCGCACGCTATCCAAAGTATAGTTTGGGGCACTGGGACCGGTACACGCTTAGTGACTGACAATTTCATTGCTTTCGGCTATATGGAGGATCCTACGAATTAATGGGGACGTACCATGCACAAGGTTTCTAACATTTACATGTTTGCTCAAGTTCCAAGGTTTCTAACATTTTCATGGTAGCTAAGGATTTGGCGTTTTCACGTCACTTACGTTTGGGCTTAATCCCGGTTCGGGCGAGTCCCAGTTTAACATCCGTATCTTCGGGCCAGACCCCAGTTTGGGCTTGTCCCCAGTTATTTGGGCCAGTCCCTAGTTATTTGGGCTTGTCCCCATTTTCTTTAGGTATAATATGTATATCTTTGGGCTTGTCCCCAGTTTGTTAGGCTTGTCCCAGTTTTTTTGGCTTGTCCCCAGTTTGTTGAGTTTAACCCCAGTTCATATGGTTACTTAAATAATAAGCTATTTGCATCAGATATCCTAAGTCTAGCTACAAGTATCTTGGAAGCATTCACATTTATGGTAACTTAGGTCTAATCAGACCATATGATATGACCTTTACTTATCAGGTTACATTTATTTAAATTATATCTTTGAAGATCATATATTCAAAGATACAGGATCCTTAATCAATTTTTATAAGGATAATTTATCCTTAAAACTTTTCTTAAAATTAAAATATAACAACTATGCTTTCATAAAAATAAACAATATGAAAATAGTCAAAATACTTAAGTTATTACTATTAAAGGTCACCTGGACTTACCAAAAAACTTAACCCGGGTTTCACCATATAAAGAATAGACCATCCACCTGGGTTAAGCTGGTGTTACTAACAATATATAGAGTACAGGAAAGATAAAAGAAGGGGCATCAAAGGCTTCATCCCCAAACAAAGAGGATCCATCCACCTTTGCTACCCCCATGATTGACTTAAGGATTACAGATCCTTCACCCTAATTAACTGTTGTCTTAGTACAAGCCATCAAATATTCATAAAAACATAAACAACAAAAAAGTGGGCTCATGCCTTGCTTTTTTTTCCTTCGCGGCTTCCTCCTCTACTGTCGCACCCTTCCCTGCATCAACCATCTCAGATTCATGTCCACCAGCTGCCGTCTCTGTGCTCTCACCAGCTTCATCCTCACCGCCGTCCAATGCTGTTAGAGCCTGCTTCCATTTATCCAAATCCCATGCTGACTTGTCAAAGGAAGGATCGTGGGCCTCAGTCACTGACGGGTGGTCCATAGGAAAACCCTTAAGTGGTTTAAGACCGTTAATATTCATGAGTTTAATTGGTTTATTTTGTTGAATTAGATAACTATGTTTACTCGTGTAATGGTAGGTATGAAAAGCTAGATTCTGGAATTACGAGAACATAGGAGATAACGGTGGCGAAAACGGACTTGGAACGAAGAAAATATCAAGAAAACAAGCTGGAAAAGTGTGAGTCCACCGTAGCCTACGGTACCCACTGTAAGCTACGGTGGGGTTGGAGATTTCAAGCTACCGTAGGGCAGTTACCAGCTACCATGGGTTTTTTGGAAGCCGGCCACCGTAGCTTACGGTGGAGGCAACGCTGCACTTTTGTAACTGCCGTTTTATTTATATTTGGGACGGCTTTTCATATTATTTATCACATCTTATCATCTAAGAAACACCTGGAGGCGATTTTGGGAGACAAGAATATTATTTTGAGTGTGGTAATCGTTAAAGACTTGTTTTTTATTCATATTCAACTTATAATCGAAGGAATGATGAACCGATTCATGCTCGGCTAAATCCCTTTGTGTTTTCCCTCGGATTATAAGGTTTATTATGTTTGTTTGGTTGAATGTTTAGACAATTTCTGAGATAATATTTTATCTTATTGATTTCATTATTATGGTGTTTATGTATTGGTTGATAGATTGTTAGTTTATCGATTTTGTGTTCTAAACCGTCAGTTCTTGGTGTTTTAAGTAATCAAGATTAATCGGGAGGGATTCAGGGTTGGATAAACTAATTGGTTTTTGATTGATCACCTTGAGTTGTATAATCCAAGTACTTGATCTTCATTTATCGCATTCGTTTACATAAACATAAACATTACCTATTGTTCATCTCAGTTAAACATTAAACGTAACATTCATAGAAACATGAAACAGAAGGGAAGGCATATTTTCGCATATTGATTAAAACTCGTTTATTGCTTTAGTTCTTTTTGTTATTAAAACCAAAAAACCAAATCTTTGATTTAACTTTTTGCATTTTGTTTAATTTAGATAAATTACATAACTACTTGGTAACACAATTTCCACAAACTCCCTGTGTTCGATACCCGCTTACCGCTATCTAATAGTTGTATTCGGTTTATTTTTTACTGAGTCTTCGACCTCACGTCAAATTTTGGCGCTGTTGCCAGGGAGTAGTGCGCAACGTGTGTTAGTTTTAGTAGTTTTTGTGTTAGTTTTAGTAGTTTTTGTGTTATTTTCGGGATTACGCTGGTTGTGTTAGTGTGCAGGTACCTACAGGTGTATGCATACTAGAAGATCTAACAGGTCATCACCGCTAGTTATTGATCCCGAGATTGACAAAACACTTCGAAGAAACCGAGTCTTACTTAGGGAGAATAAGCTTCTTGGTTCTCCAACCGCATCAAACAACATGGATTCATCCGTTCCTACTTCGGGTCAAGCAATCCCGACCACACCTCCACCAAATCCACCTCTACAAATTACTATTAATATACAAACAACATCAAGTGAATCCATCAATGCAACAAAGAACCCATCAATGCTCAATTCACCTATGCAACATCATCCACATTGCCACCTATTACCAACCTTTTTCCTACCTTTTGTGCGTCATCATCATCTCAACAATATCAACCACCACCACACTTTCAACAATCACAATCAAACTACCAATACCAACCCCAACCTTTTATGCAACATTCAAGATCACAAGGTGATTGATATGGATATGGGATTGACAGTGAATTCAAGGGGTATGAAGTGGAAGGTTACTACACGAGAGGTGATGGAAGCCAAAGGGTAAATCCGGGAAATTTGGCCTATGGTCAATGGCAACATCCGGAATCGGTGCAAGGGTTTAATAGACAACCACCACCGGTTGTTCAACAACAACCGACCGGTGGGTGTCCAACAAAACGTGCAACCACCGATTCAACAACAACCACCGGTTGTTGTTCATCAACAGGTTCAACCGCCACCGATTGTTCAACAACCACGAGGGCAACCTCAAGATCAATAATTCCAACCGCAAATGCTCCAACCACAGTTTCAACAACAGTTTGCGCAGCCAAGGCCCGTTTATAGGCAAATGGGTCAACCAAGGGTACCCATAGGTGTACCAAGAAGGCATGCAAGAGAGATGGTAAGGGGTATTGAAGCCCATTTTCGACCCATAATTACTAATAATCCGTCTCCGGTGGTTATCCCTCTCAATAATCAAGGGAGGACATTTGAAGTAATAACCAATTCCCTTCAAAGTCTTCCGAAGTATAAAGTTCTAGCAACGGAGGAACCTTACTTTCACTTGGAGGCATATGACTCCATTTGCAACACAATTGGGGGTCAAGGTTTTACATCTGATGATGTGAAGCTGGTTCTATTTCAGTTCTCATTGGAAGACAAGGCAAAGAGATGGTTTTATACTTTGCCTTCCGTGTCTGTTTATACTTGGGCCGAAATGCAACAAAGATTTTTAGAAGAATTTTACACGGCCCAAAAGACCAATGATGCGAGAAGAAGTTTGAGAACCTTCCAACAACAATCGGGGGAAATGTTTCATGAAGCATTTGAGAGGTTCAATATGATGATAAAGAATTGTCCTCATCACGGTATTGCTTTGTAGGAGTTCTTGAATATGTTTCATGAAGGGTTGAGTATGGAGGATGACCGGATTTGAGGTCGATCACGAATGGTACATTTGGTATCTGTCACACCCCGACTAGGTAGTTGCGGAAGCGTAATACGGGAATGTAACAGATAACACTGGTATCAAAAACATTGTTTATAAAGAAATTCATAAACTAATTTACATCATATTACCTGGGTAGGTACTATGTTTACAAACTAGGTGAAAAACACATAACCGGTTTAAGAGCTTCTTATACAGTATTATATCAGCGTCTATTCACAGCTATTCAACTTTCCTTCTAACACCAAGCATGTAAGCAAATCATTCCACTTTTGCTTTACCTGAAAAGCATGTTAAAACGGGTCAACTACGTCTAGTTGGTGAGTTTCAAGTTTCACGAGTATCAATGAAATCAGTTCACAAGTTCGTAAAGTTTACAGTGTGTATGTATATATGTCTGTGTATGATGTATTATGCTAAGCCACAAGTGAAACCGAAACGAGCTAAAACACATGGCCTCCACTGCCCATGCACTCCCGTTGGCATTTAACAGCCACTTTGCCCCAAGTATGTACTATGTCTAACACCACATAGCAGTATGTAAAAATATAATGACAATGTGCAACTGCGTTTACATATGTTCCGGCATACCCCTCCGGCTCTGTCAGTTGGGTTTGTCAAACCGATAGTACTATCCACACGTCACCGGCACGAAGTTAATCACTTGTGTTTGTGGGGACTTGTCAAGTGTTAGTACTTAGATAATCCACATCATCACACGTTTTCAAGTATATCAGTTTATGTAAACATGCTTTTCACCCCAAAAGTTCGTAAAACAGTTTAAAAAGTGGGGGTCGTGAAACTCACCTTATCGTAGTTCGCACAGAAATCACGTATCAATAAGTCAGATGCCTCGTTTATAGCCTGATTCCTATAAACGGTATCGTATCGTTATTACTAGTACAGTGTTCAAGCTAAGTCGGGCTGTATAGATAATCTGGGTATAGCTGTTAGGCCCAGAACATGACCATAGTCTTAGATTGTGACGTTGTATACTATGAAATGTTTAAAACTGGATTTGGCTCAGTTTCACCGTTTCCTGAGCCTAGCTCAGTTGATCGTTTATACGTTTCGGGATTAGGTAAGATCACATAAAACTTAAGTAAATATATTGATTGATAAAATGATTTGATTTATGAAAGAATTTTAAAGTTTCGGTGTCTGGTTTGATTGCAGGGTTCGTTTCCGTTTTTACACGGGTTTGATTATACAAAACGCGCACAATCCACCCGAATTGTCCGGAATTCTCGTAAAAATTTCGTTTTTATTAATATCATTCAAAAATATGATATTTGGCCACTTTTGACATTTTGACATATCAGTCAGTCCGTTAAACACAAAACTGCCGGTTTCGTTAAAACAATTATAATTTAAATCTTTGATTAATCATAACTAAATATGTACTTATATATAAATTTTGTAAATTTTTGTAAAAATACATTAAGACATGGAGAATTTTATAAAAATATTTTCAGAAATTTTATGATTAATTATTTATTTATAAAAATTCATTTAATAGGTTATAATCGTGTAATAAATGGCCCGTTTATATCAAACGACCTCCGAAAAATCTGATAATTTTTACCAATGACCTCAATGTTATTACATAGCCCCTGCAAAATTTCCAGAACCTAAATCTTTTGACAAAATGCCTTTTGTGTGTTTTTCGGCTGTTAAAATTCGGTTAAGCCATGATTGTACAAACCATACATAGACATTTCCAATGATTCCCAAACTTTACCAGTGATCTTACCATCACATATTAAACTCTAAAACCAAGTTTCATAATTTTTCAATATGTTTAGCTATTTTTCCCAAATAAACGCTCATAAACGGGAATAAATTCACCAAATATTCTCCGTTTATCGAAAAATTACCAAATTTGAACAGGGACTCATTTATATGATCCCAAATGTCCCTGCAAGTTTTCACAAGCTAAAAACAAGCACGTCACAACCTAATACTAAACAGCCCCTAAACGAGTGTTACGGGTTTACCTTGTCGGTTTTCGATGAATTTTGCTAGCTTAAACGACTTTCCGGGTCTTGGGTTGCAAACTCAGTATATCTACATATCATATAACATCAAACCAAGCATAAATCATCCATGTAACAGCCTTGATAATTAGGGTTTCGGTTTTGGGTTCAAACCAAACTTTCTAACCGTAAAAAACGTTGTATTCATGTTCTAATCCGCGTTTTTGACCAAAAAATTATATGTTCCTGGTTTGTAAACATGTTTAATATCAAAACATGGTTTTACTTGATTTTTAGGGTTTTTGGATGGTTAAACATGTTTAAAACTAACTAAAACATGTTTATATGTTAATTATATGAATCAAACTTGGTTAAATCTTCACAAAACTTGATCTTACCTTAGGGTTTTGAAGAGGAGCTGATAGAACAGGGCTGGAGCTGCTTTGGGCTTCAAAATTTTGTATGTTATAATGAATAAGAATGACTTAAGGATGAAGTTATATAAAAAAAAATAATGTGATGTTTGGTGGGTATTCCGATCGGAAATAAAGAAGGCCCCATAATGGGCTGTTTTGGCCCATTAATTTAATTATACAAGCCCAAACATGAAAATCCCACTTCAAATTTAGTTCGGGTTCGGTTTTTCGCAAGAAAATTAATTCGGGTGTGAGAAATAGCGCAAAAACGCATGTTTTTCAGCTTATTTTTGTAAAATAAGAAAAACGTACTGACTCGTTGTAAAATTCCAAAATATTTTCACGGATTGCTTAGAACATGTCATATAAGTGTTTTATAAATCTTTTTCGGCTTAACGGATGCTACAATGCTTGTTTTGATATTAACGATTGCGTTTAAGCTTATAGCGTATCGATAAACGAAACCTTTTTCGTTTAAAGAGTTTTAAACGTACTAAGGCCTAAATATCAATATGTTAGTCTCTATAACATATATATAACTCGTATATGACCCCTCAGTATGTATACGGGTCATAATTAGTATCGGTCGGTTACTCGTTTTAGCACTACGAATTAACCGATTTATCGTTTACTTGTTACGTAATGAATATAGTGTACCTCGTTTTGTCATGAATGTCACATTCTCCCCCCGTTAAGAAATTTCGTCCTCGAAATTTAATGTGTCATCGGTTTTCTAGGGAACAGGTGTGGGTATTTCTTTCGGAATTCGTCCTTTCGTTCCCAAGTATATTCGGGTCCTTGTTTTGAATTCCACCGAACTTTTACCAATGAAATTTTGTTGTGTCGTAACTGTTTGGTTTTCCCGTCTACAATTTCTATCGGTTCCTCTACGAAGTTGAGCTTTTCGTTGATCTGAACATCTTCCAGTGGTACTATTGTCGTTTCATCAGTCAAACACTTTTTCAGATTCGATACATGAAACACGTCGTGAATAGTGCTCAATTCTAAGGGTAGTTTTAATCGGTAAGCTACGGGACCAATTTTTGCGACAATCTCAAAAGGTCCGATGTATCTCGGGGC
The DNA here is from genome assembly GCF_021521415.1 of Bidens hawaiensis. NCBI lineage: Eukaryota > Viridiplantae > Streptophyta > Magnoliopsida > Asterales > Asteraceae > Bidens > Bidens hawaiensis. The sequence goes on from NW_027493785.1 coordinate 248,696, forward strand.
TAGTTTACCAGTCTTTCCAAATCTTATAACACCTTTCCATGGCGATACTTTTAAAAATACCTTATCACCTATTTCAAAAGATAACGGTTTTCTGCGAACATCGGCATAACTCTTTTGTCGGTCACGGGCAGCTTTCAATTTTTGCTTAATCTGGTGAATTTTATCGGTGGTTTCCTGAATTAAATCGGATCTTGAAATTTGAGTATCACCCACTTCTGTCCAACATAGTGGTGATCTACATTTTCGCCCGTATAGAGCTTCATAAGGTGCTGCTTGTATACTACTGTGATAACTGTTATTGTAAGAGAATTCAATGAGCGGGAGGTGTTGATCCCAATTCCCTTTGAAGTCCAGTACACAAGCACAAAGTAAATCTTCTAAGGTTTGGATGGTTCGTTCGGATTGACCATCGGTTTGGGGATGGTAAGCCGTACTTAGGTCGATTCGGGTTCCCAAGGCTTCTTGTACTGCTTGCCAGAAATGTGAAGTAAAGTGACTGTCTCGATCGGAAATAATCGAAAGAGGTACCCCGTGTCGAGATACTATTTCATCGATGTAAATTTGAGCAAGTTTTTCGGTAGTGTAGTTGTTACGGATGGGAATAAAGTGTGCGGATTTGGTTAATCGGTCCACAATTACCCAAATTGCGTTGTGTCCTCGAGAAGTTTTAGGAAGGTGTGTCACAAAGTCCATGGTAATTTGTTCCCATTTCCATTGTGGGATTTCTGGTTGTTGTAACATTCCCGAAGGTTTTTGATATTCCGCCTTTACCCTTGCACATGTTGCACATTTACTTACATACACGGCTATATCCTTTTTCATACCAGGCCACCAGTAAAATTCTTTAACATCCTTATACATCTTATCAGTACCTGGATGAATAGAATATTTGGATTTGTGTGCTTCATCAAGAATCAGCTTTCGGAGTTTATGAAGTGTTGGAATCCAGACCCGGTTTTTGTAATAATATACTTCATCAATTTTCTTCTCAAAATTCCTTTCATTTCCATGTAGTTCTTCTTTTTCTAGCTGGTCTGCCTTCAAGGCCTCATCTTGTGCAACGCGAACTTGTTCGGTTAGGCTACTTTGAACAATCATTCCGAGTGCTCGTACCCTTAATGGTATGATTCTGTCTTTTCGGCTTAAAGCATCAGCTACTACGTTGGCCTTACCTGGATGGTATTTAATCTCACAGTCATAATCATTTAACAGTTCTACCCATCTCCTTTGTCTCATGTTTAGCTCTTTCTGATCGAATATGTGTTGTAGGCTTTTGTGATCAGTATAGATGGTACATTTAGTGCCATACAAGTAATGTCTCCAAATATTCAATGCAAAGATAACTGCTCCCAATTCCAAATCATGGGTCATATAATTCTTTTCATGTACTTTTAATTGTCGGGAAGCATATGCTATTACTTTCTTTCTTTGCATCAGTACGCATCCTAAACCTTTACGAGATGCGTCACAATATACCACCAATTCATCAGTTCCATCTGGAAGGCTTAATATTGAAGCCTCACATAACTTCTGTTTTAACGTTTGGAAGGCCATTTCTTGTTCTTCTCCCCATTCATATGTTCGATCTTTTTGAGTTAGGAGGGTTAGAGGTTGTGCAATACTTGAAAAAATTTTCAATGAATCTCCTATAATACCCGGCTAGTCCTAAGAATTGACGAATTTCTCTTGGTGACTTAGGCACTTGCCAATTCTTAATAGCCTCAATTTTACTTGGGTTTACTTGAATCCCTTGATGGTTCACAATGTGTCCCAAAAACTGTACTTCTTGTAGCCAAAACTCACATTTGGACAACTTTGCGTATAACTTCTCTTGCCTCAATAATTTTAAGATTTCCTGCAAATGTTGTTCGTGTTCCTCCTTACTTCTCGAGTATATCAAAATGTCATCGATAAACACTATCACGAACTTGTCAAGGTAAGGTTTGCAAACTCGGTTCATGAGGTCCATAAACACTGCAGGTGCGTTTGTCAACCCAAACGGCATAACCAAGAATTCATAGTGACCATACCGAGTTCGGAAAGCTGTTTTTGGTATGTCTTCTTTCTGAATTTTTACTTGATGATAACCAGATCTAAGATCAATTTTTGAAAAATACTTCGCACCTTGGAGCTGATCGAACAAGTCATCAATTCGAGGTAAGGGGTATCTATTCTTTATAGTCACTTTATTCAATTCCCGATAATCAATACACATTCGAAAACTCCCATCCTTCTTCTTTACAAACAACACTGGTGCTCCCCACGGTGAGTAACTAGGGCGAATAAAACCCCTGTCCAGTAATTCTTGTAACTGGTTGGACAGTTCTTGCATTTCAGAAGGCGCAAGTCTATAAGGTGCCTTAGCAATGGGTGTTGCTCCTGGTATCAAGTCAATACGGAATTCTACTTGTCGGGTCGGTGGTAAACCACGCAACTCATCGAGGAATACATCTGAATACTCGTGTACCACTGGGATGTCTTCCATTCGTTTTTCCTCGGGTTCCTTAACTGTTACGCTCGCCAAGTATAAAGTACAACCTTGGCGTAAATATTTCAATGCCTTAAGTTGAGATATGAGAGGCAGTACCGTACCAGATTTCTCACCTTGAACAATCATAGCTTCATCATTCGAAAGAGGTATCCTAACGGTCTTATCCTTACAGACAATTTCAGCTTTATACTTAGATAGCCAGTCCATACCGACTATAACATCGAAACTTCCCAATTCCACTTGAAGTAAATCAATAAGGAATGGGTGGTCGTTTAGGATAAGGGAACAGTCTCGGGCTATTCGGTTAACAAGTATAGGCTTACCGTTAGCGAGTTCTATAGTATATGGTTTTGTTAGTTCACTAACCGGCATATTTTCTAAAGGTAAGAAGTTAACAGATATGAAACTTCTATCGGCACCCGTATCAAACAAAACTGAAGCATACTGACCCGAAACTAAGAATGTACCTGTCACCACATTCGGATCATGACGCGCTTCACCCGGTCCTAATACAAACGCGCGTCCCTTAGCTGCATTGGAGGTTGATGCTTGTGCTTGGTTCTGCCTTCTCACTGCACCCGGGTTCAAATTGGGGCAGTATCTCCTAAAGTGTTCCGTACTGCCACATTCATAGCAGGCACGGAGGTTCGTGGTAGGTGGGGTTTGTTGGTTGAGTTGTGGGCGGGTTGGTTGAGGTCGAGGGAGTTGAGTTGGTTGCGGTGGACGGTTAACAGTGTTGGTGGGGGTTCTACAGTTGGGGCATAGTGTCCCGTTCTTCCACACTTTTGACAAATGATCGGTTTGCAATCACCCACATGATGAAAGTTACATCTTCTGCACTTCGGTAACGTCCCTTTATAGGTCTCTTGTTTAACATTAGAACTGGTCATGGCATAACTTCGGGTATTCGGACGAGCCCGTTTGTTCTGAGGGTTTCCTTGCATTCTTGTCCCATAATCAGTTCGTTTTAAACTTGTTGTTTCACCTGGCATCCTTATCACTCCACTTCTCATCAGATCAAAAGTAACGACACCCGTTTGAGATACAGCACTTTCTAATGTCGGGTGGGCAACTGAATTCACTATACTTCTCACAGCAGGGGTCAGTCCCCAGATATAACGTTCAATTCGTTTCGCTTCCGGTGTAACTAACCATGGAACTAAGCGGGACAGTTCGTTAAAATGATTCGTGTATCCCACATGGTCTGCTCCTTTCATTTCCAGATTCCATAACTCGTGTTCCAACCTCTGAATCTCACTTTTAGGACAAAAATGCTCTAGCATGAGGGTTTTTAATTCAGTCCATGACATACAATTAATAGCATCTTGTCCCCTTATTTAGACTACCGTGTTCCACCACATCAGCGCTTGGTCTAGAAACATACTGGTAGCATATTTGACCACGCGGTTCGGTGGACACTCACTGATATTAATTACTGACTCGGTCTTTTCTATCCATTTGACCAGCCCGCTAGGTCCTTCAATGCCCTTAAACTCAATCGGTTTACATGATGTAAATTGTTTGTATGAGTACTCCTGACGCGGGGGTTCTCGGTTATTATTATTATTATTAGTTGTGTTAACAACCGGTAAAGGGTTCGGGATATTATCAGGGTGCATAACAGGTTCTGGGTTCCCAGTGACATTCATAGTTGGGAGAGTGTTATTATTATTTATGACATTATCATTATTCACCGGGGTAGTAACACCCGGGGCTACATTAGTGTCCGGCGGAGGTGTATTAACAGTGGCCGTGGTGGTGCTCGTAGGTTGATTAACAGTATTGTTAGCACGTATGCCTGCAGTGACTTGTGTTACAATTGTTGGTATCACTGCTTGTAGTTGACGAGCAATCATTGCGGCCACTTCCGCCTCAGACAAAGGGTTTGTTTTCTTCGGGGCCATTCTATAGAATAATCAATTGTATAATAATCAATATCGTTTCACTATGATCAACACAACTTTACGATATTACACCTTCACAACACATAACTATGCCAAAGAAAACACGTTTGTATTAATTATAATCATTACTGTACATATGCATCCAAAATTAGCGCATAGGCTCAACCTGGTATAGGCCAGCGCTTGTATATGCGTATCAAAATTTGTCACTAAGTGACATGTAGACTTAACCCGATAAGGGTCAGTGCTTGAAATAGTACTACACCACAAACAACTCCCAAGTCAGCCCAACACGCTGTAACAAAATGCTGCTTGGGATATCAAAAGACTATATACATAAGACTAGACTATTATGTCCTATCCATTCTTGGTAACATGAAGCCACAACCAAACAACAGCAGCCACTAGGGCCGCATTAACCGTTAAGCATACCCCCAGTAGTATCATCGCTCGATCCTGACGCCCGTGGCTGTGAGCACTGGATCTTTGCACAATTCTGATTTCTTGCTGCATGCACCGCATGTGATCTTGCATATCATGTCTATGCAGGTTTAGGTTATTTATAGAATGTGAGTGGTCTACAAGCTGATCAGTCGCTAAACCAAACCATGCTGAATCAGAATGACGAGGTGGCTCGGGTACCGGGGCGGGTAAACCCCAAGTAGGAATAGGTATCTCAGTGACCTGGACACGTGATGTTTCTCCCCAATGGTACGTAGATCGAGGTGGGAGAGAAGTGTGCTCAGGTGGACGCACTGAAATGCGAGCGGTCTGACGGTTTCTAATAGTGGGTGGGGGTACTGGTGTATGCTGTACAGGTGGAGTAGGGGATCTGGGTGCTCTAACAGGTGAATGATAAGCACTAGTAGCTCCCTGTCCTGCAACATTCCTAGGGGATTCCCTAGGGGGGTAGGTGTCACAACGGTAACCCGATAAGTCGGGTTGATCTGCGGGTACCTCGCGTGGAATTACCGCATCTGCACCTTCTTCTATTTCCTCTGGTTCCTCCTCCGTTTCCTCTTCCGGATCCTCCTCTTCCTCCTCAGGCCCTGTTGGTAGGGTATTAGGTACACGATCAGTAGATCTTGACATATTCCTGCACAATTGTTAGTGATAAGAATAATATCCTTCTATATTAATCATAGTAAGATACGTGCAGGTATTTATACACATAAGCACAAATAATCGTTTATATACACAAATATTTATCTATTATTATATTTTATACACATATGTTGCTGTTTTTACCTATTCGATTGTTTATCGACTTCTTCTCGAATTTCCTTGTACAAACAAGTCTGTTATTATGTTTCGGACCATAATAACCCACTTGTCCATTCGCGTTCATCACGAGAATCATTCGTGTATATTATTTAATATTATTTTATTCCCAGAGTTAATCGAGCCTACGGTTATCTTAGGGTATCCTAAGGGACATCCTAATTCTTTATAACCAATGGCTCTGATACCAACTTCTGTCACACCCCGACTAGGTAGTTGCGGAAGCGTAATACGGGAATGTAACAGATAACACTGGTATCAACAACATTGTTTATAAAGAAATTCATAAACTAATTTACATCATATTACCTGGGTAGGTACTATGTTTACAAACTAGGTGAAAAACACATAACCGGTTTAAGAGCTTCTTATACAGTATTATATCAGCGTCTATTCACAGCTATTCAACTTTCCTTCTAACACCAAGCATGTAAGCAAATCATTCCACTTTTGCTTTACCTGAAAAGCATGTTAAAACGGGTCAACTACGTCTAGTTGGTGAGTTTCAAGTTTCACGAGTATCAATGAAATCAGTTCACAAGTTCGTAAAGTTTACAGTGTGTATGTATATATGTCTGTGTATGATGTATTATGCTAAGCCACAAGTGAAACCGAAACGAGCTAAAACACATGGCCTCCACTGCCCATGCACTCCCGTTGGCATTTAACAGCCACTTTGCCCCAAGTATGTACTATGTCTAACACCACATAGCAGTATGTAAAAATATAATGACAATGTGCAACTGCGTTTACATATGTTCCGGCATACCCCTCCGGCTCTGTCAGTTGGGTTTGTCAAACCGATAGTACTATCCACACGTCACCGGCACGAAGTTAATCACTTGTGTTTGTGGGGACTTGTCAAGTGTTAGTACTTAGATAATCCACATCATCACACGTTTTCAAGTATATCAGTTTATGTAAACATGCTTTTCACCCCAAAAGTTCGTAAAACAGTTTAAAAAGTGGGGGTCGTGAAACTCACCTTATCGTAGTTCGCACAGAAATCACGTATCAATAAGTCAGATGCCTCGTTTATAGCCTGATTCCTATAAACGGTATCGTATCGTTATTACTAGTACAGTGTTCAAGCTAAGTCGGGCTGTATAGATAATCTGGGTATAGCTGTTAGGCCCAGAACATGACCATAGTCTTAGATTGTGACGTTGTATACTATGAAATGTTTAAAACTGGATTTGGCTCAGTTTCACCGTTTCCTGAGCCTAGCTCAGTTGATCGTTTATACGTTTCGGGATTAGGTAAGATCACATAAAACTTAAGTAAATATATTGATTGATAAAATGATTTGATTTATGAAAGAATTTTAAAGTTTCGGTGTCTGGTTTGATTGCAGGGTTCGTTTCCGTTTTTACACGGGTTTGATTATACAAAACGCGCACAATCCACCCGAATTGTCCGGAATTCTCGTAAAAATTTCGTTTTTATTAATATCATTCAAAAATATGATATTTGGCCACTTTTGACATTTTGACATACCAGTCAGTCCGTTAAACACAAAACTGCCGGTTTCGTTAAAACAATTATAATTTAAATCTTTGATTAATCATAACTAAATATGTACTTATATATAAATTTTGTAAATTTTTGTAAAAATACATTAAGACATGGAGAATTTTATAAAAATATTTTCAGAAATTTTATGATTAATTATTTATTTATAAAAATTCATTTAATAGGTTATAATCGTGTAATAAATGGCCCGTTTATATCAAACGACCTCCGAAAAATCTGATAATTTTTACCAATGACCTCAATGTTATTACATAGCTCCTGCAAAATTTCCAGAACCTAACTCTTTTGACAAAATGCCTTTTGTGCGTTTTTCGGCTGTTAAAATTCGGTTAAGCCATGATTGTACAAACCATACATAGACATTTCCAATGATTCCCAAACTTTACTAGTGATCCTACCATCACATATTAAACTCCAAAACCAAGTTTCATAATTTTTCAATATGTTTAGCTATTTTTCCCAAATAAACGCTCATAAACGGGAATAAATTCACCAAATATTCTCCGTTTATCGAAAAATTACCAAATTTGAACAGGGACTCATTTATATGATCCCTAATGTCCCTGCAAGTTTTCACAAGCTAACAACAAGCACGTCACAACCTAATACTAAACAGCCCCTAAACGAGTGTTACGGGTTTACCTTGTTGGTTTTCGATGAATTTTGCTAGCTTAAACGACTTTCCGGGTCTTGGGTTGCAAACTCAGTATATCTACATATCATATAACATCAAACCAAGCATAAATCATCCATGTAACAGCCTTGATAATTAGGGTTTCGGTTTTGGGTTCAAACCGAACTTTCTAACCGTAAAAACGTTGTATTCATGTTCTAATCCGCGTTTTTGACCAAAAAAGTATATGTTCCTGGTTTGTAAACATGTTTAACATCAAAACATGGTTTTACTTGATTTTTAGGGTTTTTGGATGGTTAAACATGTTTATATGTTAATTATATGAATCAAACTTGGTTAAATCTTCACAAAACTTGATCTTACCTTAGGGTTTTGAAGAGGAGCTGATAGAACAGGGCTGGAGCTGCTTTGGACTTCAAAATTTTGTATGTTATAATGAATAAGAATGACTTAAGGATGAAGTTATATAAAAAAAAATAATGTGATGTTTGGTGGGTATTCCGATCGGAAATAAAGAAGGCCCCATAATGGGCTGTTTTGGCCCATTAATTTAATTATACAAGCCCAAACATGAAAAGCCCACTTCAAATTTAGTTCGGGTTCGGTTTTTCGCAAGAAAATTAATTCGGGTGTGAGAAATAGCGCAAAAACGCGTGTTTTTCAGCTTATTTTTGTAAAATAAGAAAAACGTACTGACTCGTTGTAAAATTCCAAAATATTTTCACGGATTGCTTAGAACATGTCATATAAGTGTTTTATAAATCTTTTTCGGCTTAACGGATGCTACAATGCTTGTTTTGATATTAACGATTGCGTTTAAGCTTATAGCGTATCGATAAACGAAACCTTTTTCGTTTAAAGAGTTTTAAACGTACCAAGGCCTAAATATCAATATGTTAGTCTCTATAACATATATATAACTCGTATATGACCCCTCAGTATGTATACGGGTCATAATTAGTATCGGTCGGTTACTCGTTTAAGCACTACGAATTAACCGATTTATCGTTTACTTGTTACGTAATGAATATAGTGTACCTCGTTTTGTCATGAATGTCACAGTATCAATTATGAACAAGACGATTGGGCATATTTGGAACAAATGGCGGTTACTTCAAAGAGAAAGGCTCAAACTGGTAGAAGAGCGAGACCAGCGATTGGTATACCGTAAGTGCAAGCCGTGGAAGAAGGAAATGTACAAACCACTAATCAAGTCATCAATGTTTGTACAAATTGTAATGAATTGGGTCATGCAACGGAGGTATGTACGGTAGGTCAAGCATCGGTGGAAGAGGTGAATGCACTCCAAGGGGGAGGTGGTAGAAATTACAACATGAACTCCAACACCTACCACCCCAGGTTAAGGAATCACCCGAATTTTCGTTATGGAAATCCGGGCACTCAATCTAACCCGAATTTTCAAGGAAATCAAATCAATTATGCTCCCCGCCAACAATATATTAACCAAGGTAATTATCATGGCGGGAATAATCAAGGATTTCAAGGTCAAGGCGGGTGGCGGTCAAGGTGGGTCAACGGGTCAAAGTTCATCGAGTGGTAATGAGGTTATGGACATGTTGAAGTTGATGCTACAAGACATGCAACAAAGAAATCAACTTGATGAGGCGCGAATGCAAAAGGATGAAGTAAGAGATAAGGCCATCCAATCTTTGACTACACAAATGGGTCAACTCGCAACTGAAATGTCCGAGTTGAAGAAGAATAAAGGTCAATTGCCAAGCGACACAAAGGTAAATCCTTCTCATAAATCTTCTCGTAATGTTCCTATCAATCACGTTAGTGTTTTAAGAAGTGGTAAAGAATATAAAAAAGATTTATCACCGGGTGTGGTTGATGGGGAAGTTGAGGATATTACGGGTAACGAAAGTGATGATGAAATAGTAACAAATAAACTCACTAAACATGTCACTTTTGAAAAACCGTTAACAAATCCGGGTCAAACTTCAAATGTAAACGATGAAAATAAGGAAGTAGAACCAAAGGTGGTTCCATTTCCTTCGGCTTTACTTGACCCGGGTAAGAAAAATATAATTTCCAAAAGAGGTCCTCAAAAAGAAGAGATGTGGGAAGTTTTTATACAAGTAAAGGTAAATTTACCTCTACTTGAGGCAATTAAGCAAGTACGCGCATATGCAATATTTTGGAAAAAATTGTGCACTCAAAAGAGGCAACAAAAAGTGCCTCTACGAGTGGATTTAACTGAGCGGGTGAGTGTTGTTTTAAAAGGATATCTTCCTCCTAAGCTTCAAGATCCGGGGACACCTTTAATTAACATTCAAGTAGGCGATTTTCAAATGTCTAAGGCGTTACTAGATCTTGGGGCCGGAGTAAGTATTCTTCTAGGGGGTTTATACGACCGATATGATTTTGGTCCTTTAAAAAGAGTTGAGACAACGGTTGTGTTAGCCGATTTGTCCCATAAACTTCCCCGAGGAATTGTGCGGGATGTGATAGTAAAAATTGAAGAATTTGCTATCCGGTTAACTTTTTGGTTTTAGACTACTCATCGGTCGATTCGACCCAACAACAAAATGTTATATTGGGTCGACCATTTTAAACACCGCTCATGCTATTATTGATTGTCGCTCGGGCACATTTGATATGGCTTTTGGAAATAGAATAATGAGATTAAATGTGTTCACTAATGGATCTAATGCTTTATGTGGTGATGATTGTTTCATGGCCAATATTGTTGACACGTGTGAACCGCACGATTATGAGGACGATGCTTTGGAAGAATGTGTTTGTGATTTTTCTGAATAGGTACATCTTTGTGCATTGAGAATAGAAGAGAAAAATCTAGATGTGTTGGCGGTTAAAAAAGGACGACCACCATGGACTTATCAAATTGAAAGTCTGCCAGCTGTGATTGATTCGGGTACAAAACCGTCATTGGAAAGTCCACCGAAGTTGGAATTGAAGGATTTACCAAGTCACTTGAAGTATGCACTTTTGGGGGGATAATGACACATTACCGGTCATTGTTGTATCTAATTTGGAAGATGCCCAAGAAAAAGTATTGTTGAAGGTGTTGAAGGCGAATAAAGCGGCCATAGGTTGGACAATTGCCGATTTAAAAGGTATTAGTCCATCTATAGTTATGCACAAAATCATCACCAATGAGGAGGCAAAACCAACCCGAGAGACTCAAAGAAGGTTAAATTCCAATTTGAGAGAAATTGTGTAGAAAGAAGTAATAATGTGGTTGGATGCGGGAATCATCTATCCCATCTCGGATAGCGCATGGATAAGTCCTACACAGGTGGTACCGAAAAAAGCAGGTATACAGGTAATTAAAGATGAAAGCGGTGAACAAATCGCCACCCGACCGGTCACCGGGTGGCGAGTTTGCATTGATTATCGTAAATTAAATGCCGCTACATCTAAAGACCATTTTCCATTACCTTTCATTGACCAAATTATTGAAAAATTATCGGGTCAAAAGTATTACAGTTTTTTGGATGGGTACTCGGGTTATAACCAAATTGCTATTCACCCGGATGACCAACACAAGACCACTTTCACCTGTCCGTATGGCACATTTGCTTGTTGGCGAATGCCATTCGGATTATGTAATGCTCCGGCCACATTACAACGTTGTATGATAAGTATTTTTTCGGACATGGTCGGGAATCACCTGAGGTATTTATGGATGACTTTTCAATTTTTGGCCCAACTTATGAAACTTGTCTCAATGAATTAGAAAAAGTTTTAAAAAGATGTGTTGAGACAAATTTAGTTCTATGTTGGGAGAAAAGTCATTTCATGGTGCAATAGGGTATCGTGTTGGGTCACGTAATTTCGGAAAGGGGAATGGAAGTGGATAAGGCAAAATTCCGGGTAATATCATCGTTACCACCACCTAAAAACATTAAAGGGGTAAGGTTATTTTTGGGGTATGCGGGTTTTTATAGAAGATTTATTAAAGGCTTTAGTGTGATCACAAAACCTTTATGTAATTTATTGTTAAAAGATGCACCTTTTGATTTTACTGATGAATGTTTGCAAGCGTTTGATGTTTTGATGGAACAATTGGTGAAAGCTCCCATTCTACAACCACCGGATTGGTCAAAGCCATTTGAGATCATGTGTGATGCTAGTGATACCACTGCGGTGTTGGGTCAACGAGTTGATAAAAAACTGGTGGTCATTTATTATGCGAGTAAAACATTATCCGAAGCGCAACTTAATTATACAACCACTGAAAAAGAATTGCTTGCAGTGGTGTATGCTTTGGATAAGTTTCGCTCGTATATTTGGGGGAGTAAAGTGATTGTTTATTCGGACCATAGCGCGGTTCAATATTTGATGGAGAAGAAGGATGCAAAAGCTCGTTTAATTCGTTGGGTATTGCTTTTGCAATAGTTCGATTTAGAATTTCGGGATAAAAAGGGGTGTGAAAATGTTGTGGCGGATCACCTATCCCGAATTCCATTGGAGGGTGTCGATGACCCTATGGAGATAAACGAACGGTTTCCCGACGAACAATTGTTAGCCGTGTCAACTGCACCGTGGTATGCCCACTTTGTGAACTATTTAGCAACAGGGTCTATTCCAAGTCATTGGGTGAAGAAAAGAAGACAACGGTTCATGGCCCAAGTGAAACAATATATTTGGGATGAACCGAACTTGTTCAAGATTGGTTCGGATCAAATGATAAGGAGGTGTATACCCGATTCTGAGGTACGGGAGATTTTGACTCAGGCACATGCATCGGCGTGTGGAGGTCATTTTAGCGGTCAAAAGACGGGTTATCGGGTTCTCCAATGTGGTTTTTATTGGCCCACGATTTTTAATGATGCAAGTGAATATGTCCAACATTGTTTTAATTGCCAAAAGTTGGGTAGTATCTCGAAACAGGATGAAATGCCATTGCAACCGATTTTGGTGTTAGAGATTTTCGATGTATGGGGAATTGACTTTATGGGTCTGTTTCCAAACTCAAATGGATTTTTATATATCTTGGTTGTGGTTGATTATGTGTCCAAGTGGGTAGAAGCGGTAGCAACAAGAACCAACGACCATTCGGTAGTTTGCAAATTCGTTCAATCCAACATCTTTGCTCGGTTTGGTATCCCGCGGGTTATTATATGTGATGGTGGGTCACATTTCAAGAATTTCAACTTTGGGAAACTATTAAAAAGGTACAATGTGAATCACCGAATTGCTACTCCTTATCATCCACAAACAAGTGGACAAGTTGAAGTGTCCAATCGTCAAATTAAAGAAATCTTGATGAAGATGGTGCGGGTCGATAGGAAGGATTGGTCTTCTAAAGTTAAATGATGCATTGTGGGCGTATCGGACCGCCTACAAAACTCCTATTGGCACAACTCCTTATCGGTTAGTTTATGGAAAAGGGTGTCATTTACCAATGGAGTTGGCACATATGGCGCTTTGGGCGATCAAGAATGTTAACGCGGATTATAAGGAAGCGAGTGAATTGAGAAAGTTGAAATTGAATGAGATCGAGGAAATCCGGGATGAAGCGAATGAATGTGCTTCCGCGTACAAAGACAAACTAAAGAAAGTCCATGATGCAAAGTTGAGAAAACGGACTTTTGAAGTGGGTCAAAAGGTGTGGTTGTATAATTCAAGGCTAAAGTTATTTCCGGGTAAGTTAAAGAGCAAGTGGATGGGACCATATGTCATCACAAAAGTGGGTCAGTTTGGTGATGTGGAGATAGAAGATGTTCAAGAGCAAACAAAACAAGTGGTGAACGGTCAAAGACTAATACCTCACTTGGAAGGAAAGGACATCAATATGCTCGATGTGAACCGGGTGAGTTATTTGTTACGCTTACTGGATGAGGAAACGAATTAAAAAGGCCAAGGTATGTTGTATATTTTAGTTTATTTTAATTTAGTTTTTGTTAAAATTCGTTTTAAAAATTATCTTCTTCGCTTTGGAGTTGTCCAAATCAAGTGTGCGGAAGTCCTTGCGAATTTTTATACCGTGTTGAGGACAACTCGGATTTTTCATGGGCGGTAGGGTAATTTTTATTTTTATTTTAATTTGGTAGATAAGTTTTTATTATTATTTTTATGTAATCTTTGGTTTTTGTAGTTTTCGGTTTGTTTTTTTTTCATTAAAATAAATAAATAAATAAATAATTTGAAAACTTACAGGGGCCATCGTAGCCTACGGTACCTACCGTAAGCTACGGTGGGGAGGAAAAACATTACGCTGGCCAGCAACTGTGGTACGGTAGGATTTTGTGAACCAAGGCCACCGAAGGCTACGGTGACCACCGTAGCTTACGGTGGAGCCTTGAGCTCCGCATCTGGACCGGGATATTATTTTATCTTCACATTTAACCAACACCACACACCTCTTTCACCATTCATTCCACTAAACATCATCTTCTTCAAAACCTTCAAACCCTAACTCCCACATTATACCCCCATAACTTGCTTATTTGCTAACCAAATCAATTGATTTTTGGGTCTAATTTGGCTAGAATCTCACAAAGGTTTCAATTATACCATTGTATTTGTGAGAATCTTTCATTTTGCTGGAGGCGATTTTGGAAGACAAGAATATTATTTTGAGTGTGGTAATCGTTAAAGACTTGTTTTTGATTCATATGCAAATTATAATCGAAGGAATGATGAACCGAATCATGCTCGGCTAAATCCCTTTGTGTTTTCCCTCGGATTGTAAGGTTTATTATGTTTGTTTGGTTGAATGTTTAGACAATTTCTGAGATAATATTTTATCTTATTGATTTCATTATTATGGTGTTTATGTATTGGTTGATAGATTGTTAGTTTATCGATTTTGTGTTCTAAAATGTCAGTTCTTGGTGCTTTAAGTAATCGAGATTAATCGGGAGGGATTCAGGGTTGGATAAATTAATTAGTTTTTGATTGATCACCTTGAGTTGTATAATCCAAGTACTTGATCTTCATTTATCGCATTTGTTTACATAACCACGAACTTTACCTATTGTTCATCTCAGTTAAACATTAACCGTAACATTCATAGAAACCTGAAACCGAAGGAAGGCATATTTTCACATATTGATTAAAACTCGTTTATTGCTTTAGTTCTTTTTGTTATTAAAACCAAATAACCAAATCTTTGATTTTACTTTTTGCATTTAGTTTAATTTAGATAAATTACATAACTACTTGGTAACACAATTTCCACAAACTCCCTGTGTTCGATACCCACTTACCGCTATCTAATAGTTGTATTCGGTTTATTTTTTACTGAGACTTCGACCTCACGTCAGTCACGATCTTGATCATTGCTTGAAGGACAAACTTAGCAACCCAAACTTTGGACCTGTTGGTTGCACGGGTCACCACCTCTTGCATCTAGGCTTCAATTGAGGATGCATGATCCTCTGCCTGCTTCTTCTCCCTGGTCAGTTTGGAGATAGTCTTTTCCTTACCAGCGTCCATAGCTCTCATTCCTGATAGAGTGTCTTCAAAATCTTTGACAAACTTGTTATGGTAGCTTTTGGCAGAATCCATGGCCTACATATAAGAAAGAAATAAGTTCAAGAAGATATAGGATCCACAATAGTAAACAAAAAGGATAGGGGATCCTTACAGTGGTGATGAGATATTTTTCGGCTTCAAAAGGATCTTCTGGCTCAGCAGTCTTCTTTCTTTTTAAAGCTCCGAACTTGGCACGGGTTGTTACAGGACGCGGCTCATGGACCGGAGTGGTCTTCTGAGTTTCCTTCTTCACAATGAGACAGTCGATGTCTTCCAAGGAGAACTGGGAAACTGATTTGCTGGACTTGTGAGCACCTACAAAACACAATATAAAGATAAAGTCTCCATTTATTTTTCATTAATATGAAATATTATTAATTCTTACTTGACATGTTGCTTAATGACTTTGAAATTGATTCTTGAATGACTTCAGTAGCTTTGGCTTGAAATGTCCTGATCTCAGGATCAAGTGCAAGGAACTTCTTCACTTTCTCCTCTACTCCAGGAAGATCATCAAGAAAGCAAAGTTATCCACTGAAAAGCAAAAAGAAATACGTTAGAAGAAGGATACGTTATCATCTCTGGCTTGTTAGAGGATCTAGGATCCTACCCTTTCTAATCCACCTTGTGGGTAGATCAAACCCACCAGGAATAGAGTCCCTTTTAACAAGAAAGAGCTAATTTTTCCAAAATGGACTGTTTTGGGTGGCTTTGAGGATAGTAGTTGGGTGATGTGGCTTTGATTTCAAGACAAAACGGGTAGATCCATGGGTGACTAAGGTGTAGAGGTGTGCTATCTCCGACAACCCAAACTCGATGTCCTCCTTTTCGATGATTCTCTCAATGGTATGAAACACCCTCCAAAGCATCGACATCGCTTTTGATATAGCTAATGCCGGTTATGGTAAAAAAGCTCTGGGTAAATGACGAAAAAGGGTATGAATAACTAATCAAAAAGGGTTGTGCTGGGAAATATACCCAGGTTTTGGAATAAGAATCACTTCAGACAGAGGAATCGAATATTCAGAAAATCGCGCCTTAATGGGACAGTGGATGAAGATCATCGTTCTCAGGATATGTGAACTTACAGATTTCCGATGAATGGTTTGTTTGAAAGCCTTGAGATCGGAGGTCATTTGTTTCCGAATGCTCGGAGGAAGATGATACGATAACTGTAGACATTATAAAGAATGATTGAAAGAGAATAAGGGAGTAGAAAGGATACCTGATATCTGCCGAGATGTGATTATAAGAGGATATAAGTGGTCGCATTTATAGGCAGGAGATGGTAAATCAAGATATGTGATAATTATATCTAACCTGTCACATCTAATATTATTTTTGCATGCGATTTGAATTCAAAATGACAACTGCTATCTACTCACAACCGCCATTTTGGGGGCAATTGTTAGGGCACATATATTTTGTGCTGAGGATATGTTATCCTTATGTGAATTCTGAATTGAATATACTTAATTATTTGTTCCAGGTTATATTAAGATCGTGAATCCTCAGTACTTACTGTTGACTAACGGTTGTATTCTTTGAATGGTGTCATATGTAACAGGTATAACGACTGAGGGACTTGGTCTAGCTATTATAAGAGTGGCGGATTAATAGGACTTATAGTTGGTTATCATGTGTATTTATTGAGCTATGATCAGTTTTAGGTCACACAACACATTGTTCACTAGATATTTCACAGAGATCATTTAGCTACAATCACTTACACTTAGCTTTATTGTATTCACCGATCATAAGCTCCACCATTGTAATATCCTTTTTTTGATTAATAGAGTGGTGATAGACGATTTTTCATCACCCGGGGTTTTTTGTGACTAAATCGATCAAGGGCTTTTCTTCATAACAAATCTCTGTGTTTATACCTATTTTACCTATATATTCATCATTGTTATATAAGCACTCTACCTCACAAAACCGATTTGGTTACATTATCCTTCAAACCGATTTTTGACCAAAACATGCATACATTTACATTTATATAAATATACTTATTTGTATACAATATTATAATTTCACAGAGGAATGGAGCCACAAAACATTTTGGTTGATTTTGATCATTTGTCCATCATTACAATAGTGTTTTAAGTTTTTATCACTTCTCAATATTATTGATATTTTACTTACGGTAATCTAAGGTACGTTCTTTTGCTAATCTCTTCGACATTTGTAACGTACAACTATTAAAATTGTTTATGAGATCCTCCATATTAACATGTTGTTGAATAAACATAAAACTCCCTACACAATCCGTTTATTACATGTTATGCATACTATCGTATTATCTTATTTTTCAATCAACAAACATGTGTAACCAATATTACATCAGAATCTTAAATTTATTATTAGTAATTATATTGTTTAATTCAAGATTTTATGTATACAGTTATAATATAATGATAATTCCAGAGTTATGTTATTATGGTGCACTTTTTATTATGATAAAGTGTCTAACATTTGTATAAGCATCAAGATATATTATTGTAAATTTTGTATTAAGATTGTTTGACCTTAATTTAAATATACTATGAATTTTAATTAGTTAGTCGAATTGAAGATTACATAATGGTTTTTAATTAACTTTTATTTATTATGGAAGGTTGTGAATGAAATTGTCTTCTTTTGGTTGACAATTATCCAGCCCGTGATGCTGATGTGCTACATGTTGAAGTTTTTGGATGATATTTTACTTTTGATGCAGCTTGTAAAGTTTTTTGACGATGGTTATATTTTGAATGGTTTGAAACTAGATGTATATGTATTATTATGTTAAATACCTTTGGAACGTTGTTTGGGTTTATGAAGTTATATTAATGTTATGATGGTTAGTAGGATATTTTAAGGGTGCGTTAATGTATATAACCTTTTAGTTTCATTTTCTGTCTCATGTATGCTATATCCAACATTACAAGAATAAATAGTTTTCAAGTATAAATCATCATTTGAAGAGTTATTCGTAAAATCATATTATACAAGTTGTCCATACTTTATATTCACTAATAATATTCTTACTCTCCCCTCTCCCTGTGTGTTTATTTAACATTGTTTATATTTCCACCTGTGGCGTCCACGGGTCAATAATCTTGAGTACAATAAACAAACCAAGGATATTAGTCTCCAAATAATAAAAGTAAATATAAAAAATCAATTCTCCAAATATTAAAATATAACAATGAAAACATATCATCCCTTTATTTGTCAATAAATGTTAATCATAATTTGAAATTGAGGATGAAAATAATTTGAAGAAATCATCAAATACATCATTTGCTGATAAACTGAAGAGGAAACTTGTGGATGTGTTTGACGTTGATGATGAATCTAGCATGTCAACAATCAAGTGTAAAACATCAAATGTGGAGAGAATACCAATATGTTTAGTAGTGTTGTTAAAGATGGAGTTGATGACAAAATGACATATGATGTTAAACTTGTAACTCGCAAGTTGGAGAAGGTTTCAAAAAGAATGTTTATGATTTCCAATTAACCGATTAATAAATAAAGACAATGATATGTTTTTATTGTTATGTTTTAAGATTTGGAGACTTTTTTTTATTTGGAGACTAATTTCCTTTGTTTTCTTATTGTAGTCATGGTATAAGTTATGAAATGTATTAACTTTTCATTTCTCTCATTTATCTTTGTTAGTTTTCGTATGTTTTTGTATATGAATTAAAATATGCTATGATGTCTTTTAATTCACGTTAAATTATTATTTATATATAAATACGACATTTCATTTCATTAAATTTATATGATTTTACATATATATTACGTTTTATACATGTTTCATCCATATGTAACACGGGTACCATCCTAGTGTAACAATATGACGAAATAAATTGTTTCGTTTCCTTTATAACGATTTTCATGTCGATAATTCTCGAATTCTTACCTAAGATTTGTGTGGAACCAAATGGAATACAAGAAGATAGTTTGAGGTCTCTTAAAGATGTCTATACATGTTGCACATGTTAAACATGTTATTCGGTTGGTGATGATGTTGATATTACATCAAAATAATATAGTAATTTTAAAATGATGATTAAACAGTTATATTTTGAGTATGATGAATTATATTTTTTCATCTTACCTATAAATATTCAATGGAATATAGTACTTTGCAAAGTTAATGTTGACGTCATATTTAGTAAACTATATAGTACTTTTAAAATCGTGAAACAATTGTATTTCGAATATGATTAATAAAATCAACACTTTTATTGTTAAAATTAAGTTCATCGTAATCAATAAATCTATGTCGCTATCATCAAATGAATAAACCCGGCTTACGACCTTAATTTATTATGTTTGGCTTATTTTATTATATGGACTAATACAATATTATTGGGCTGAGGGGGTTTTGTGGAGGTAACCCTAACTGGGCTAGGCCCATTAGGGTACCATGATGGTGGCCATGAGGCTCTCTATATAAGGAGGTCTCCACCTTCTTATTAAGGGGTCATGCTCACTAAGAGCTGCCATCATATCATTTTTGTGTCTGTAAACAAGAGATCCTTGAGATTTCTTAGCAGTCACCTCCACACCCCCAAAAAGCCATTGCAGATCTCAAGCTAGCCGGAGAAGAAGATCATGGCGCAGTTCGTTCATCTCGAAGACCGGGGAACATCGTCATGGATCAGGTCAGATTCATTTCATGTTTCTACATTGGCGCCATCCGTGTGACGGCAATGAGCTACCCTTCGATTTTCGTCTCGGTTCTCGGATCTGTTCATCCATTATTCAGATCTGTTCATCCATTTTCTCCCAAGAAAAATCCAGATCTGGAAGTTTACAGAACGATGCTTCAAGATTTGTCCTATTAAAGCTCAAGAAGATCCATAGATCTAAAAGATGCTTCCAGATCTGTGTTTCTGGAGTGACGCAGATCTGCGTTCACACGCAATGGGTGTCGGATCCAAATCTGATTTTTCAGTGTTCAATGCTGGAATAAGTTCTAGATCTATGGCCACAAAGCAAAAATTGGGAGCAAAAAGGAATGCACAGAAGAATAACAGGCTGTGTACATCGGTGCTCCTCCATCACCACTAGAGCAACTAAAGTTAACAGTCTCGGAGAAACTCGCCACCGCGGAAACCACCATGTGGGTTTTGCGCAAAAGACTGCCACCATGTGGGTTTTGCGCAGAAGACCGCCACCATGCATGCTCGCCAGCGGGTCACCATTCCGCCGACATGCGTGAGCGCCCGCGGAAACCACCATGTGGGTTTTGCGCAAAAGACTGCCACCGTGCATGTTCGCCAGCTGGTCACCATTCCGCCGCCATGCACGCGCACCCGCGGATCCTCACTCCGCAGCCATGCATGCGCGCCCGCGGAAATCACCATGTGAGTTCGAAAGACGACTCCATGCTTTTGGCTTTACGTAGAAGACTCCAACGCCATGCATGTGCGCGCAACCCTCTACCATGCTTGTGCGCAACTCGCCGCCATGCATGCGCACGCAACTCTCCGCCTTGCACGCGCGCCCGCGAGTCACCACTCCGCCGCCGTGCATGCGCACTGCCAAGGATCAAGCTTCGCCACCATGCATGCACGTGTTGGTGCATAGATGTCAGTAGTTCATATGTCTAATGTCTGTAATCGAGTCTGTAATATTGTTTGTGTATTTGTTTGTAAAAGCGAAGTTGTTGACAAGTTCG
This sequence comes from Bidens hawaiensis, assembly GCF_021521415.1. Taxonomy (NCBI): domain Eukaryota; kingdom Viridiplantae; phylum Streptophyta; class Magnoliopsida; order Asterales; family Asteraceae; genus Bidens; species Bidens hawaiensis. Next base: position 269,692 of record NW_027493785.1, read on the forward strand.
CTTAGGAGAACTTGTTAACTAAGCGAAGTTGTTGACAAGTTCGCCTAGGCGAACTTGTTGAACGAGCGAAGTTATAGACAACTTCGCCTGAGGCGAAGTTGTCGTGTATTTATATAGTTTACAGTTTACTGTTTACGGGTTAGAGTTTTAGTTGATTGAGTTGGTTATTTACGTGTAATTCAGTAAGTCTATTGACGTGAGGTCGAGAGTCTGTAAGTATCACGGTTCGAGTTATCAATATAACGTGAGTTTTGTTCGTATCGTGTGTACGTGTGCTTGTGTTCTACGTCCGTAACGATCTACACAGGGATTCCGCACCTGTGTATATCGGGATATCTCGTGTGATCCGTCCGGGGAACCTACAGCACGCCCGCGAGTCACGACTCCGCCGCCATGCATGTGCGAGCCTGATTTTAATTTTGCATACATGTTTCACACTTCCCTTTATTAATTTGAGCAATATGACAACATTGTATTGACATCAAACTAAAAATAAAACAAAGTAAAACATACATGCGCGAACTTCAAGCTCAGACGCGTTGACGAGTTTTAACTCTATAACGTCAGGGCCTTAGCCCGATAATATGAGCCTTAGCTCAAATTACTCATAGCATCCATCCTACGTATTGCGCAGCTGGACCATAAAATACCTAAGCACAACTAAGGCAAAGCACATGCCAAAGCATAGTTGTTAAGGTTTCAAGTCGGGGCCGCGCATGGGATTATAATGGATATAGGCAGAGTAACACATACTGACACGTAAAGGCTAAAAAACTTATTCATAATTCCCTATAATAAATGCGCGATAACGTCGCACAAAAGAGGAATAATGAAATGCCAAGGCACGTGTCAGCATATTCAAAATATCGCAAAATAACTTGAAATATGACAACTGTTAAGAAGTAAGTAAAAATAATTTCCTTACAACCTTGTTCAAATTTCAATGTGTAAGCATACCTTATCGCACACGCGCGCGCCATCACGCATGCGCCACCGCGGTTCGATACACCGCCACCACGCATGCGCCACCGCGGTTCGATACACCGCCATCACACATGCGCCACCGCGATTCAATACTTCGCCACCTCGCATGTGCCACCGCGGTTCAGTACATCGCCATGAAGCAGCAGCGCGTCGCCGCGGATCACGATGCGCCGTCACGGGTCAATACTTCGCCACCATACATGCGCACAGTCGCGGATTAACATTCCGTCAACATTCACGTGCCACGACAAGTGAACCTCGCCACCGCGTAATGTCATTACGCCACCACGCCACCGCGGGTAACCATCTGGCCGCCATGATGCATGCCACCATGCATGAGTTCACCGCTATAAAGCAGCAGCGCGCCATCACGTATGCGCGCTGGCGCCGAGCACACGAAAGGTCTGAACGTCTCTGATGCATGTCAACACCAACCAACCACATGCATTGACGATTTCATTTTAACCAAAGGGATGGAATTTCGCGCAACGCGCGTACAAGAAGAGAAAAAGAAAAAAACAAGCCCTATTAAAAAAGCAAACTATTAAGTCTAATATCTATCTTACCTCGCTCGCGCGAGACAAGACACACATTAGACTGGGGAGCTTGAAGGGGTATGCACCCGCCTTAACATCGAACGGGGCGGGTCAACCTACAAGATATAGATAAGAGGCTTGAAATCAGGATGTCATGAAGACACAAAGCCAAAACCTATGCGCGTGGTGCATATCACATGCTCACCCATCGCATCTGTGCGTGGCACATCACATGTTCACGCGTCACATATGCTCAGGCATCACATGCTCACGCGTATCACATCTGCGCGTGGCACATATCACATGCTCACGCATCACATATGCTCACGCATCACATATGCTCACGCATATCACATCTGCGCGTGGCGCATATCACATATGCTCACGCATCACATGCTTGAAATCAGGATGTCAAGACAAAGCCAAAACCTACGCGCGTGGTGCATATCACATATGCTCGCGCATAACACATCTGTGCGTGGTGCATATCATATATGCTCACGCATCACATATGCTCACGCATATCATATATGCTCACGCATCACATATGCTCACGCATCACATATGCTCACGCATCACATATGCTCACGCATATCACATCTGCGCGTGAGAATAAAGAGGACCTCGCGCATCCCCAGGATAAGCGCATATCACATATGCACACAACCAACCACGTCCCTATCCAAATCAGGATAAGGACAACCATGATTGTGCTCATCAGACAACCTTCCAGAAGGTATCTTTTAAGGAATAAAGAATATGCTGATGTTGACAGCTGCCAATGAAGGGTGGACAACTCAGCAAAGCCCATGTGCCACCACGTGATGGCACATGGGTCAGGTGAAATACCTTGGTCAGAGAATAATCAATGAAAAAGCACCAGGTGTCCCAAGTACACGTGGCGCGAAGCGATAGGAGGAGGCCAAAAAGGCCCTAATTGGGTCTGAGCCCAATCATTGGAAACCCTAATACTATAAATACCACACCACCTCCACAGGTGGAGCCAGGCAAGAAAATATATTCTAAGTCCTTTACTCATTTACACAGCACACCGCCATCATACTTGCGGATCACCACTACGCAATCACGTCACAAAAGAACACTGCGCCACATGCGTGGGCGTCGTCGCGGAACAACACCGCGTCATAATGGATGGGCGCCTCCAAAAGTTTGGTTTCTTACATCCGCATCACTGTTCAAGTGGGAGGATGACTCCATACCTTGGTTCTATGCAAAAGACTCCACTGCCATGCACGCGCGCCCGCGAGTCATCACTCCGCCGCCATGCATGCACCCACGGATCACTCCGACGCCATGCAAATGCGCTGCGGACGAACTCTCCCGGCCATGCATGTGCCGCATCGGAGGAACACCCCGACGCCATGCATGCGCAGTGCTAAGGGTCAAGACTAACGCCATGCATGCGCGCTCAACTCGCCGCCATGCATGCGCGCTCAACTCTCCGCCATGCATGCGCGCTCAACTTTCAGCCGCCATGCATGCGCGCCCACGGATCACCACTCCGCCGCCATGCATACGCGACCTTGGATCACCACTCCGCCCCCATGTATGCGCGCACCGCAGATTAACACTTCGTTAGACCAAGACCGATCACTAAAGAACGCATACATCTTCGCAACGCAACTTTTTAAAATCGGCAAACTGGGGCGGAGGTCTTATTCTGCTCCGACACGTATAACAAGAAAACCTTCCTCGATCTGAAAGAATTCTCGAGTCAGAGGCTCGGAACACTCATATCGGAAGCGTGGAATTCTCATGGCAAAGCAAAAACAATCCTCGCGGCCAAATCCCAGAACGCTAACAATAGCACATGCTTGGTTACAAATTCCTCAAGTAAGTGAATTACTTCCCAAGTTTTTTACAAAACCTAAAACTTTTTGCCTATATTGATTTTGGTTTAACAATCAAAATAAAACAAAACGAAAAGTATGAGTATATAAGATTTGCATGAAATGGCACAAAAAATTGTGCTTATATTAATGCAGAACACACAGCTATGCACCAAACACTAGGTTGGGCACACCTCATAATTTGCCTAAGGATGGAAGACATCCTAATCATTGGTTGGGAATCCTCATAAACCCATACGGCTACACGCCATACTTAAAGGTTGGGAATCCTCATAAACCCAAACGGCCACGCGTCAATTTTATATGTTTTTGCACGTTCGGCTACGAGCCGCACAAACACCTATGACATTATTATTATTATTATCTGGCCGTTTGTGCCTCCATTATTATTTTGAAAACAAGCCGGGATAGTCATCCCGCATAGAAGAGGCCCCTGTGGGACAGTCATTATCATCATATTATAGCTAAAAAGCCGCAAGCTTCATTATTTTTATAGCTCGTAAGCTGCCTCGCGCGCAAGTCGCATTACATTATTATCGAGATGCGCACTATATCTTTTATCAGGCCCCGCGCCACTATTGTTATGATGCGTGCTATATCTTATTCATGCCAGTACACCATCATTACTTTATAGAGAAATCATTCGCTTCATGTCAATGATTTCATCCCTGTTGTACATGCATGTGCCTCAGGCAGTGTACAGAAATCATTAGCTTCTAGTCTTTGCTTCACATCATTGTATAACGACTTCATTATTTTATATCTCGTACGTCGCCTCACGCACATGCTTCATTATTTTATTGCTCGTAAGTCGCCTCGCGCGCAAGCTTCATTATTTTTATAGCTCGTAAGCTACCTCGCGCGCAAGTCGCATTACATTATTATCGAGATGCGCACTCTATCTTTTATCAGGCCCCTCGCCACTATTGTTATGATGCGTGCTATATCTTATTCATGCCAGTGCACCATCATTATCATAAGGATCACAACATGTCACCATCATGGAGAAAACCTCTCAAAACTCAAAGACAATAAAAACAAGACCAAAGAAAGGGGAAAAAACCGCCTCATATCCTAACACACCTTATGAAGTCCAGCGCTCCACCTAAACGCTTGCACGCCTAGGAGCAACACTAGACTTGGGGGGCTTGTAGGGGTATGGTACTAAACCCGGCTTACGACCTTAATTTATTATGTTTGGCTTATTTTATTATATGGACTAATACAATATTAATGGGCTGAGGGGGTTTTGTGGAGGTAACCCTAACTGGGCTAGGCCCATTAGGGTACCATGATGGTGGCCATGAGGCTCTCTATATAAGAAGGTCTCCACCTTCTTATTAAGGGGTCATGCTCAGTAAGAGCTGCCATCATATCATTTTTGTGTCTGTAAACAAGAGATCCTCGAGATTTCTTAGCAGTCACCTCCACACCCCCAAAAAGCCATTGCAGATCTCAAGCTAGCCGGAGAAGAAGATCAAGGCGCACTTCGTTCATCTCGAAGACCGGGGAACATCGTCATGGATCAGGTCAGATTCATTTCATGTTTCTACAATGATCAATTAACCAATAATCATATCTTTAAATAAAGGGAAAATGGAATGAGTTTTCTTTATATTTATTTTAAAAAGTTGAGATAAAATAAAAAGTTATATTTGCTAGAGTTTATGTAGGCTTTAATGAATGTGACTATAAGAAAAAAAAAACTTCACACAGACTTATTTCTTATACGGCATATTTAAAATTACAACACATTAAAATACACAGTGGAATACACAACATATAAAATACTAAAAACACAGTTATCAGAATCTAAAACTGAATATATTAAAAACCAAATTGAAATACACAATTAACAAAACTTATAATGCATGTAGAGAAGACAGTTGAAAAACACAGTGACTAACCTATAACAATATATATATATATATATATATATATATATATATATATATATATATATATATATATATTTATATAATCACTATCTTTTTACTAACTTTTTATACAAAAATATCATACTCATATTAAAGATAAAAAAATGTTTACTAATATGGTGATTTTTTTTAAATAAAGATATACAAAAAAGTTATTGACGTTTTAAAATTATATGAAAATTGATATATGTCTTGCATGTAAGGAGAGGTGTTCAACAAATGTAGAAAAATACTTTCATACACTTTAACTCATTTTTTCCCTCAAATTAATTTTAACCCTTCAAATTTAAAATCAATTAATTCAAATCATTCCTATAAAAGTAATACTTCATATTCAAACTTAGCTTTTTGTGAGTATAAAAATTTACATGAAAAAATTTCCATATGGGGGCAAGCTTTTCATCTCTGTACGGCTTGTCTACACATATTTAAATTCACATATGGGCACGTATTCTTCCTCGGGCCATTGCGATGTGAACTTTTCACAAATCCAAGTCTAAAAGTTCATACCCGATCGACTATTACATGTGTTCGGATCTTTGAAACATATACACCTTTAAACTGTTTTTGTTTTCGAGAGACTCAACATTCGGTTGATTTTTCTTTTCGTTTTCTTTTGGAGGTGGTTAGTTTTGTTTGCGGAACCATTTTCGGGGTCGTTTGGGTTTTTGGAATTATTTCTTGGTTATATTGGGTTTGATATGGTTGACTTTCTGGTACAACGCGATAAACATTGGCTTGGTAGAAGAAGTTAGTATTATAGAGGTTGTTCAGGTTGTTTTGTGAATCTCTATTTGATAGGTAGAGTAGGTTGTTTGGATCATTTGGACGAATGTTTAGGAAGAACACGTAAATGCTCGAAATTGGTATATCTCATAAGTTAGGGTTACACATTCATAGTCAGGTAAAGGAAGTTTGGCAATCTTGGAAAGTTGTTCATATTAATAACCAATAGTTCCCTACCATTCTTCATTTTAATAACCAAAATCCATTTCTTCTTTTCCCAAAACCAATCCTTTGGACTTTCATCTTCTAGTGAAGTTGGTTCAGGACTTGGCAATCATCTAAATGCAGGTATGGTAGTTGGTATTGTCACTCTTGAAGTTGAGGGCCTTGAGGATGAAGTTCTGTCACTTCTACTTTCAAAACTCCTACTTTCCTAGCAGTTTGAGGTCTTGAAGGAGTCTTTTCTTTCCAATATTTCTCTGTTGTCCTTGAAAATTCATATTTGATTCTTTAACTGCCACTTGTCTAAATAACCTCCCAACATTTTCCCTGAACTAGGTAAACATCTCAATTATACTAAATCTCTTGTCTAACTACCACTTGTATATATAACAACGCTAACTCAACCGCAGACTCAAAGGTAGCAGGTTTGTTGGCCCTGACTAACATGCGGACCTTCTAGGGAAGTCCCCTGATGTAGCACTTGATCCGTTTCGCCTCAGTGTTCACCATGTCAGTCACCAGCCTAGACATACGGTTGAATCAGTGGTGTACTCACGGTGTGTCATCTTGCCCGCCTTCAGATTCAGAAACTTCATCCCGGTTCTCTCCACCTCGGCATCAGCACAGACCCTTTTCAGCACTAACTCCTTTAGGTCATTCCACTTCATTGCCATAATCTCTCCTCGGGTCATCCTTTGTTCTACAGTTTCCCACCAGTACATATCCTCATTTTCAAATGACTGAGTGGCGTAACCCACTGCTTGGTCGGGACGGCACTCGCTAATTCGGATAATTTTTTCCATAGCGGTTATCCATTGGAGGGTAGCGATTGCGTCTCCTAGACCAGTAAGCTTCGGCCGGCCGCATCCCTTGAAGGACTTATAGTTACACCCACCTCGGCCTCTCTTTGCATCATCAACTTTCACATATCCAACTTCACTCGAGTCACCCATCCCTCCCTTACCATCCTTCTTACCATTTTCTCCTAATCCTTCAACAGTTCTTCCAGCAGATCTCTCGGGATTCCAATTCTTCATGGCAGTTGCCACAGCTTGGATAATGGCAGTTAGAACAGCAAGGTCGAGTTGATGTCCTTCGTTGTTGCTCGGATTTCCCTCACCAGCACTTTCTTCTCCCCCGGCGTTAGCAGATGATTCAACAGAGGGTTCTCGGACCACCCGTGGCCTACCATGACGCCCGGTGCGACCTCCAGTTCCAGCAATTTCTCCAGCTCCATCCATTAGTATTCTAAAAGGGAAAACACAAACGTCATCACTCAAGGAATTATTTAGCAGGTGATTCGTAAGGTAAGTAGCTAATGACATTGATCAAGTGTAATTAACTATTTGCATTACTCCTCAGGTTCTACATACTTCCCTTCGTGATTTCACTTGTGCTAGTTTCTACTTAAAAACAGTTAATCAATCAAACACTCATCAAATCCTATCCCTAACCTGCATATATCTTTTCTTTAACAATTAAGCTAACATCTTTATACAATATTTAACATACTTTACCGTTACTGAGCTTGCTTGAGTGACACATGGCTATCTTGAACTGGCATCTTCTTTCTTTTCTTACTAAAATCCCATTCTCTGTTCGAGTCTAAGCATGTAGGATGCTTAAATCTCTCGAACTTTGCTCTGATACCAACTTGTAAGGCCCCGTTCCCGGTGCCTCACTTTAACGTCGGATTTACTCATAAACACAGTTATACAAATCAGAGTTTATTAAAACTTTCGCGGAAACGTTAACTCAAATAATTCGTTACAAACATTAAACCTTTTTCATTGATACCATAACACAAAACATTATATTTAAAACATCTTTTCTTCCATCTTCAGATGCCAGCCATTCAATCCATGCCATGTGTCATCCTCATGTTAGCTCTTTCATCTACTCACCTACGTGCATACTAAAAGTCTGCTACGCTGAGTGAGTTCTAGTTAATAAAGCAACTTGGCATACAACCACTACATACATCATATACGTATCCGAAGACACATAACCCAGTGTCTAACCTACTACTGCTTAACACCTTAATTACCCCTACAGCTTAGCCACTTATGCCACTTTATGCCACTTTGATAACGTTATCGTTATGCCACTTTGCCACTTTAATAACGAATAATGTTATACCACTTTGCCACTTTAACACTCTTACTAGACCCCTATCCACTTCTATCACACTCTACATCTACTTGTCTATAATTCACTTCCTACCGGCACATTATTTACATAATAAACAAGTCACATCATAGCAATCATACACACTATTAACCACTTGACAGTCACTACCCTTGACGATACGTGCAATATCCGAAGATCGTTCACGCACCGACAAGCATTATATAATAGCTTCTTGTATAACATCTATAGCATACACTTACCACTTAAAGTAAGTGTATTCACACTTCACATCGAGTATGCACACAGCCCCGAAAACATAACCAGGAAATGGGGCTAGAAACTCACCTGAAGTCGGTTACGTTCACCGTTTGTAGTTAATCCTTTCTTGAGCTGTGCGTGTCTAACTCGGGTTGAAAACCGATTCTTCTTCTTCTCCTTCTTAGTTTTGGCTAGAGAGAGAGAGGGTAGGATGAGAGAGAGCTAAGGGTCTGTTTTGGTGGTGTATGGAATTTGTGTAAAAAAATGATAAATGGGTAATTTAGGCTTATATAATTATGGATGATGTGTAGTGAAACACACTTACTTTCCTTATGATTTTATTATGGTTTTTATGTTTATTTGTTTATTTTATGAAAGTATTGGGGGCTAAGTGCAATAATTTACAAAGTTTAAATGTTAATTGTAGGTTTATGAAAGATGGTGAAAAAAGAGTTAATTTGGAAGATTCTAGAGGACTTGTTGGTCAAGTTTTGAATATATAACTCAAGGCCCAACCCAAGCCCACAAGTTAGAGGCCTTAATTAATATTATATGAAGATAATTAAAAGAGTTTTCAGCCATTATTTAAGGAAGAACCCGAAAATAAAAAAGAAACCCTAGACAGCCAACAGTTCCGATCGGAACTCAGCAGCCAAAACAAGAAGAAAAAAAAGGAAGAAAGGCGGCGGCTGAGGTGTTTGTGGCGGCTGGAGAGAAAGAAGAACATCAAGGGGGATCTTGTGCAGCTGCTAGGCATCTTATACATCATAAATCTCAGCCATAAACCCTAAGTAATCATCTTTAATCTTTGGTTATTGTTCAAGAACCCTAATTTAGTTGAATTGGTCTTTTGCTTTGAATTGTTTTGCAAGTAATTGATAGTTTGACTTGTTATTGATTGTGTTTGAATCTTGAATGAGTTTGATTATGGTTATGATGATGTTTATGATGTTTTTCTTAAGTATATGTGGCTGTCCAAAAGTTATGAGTAGCTAAACTTGCTTGTTCTACCTAGGATAGATGATTGTTGAGTAGTTTAGACTTGTATAATGGATTGTTAATGTTCAAGACTTGAATTATTGATGTAAATTTTAACTAAACCATAAATTAGATTGTGTGTGATGGCTGTGTTTTATGTTTTATTACTTATAATCCTCTTGCATTAGTTAATTGAATTGGTTTTGATTAATTGATTGCTTGTTAGACTCTTGACTTGGTGTTTAGGGTTTATTTGCGGGGTGTACAACCGTAGGGATAAGTGGGTAATATAAATCATCTAAAATCAGTTAAAATACACCTTCTTTGATACCGAGAGGTGATAAGAAGTAATATTGTCTCGTTGCTTTTACTTGTTAGAATTAAGACCGCGCGAAAGCGGGTTTTTGTCTTGTCAAGTTTGAGTGTTTATGTGCAATTAGTTGGTTTAATTTGCGTTAAGTGAAATTGTTCCTCTATCCTTGGTGACATAGTATTTGTCTCCATTAGGATAGTGTGTCGGTGAGACCGAGAGGAGAGTCGTCATTTGAACACGTTAATAATTGTTTTTCCGGTTTATTCTTTAAAATCAATTAAAACAAGTTAGAGTTTGTTAGAGAGACTGAGAGGTAATTTGACTTTCTTAAACAAGTTTTAGTTGTGTCATCTTTTATAACCGGTGTCGTGAATATTTTCAATCCATTGTCTAGTTATTTCTGTCAACATGATTCATTCCTAGGTAGACGTCTTTATTCATTGAATTTAAACCAAAGTTTTCAAAGTTTTGTCAAAAGTTTTCATTCAGTTAAGTTAAGTAGTTAAATTAAATTCTAAAATAAATTAATTAAATATTTTGGTGAGTCTTGGTTAGAGTTTCGTAATTATAAACATTTTCACGTGTCTTCGAGTTCGATATCCGGACTTTCCTCATCTGTGCTATACGCGATCGGTACACTTGCCGTTTCTGTGAACTAGGATAGATTGTTTGGTTTTTAAAGCTTAGTTGCGACTTGTGTTTTATTTATATATATATTTTCGCACATCAAGTTTTTGGCGCCGTTGCCGGGGACACGGTTTGAGGCGTATTAAGAACGACTCGAGTTAAGACTTGCCTTGTTTACTACTTGTCTTTCTTAATTGTTTTGTTTGTTAGTTTAAAATAGTTTAGCTTATTATAATTTCTTTTATTTATTTTAATAGTTGTATGCGACGTACTCGATCTCTAGGACCACCAGAAGTTGAAGGATTTCCCGAACCAGAGAGAGAGCTTCTTGAGAGACGTCGTACAAAACCGTCTTCCAGTTCATCTACATCCGTCGGTAATACGTTCTCTTCTCCTACTTTTTCTGAACCCGTCATTAGGGATAGGATTATGGGCGACGCGAATCCACTACCGAGGAGGATAGTTGAAGACCGGGCCCGTCCGGTCGATGCTGGCGCGAGATCCAGCATTGCTCCACCAGCTATAGGAGTTCAAACGACTTGGCAGATTCCATCTAACGTTCTGAACACGATTGCTCATTCTGCTCAGTTTCACGGGTTGCTCCACGAGAAGCCGCATTCTCATCTCACTCGTATTGCTCGTATCTGCGACACGTTTCATATTGCCGGCGTATCCGAAGACGCCATCAAACTCCGAATTTTTCCGTTCTCACTCGTTGATCATGCGAGTCTGTGGCTTGAGTCCCTCCCACAGGGATCCATTGCTACTTGAGGCCATGCAGGCCCAATTTCTTGAAAAATACGACCCTCCGGCTAAGGCCGCTCGTTTGCGTAACCAAATTCATTCTTTCCAGATGGAGGACACCGAGAGCTTCTACGAGGTGTGGGAAAGGTTCAAAACTCTACTCGCGATATGTCCAAACCACGACCTACAAGACTGGGCGGTTGTCGAGAAGTTCTACAACGGAGTGACGTACGCAACTCAGAGTATGCTCGACACAGCTGCAGGAGGTAACCTACTAACGATGAAAGATACGGATGAGTGCATTGCCTTGTTTAACGGTTTAGACATGAGTGGATACCAGTGACCACCAGTTAAGAGTACCAAAACCGTCGATTCCCTATCACGCGGCATGCATTCGGTCGACACGAGCACCGCACTTGTGGCACAAGTTGAAGCGTTAGCAAAGATCGTGAAGGACTTGCAGGTGAAAAGTAAGTTATGCGAGATCTGTAGAGGGGGACACGATACCGTTCAATGCCCCGTAGGTTTCCAGGAGGAGGCAGTCGACTTCGTTAATAATCCAAACCGAAATCAACATTCTTTCAATTCTTATAATTCGGGGTGGAGAGGTAACCAAATTTCCAACTGGAGGAACGGAAACCAGTCCGGCTTCCAGCAACCTCAGAGCCTATTCCAGGATTCCGGAGAGGGACCGAGTAGTGGGGAGAAAAAGCCCACGTTAAAGGAGATGATGGCACAGCAGACACAGATGCTGTCGCAACTCATGACTCGAGAGGACTCCCGTCACAAAGAAACTCAAGAGATATTCCGGGAGCACGAGTCATTCATGAGAAATCAAGGAGCTTCAATTCAAAATATTGAGCGTCAGATGGGAGAGATAGCAAGTCGTCTAAATGAGAGGTCGCCAGGTACACTTCCAAGTAACACTGAACAAAATCCGAAGGCGTTCGCGAAGGCTGTGACGACAAGGAGCGGTGCGGGGGCACGTAGCGAGCCCGTGATTCAAGAGGCGACGAGAGGAGTCGTTAACGAACCTGCGGTAGATGTAGAGGAGCAGGTAGACGAGGAGATTCAGTTGGAGTCTCCACCGGCCAGGGTGCATCAAAGGCACAGCCCAAGAAGTACAGCACAGGCCGAGAACCAACCATTACTCAGCACACCACTGAGAGTCTACAAACCTAGACTCCCATTTCCCGGGAGAGTCCGTAGGGATAGAGACGAGGAGCAGAACTCCAAATTTCTTGATCTTCTGAAGCACTTCATCTTAATATTCCTTTCCTTGAGGCACTTATGCAAATGCCCAAATATGCAAAGTTTCTTAAGGATATTCTTTCAAACAAAGAGAAGTTAGCCGAAGTCTCTTCCATTCCTCTAAGTGCTGGTTGCTCTGCAGTCTTGCAAAGAAAGTTACCAGAAAAGATGTCCGATCCTGGGAGTTTCACAATTCCCTGCATCTTAAGTGATAATACGGTCGTCCATGCGCTGGCAGATCTTGGTGCCAGTATTAATCTCATGCCGTATTCCGTGTATCGCAAGTTGGGTCTAGGCGAACCGAGGCCTACCCGTATGAGTATCCAGCTAGCTGATCGTTCTGTGAAATACCCCCGAGGGGTGATCGAGAACATGCTTGTTCGTGTCGAAAAGTTCATCTTCCGGGTGGACTTTGTCATCCTGGACATGAACGATGACGATAGTGTCCCACTCATCTTGGGCCGGCCATTCCTTACCACTGCACAGGCATTGATCGATGTCTGCGAGGGTAAATTAATCTTAAGATTTGGGGATGAGAACGTCACCTTTGACGTTCGACAGTCACTGAAACACCCCAAGTCTGCTGATGACTCCTTATACTTCATTGATACCATCATGGAGCATGTCGGGGAGTTTTTCAGCGAAATTTCTGGAGGATCTGCCTCCGACACCCAGATTCTTGATAGGGAGATTCCATAGATTGAAATGGTTGCCGTAACTAATCAGTCCTTAAATGACGACACCGAGTCGCATACCCCTGAATCTGGCGTGTCTGCTGAGATCATACGAGACGATCCGATGGACCGACCTTCAGTCGAGAGTCCTCCTCTTTCCTTAGAGCTTAAGGATTTACCTTCCCACCTTGAGTATGCTTTTTTAGATGAAGAGAGGAAGCTTCCGGTTATCATTGCATCTGCGTTGACCGAGGTCGAGAAGAAGAAGTTGTTGAGGGTGCTACGAGAGCACAAGGAGGCTATCGCTTGGAAGATTATCGACATCAAGGGTATCAACCCTTCGTTCTGCACTCATAAAATTCTCATGGAGGAAAATTTCAAAACTGTCGTCCAGCCGCAACGGCGGCTTAATCTGAAAATGCAAGAGGTCGTAAAGAAGGAGATCATTAAACTCCTTGATGCGGGGATCATATTTCCCATTTCTGATAGTGCTTGGGTGAGTCCGGTCCAAGTGGTTCCTAAAAAGGGTGGCATGACTGTCGTCACCAACGAGAGGAACGAGCTTATTCCCACGAGGACTGTGACAGGATGGCGAGTTTGCATCGACTGTCGCCGACTGAATGATGCCACCAGGAAAGACCACTTTCCTCTCCCGTTCATTGATCAGATGTTAGAGCGTTTAGCAGGTCAGCAGTACTACTGCTTCCTAGATGGTTTCTCCGGGTACTTCCAGGTTCCGATAGCTCCCGACGACCAGGAGAAAACCACTTTCACCTGCCCTTACGGAACGTTTGCTTACAAACGTATGCCGTTCGGACTTTGTAACGCTCCGGCCACATTCCAGAGGTGTATGGTGGCCATTTTCCATGATATGATCGAGGACTCCATGGAGGTGTTCATGGACGATTTTTCCGTATTTGGGAGTTCCTTCGATCATTGTTTATCAAATCTCGAGAGGATGATGTCCCGCTGCGTTGACACCAACCTAGTCCTTAACTGGGAAAAATGTCATTTCATGGTTCGCGAGGGCATTGTTCTAGGTCATCGAATCTCAAGTGCGGGGTTAGAGGTTGACCGGGCAAAGGTCGAGACCATTTCTAATATTCCCCTGCCTACTTCTGTGAGGTCAATTCGTAGTTTTCTAGGTCTTCTACCGCCGGTTCATCAAAGATTTTTCTAAAATCGCGAGACCCATGACCAAACTTTTGGAGAAGGATGCTCCATTTATTTTTTCTAAACAGTGTATCGAGGCGTTTGATCTTCTAAAAGAAAAACTAGTTAACGCCCCGATCATGGTTGCTCCCGACTGGTCGTTACCATTCGAGTTGATGTGTGACGCAAGCGACTTCGCAGTCGGAGCGGTTCTTGGACAACGGAAGGATAAACATTTCCATCCGATCTACTATGCGAGCCGGACCTTAAATGGCGCACAGGAAAGATATACCACCACCGGAAAAGAGCATTTAGCTTTGGTGTTCGCTTTCGACAAATTTAGGTCCTATCTGGTTTTGTCCAAAACGATTGTTTATACGGATCATGCCGCTATTAGATATCTTTTCAGCAAGCAGGATGCTAAGCCTCGTCTTATCCGATGGATCCTGTTGCTTCAAGAGTTCGATATAGAGATCCGTGATAAAAAGGGGGCCGAGAATGTGGCGGCTGATCATCTTTCACGACTAGAGGGAGTTGATTCAGGAGATTCGGGAGTTAGGATCGACGATCGTTTTCCGACGGAGAGTCTGATGTTTGTTACTGCACAAGAGGAAGGTTTTCCATGGTTTGCTGATTTCGCGAACTATCTCGCTGACGGATACCTCCCAAAGATGCCTTACCAGCAAAAGAAGAAATTCTTTGCTGACATCAAATTTTACCTTTGGGACGATCCATATCTTTTCCGCATTGGTGCTGATCAGCTTATTAGAAGGTGTGTGGATGTCAAGGAAGGATGGAAAATTTTGAGCCATTGTCATGTGGGACCGACTGGAGGTCACCACGGTGTGAATTCTACGGCAAAGAAAGTCTTTGATTCTGGTTTTTACTGGCCGTCTATCTTTAAGGATGCTCATCTGTTCGTTAAGAGTTGTGATCGTTGCCAGCGTGTCGGCAACATTTCTTCGCGAAACGAAATGCCCCAGAATGCCATTCAAGTTTGTGAGGTTTTTGATATTTGGGGTATTGATTTCATGGGACCGTTTCCATCTTCGCGTGGAAAAAAATACATACTCGTGGCCGTCGATTACGTGTCTAAGTGGGTTGAGGCCAAAGCTCTACCCACCAATGATGCCCGAGTGGTAGTCCGTTTTCTGAAAAGTCTATTTGCTCGTTTTGGAGTCCCGAAAGCCTTGATCAGTGATCGAGGTTCTCACTTTTGCAACTCGCAGATGGATAAGGCGTTGAAGCGTTATGGGGTCACCCATCGGCTTGCTACCGCCTACCACCCACTGACTAGTGGGCAAGTAGAAGTGAGTAATCGGGGAATCAAACGTATTCTCGAGAAAACGGTTGGTTCAAATCGTTGGGATTGGTCCGACAAATTAGATGACGCTCTGTGGGCCTTCCGTACAGCCTACAAGACTCCGACTGGTTCCACACCATTTCGGATGATTTATGGGAAGGCCTGTCATCTTCCTGTTGAATTGGAACTCCGCGCTTCATGGGCCCTTCAAAGGGTTAATCTTGATTTACCCACTGCAGAGGGTAATCGTTTCCATCAATTAGACGAATTAGAGGAGCTCCGGGATCACGCATATGCACAATCATTTCGGTATAAGGAGCATACGAAGAAACTGCATGACAGGAAATTGAAGGGAAATAAGCAGTTCAAGTGTGGGGATAAGGTTTTACTGTATAACTCACGGTTGAGGTTATTCCCGAGAAAGTTGAAATCCCGATGGTCGGGACCGTTCACGGTCACTGAGGTTTTCCCGTATGGCACGATTGAGATACAAGATCGAATCGGGAAGTTTAAGGTGAACGGCCATAGATTGAAGCACTACATAGGAGAGCCGATAACTGATCAGACAGTAAAGGTGTTCTACCTTGACTCATTCACCGAGGAATAGTCGTGATGGATGCATCACTCGGGAGACAGCCCGAGTTGTAGAGTTTGTATTATGATTCTCTTTACTATCTGTTTTTATTTGTTTTATTTTTATTTATATTTATAAAAACATAAAAATACAAAAAAAATAAATATTTAATAAAAATCTAAAAAAATTCAAAAAATTCAAAAACACAAAAATATGTTTATTTCTTATATTTTTGTTTTCTGTTTCGTACGCCGCTACATGCGAGCGAGTTTGAGTTGTTACAGGTATTATTATGCGCATGGTAGTTCTGATGGTGTTTTGGAACTGGTTCACCCGAGGTTGCGGCCGCGAATGAAATGCTATACGGTCGTTCGTTTGAGTCATATACAGCTGATGAAGAATTTGCATCTAAACCAGGGGAGTAACCCATTCTCTATTTTAATTTCTGTTCTTTCAAGTTTTAGTTTTATGCTTTACGTTTTATTTTATTTTATTTCTTTTCCTTGTTCTCATCGAGGACGATTTCGTTCTAAGTGTGGGGATGGGAATTTATTTTACTTAGTTGTAGAAAAAAAATATTAAAAAAAATAAAAATAAATAATAAAAAAATAAAAAAAAAGGTCTTCACTTGTTTTTCGTTTTCATACGTTGAATGATAAAAAAAATAAAAAGAAAAAGAAAAAAATGTCCCTTGTTTTTAGTTTCTTTTGCATTAAAGTGGGAGATGATGATATTTATCGGAAATCAGTTTTTCAAACTACTAATAATATGAGATAAATTAAAGAAAACGCACTTAACTTGGGATGTGTCGGTAGGCTCAGCCTTGAAAATGAAAGGGCAAATTTGATAAAACGGTTAAACGGAAATCTTTTGTGGGTAAAGAGTTTTGTCCGTTGAAAATAAGCAATGAAAGGTCGGGCCATACTCAAGCCTCAAATTTTGGTATGCAAAAGTGGAAGTATCATGAGTTTTAAAAATTTGAATACGTTATCATATGATGCTTGGGTAGGTTTAACGTTAGAGTATGTCGTGTAGCCTGTGATATAAATCATAAAAAGCTAGTTTAGGGTTTTACACCTCATCGGCGTATGGTTTTATAACCTTAAATCCTGTATTGATGGGATGCTTCGGGTCCGGAGACCATAGGTCTGTATGCAATCTATTTAGCTGGGTATTCACAATTCCTAAGTGGGGTTGTGGATATTTAAAAATAAAGCCAAAGAGCAAACCCTTATAAGTCTATAAACATGATCACAAAAGTACAAATACACTACAGACTTGATCATCCACGCTGTTAGCCATGTGGGGTCCCCTTGCTCGCGTCTCATTACCATTAAGAAACGGACCACAAGGGACACGCTACATGTAAGCCCTACAGAAAAAATTTTGCATACTCACCTATGGTTATGGATTTGGGGTATTGCTTGATAACGGAGGTATGTCATGTTGTGGGGAGCACTGGCTATAAATAATTGAACCTTAATCGTATCTAATGGCTGCTTGGTAGACTTTGATGCTTAAGCTTAGGTGGATAAACAATACCCTTGATCGTCTTAACTATTCATAGATATTGAGCAACAAAGTTTTAATTCTGCTAATTTTGAGGTTTAAGTCAAGTTGGGGTGGTCTGGTCCGGTAAGAGCAGAAAATAAACGGATCTCAATTGTGTAAACCACTAAGTAATATTATTGTCGGATCTTATTTGTCCCGGTAAAGATTAAGGCATGGGTTTAGGTGGACAACAATATCGATGATCGCGGTTTTTGCGTTTTTTCTGAGCTTTAAAATCTAACCTATATGTTTGATTTGACTTTGATTTTCCGATTCTGATCCAACTACATTAGACTTTTTAAGGGACGAAAAAGACTTAAGTGTGGGGATGTTTGATGTGTAGTGAAACACACTTACTTTCCTTATGATTTTATTATGGTTTTTATGTTTTTTTGTTTATTTTATGAAAGTATTGGGGGCTAAGTCCAATAATTTACAAAGTTTAAATGTTAATTGTAGGTTTATGAAAGATGGTGAAAAAAGAGTTAATTTGGAAGATTCTAGAGGACTTGTTGGTCAAGTTTTGAAGATATAACTCAAGGCCCAACCCAAGCCCACAAGTTAGAGGCCTTAATTAATATTATATGAAGATAATTAAAAGAGTTTTCAGCCATTATTTAAGGAAGAACCCGAAAATAAAAAAGAAACCCTAGACAGCCAACAGTTCCGATCGGAACTCAGCAGCCAAAACAAGAAGAAAAAAAAGGAAGAAAGGCGGCGGCTGAGGTGTTTGTGGCGGCTGGAGAGGAAGAAGAACATCAAGGGGGATCTTGTGCAGCTGCTAGGCATCTTATACATCATAAATCTCAGCCATAAACCCTAAGTAATCATCTTTAATATTTGGTTATTGTTCAAGAACCCTAATTTAGTTGAATTGGTCTTTTGCTTTGAATTGTTTTGCAAGTAATTGATAGTTTGACTTGTTATTGATTGTGTTTGAATCTTGAATGAGTTTGATTATGGTTATGATGATGTTTATGATGTTTTTCTTAAGTATATGTGGCTGTCCAAAAGTTATGAGTAGCTAAACTTGCTTGTTCTACCTAGGATAGATGATTGTTGAGTAGTTTAGACTTGTATAATGGATTGTTAATGTTCAAGACTTGAATTATTGATGTAAATTTTAACTAAACCATAAATTAGATTGTGTGTGATGGCTGTGTTTTATGTTTTATTACTTATAATCCTCTTGCATTAGTTAATTGAATTGGTTTTGATTAATTGATTGCTTGTTAGACTCTTGACTTGGTGTTTAGGGTTTATTTGCGGGGTGTACAACCGTAGGGATAAGTGGGTAATATAAATCATCTAAAATCAGTTAAAATACACCTTCTTTGATACCGAGAGGTGATAAGAAGTAATATTGTCTCGTTGCTTTTACTTGTTAGAATTAAGACCGCGCGAAAGCGGGTTTTTGTCTTGTCAAGTTTGAGTGTTTATGTGCAATTAGTTGGTTTAATTTGGGTTAAGTGAAATTGTTCCTCTATCCTTGGTGACATAGTATTTGTCTCCATTAGGATAGTGTGTCGGTGAGACCGAGAGGAGAGTCGTCATTTGAACACGTTAATAATTGTTTTTCCGGTTTATTCTTTAAAATCAATTAAAACAAGTTAGAGTTTGTTAGAGAGACTGAGAGGTAATTTGACTTTCTTAAACAAGTTTTAGTTGTGTCATCTTTTATAACCGGTGTCGTTAATATTTTCAATCCATTGTCTTGTTATTTCTGTCAACATGATTCATTCCTAGGTAGACGTCTTTATTCATTGAATTTAAACCAAAGTTTTCAAAGTTTTGTCAAAAGTTTTCATTCAGTTAAGTTAAGTAGTTAAATTAAATTCTAAAATAAATTAATTAAATATTTTGGTGAGTCTTGGTTAGAGTTTCGTAATTATAAACGTTTTCACGTGTCTTCGAGTTCGATATCCGGACTTTCCTCATCTGTGCTATACGCGATCGGTACACTTGCCGTTTGTGTGAACTAGGATAGATTGTTTGGTTTTTAAAGCTTAGTTGCGACTTGTGTTTTATTTATATATATTTTCGCACATCAATGGATCATGGGCTTAAGCCCATGGTATCGTCCTTCTTTCCTTCATGACTTAAGTCTATAACCCATACCCATTAACCAACACTAGCCCGACCCATACTAACTCCTACTCTATTTTATTATTTCACCGCTTACCCGAGTAAACTTTCCCGCCAATATTATATAATACAATCAATATTATTTTAGAAATTTCAGGATGTTACAAGCCTTCCCCCCTTAAAGAGGTTTCGTCCCCGAAACCTAACTTATTCCTCGTAAAAGGAATACCTCTTATATTTACACGCTTTATTGAATCGCCTCCGCTTTATGGGTTATCATTCTTTCATCCCGACTTGCAGTCATCGAGCGGTGATCATGTGTTTTAGTTATTAAGGTAGCTTGTCTGATCCCGTTTAACTCGTTCTAATCAATATCTAATGCTTAGATCTAATCTAGATCTATATGTTAATATTAATTATCCGGATCTAACTCTCTAATACCTTAGTTCGATTGCTATTAGTATGTAGTATATATTATCAATATGTATGTATGTAATTATAATGTTAATTGAAGCTTGAGGAAGAGTAAATACTTTAAACTTTTCCTAATAATATTATTTCTCTCCAAACTTCTCAATTTTACAAGTGAACAGTGGTTCACTATATATAGAAGGTGACCTGGTTCGCTAACATCCCCTAGCGAACCAGCTTCCCCTTCGTTACATAACTTAACTTAACGAACCACCCCCTGATTCGTTAACATCCCCTAACGAATCAGGAGGGAACACATTGTAATGTCCTAGTTCGCTAACATCCCTAGCGAACTAGACTCAATCTTAACGAACTAGTCTTAGTTCGCTAACATTCCTAGCGAACTAGACATAACTTTAACGAATTAGATAAATATAAACATTAAATATTACATTTAAATATCAAATAAACATTAATGATAAATACAAAGACTCTAGACGCAAAACCGTGCACTAACAGACACCCCCTCGTCTTGAGCTCTTTGTCTTTAACTTATTTGAAAAGCTTTGTCTGCCAATCTCTGCAACTATGAATCCCATGTTCATGGCATACACGAATGACACGTTGGAATTGCATAGCCAGGTCATAATCTTCTTGGCGTTCAAACAAATCTGCTTCCTGTGTAGCACGTCATTGTCTGTCTCTGATAAATTAACCAACCACATCGGATCGATTATCTTGATGAGCTCAGTCTGTAGTCCTTGACCACGAACAATAACAGCCTCGCCAGTACGATTGTCATAGTACCAACGGTTGAAAGACAGATAAATATCTTGAGGCATTGTCTTCACAGGAACCCTTTTCATTGTCTTTGGTGGCTTCACTTTCAAGACAAGTTTCTTCTAGCCGGTCCTTGGATCAATCTCATCAGTACGTTTACGTCTTGGGACCTGGGGCTTGAAGAATTTGAAGCCATGATTGACCTCGAACAGTAAGTGTTGATGAAACCACTCAGCAGTTCGGTTACCTCTATGATTGATAAATGGACGTCTCCCGAGGGTGCGTACATCCCAACGCGGTAGTGTTAAAACATCCATTATCCTCTCGTAATATTAGACACCTTTTTCTCATTTAACAATACATACCTTAAGGTCTGAATCATAGAGCCAGGAGACAATATCACCATGTACCTTAGAAACAGTCTTGAAGGTAGTCATCTGATTTGCCTCAATCCAAGCAGCAGCGGTATCCTTTCTTTCTTTATCTACATACCAAAAAGCACTGATGATCTTACCCACTTTCTGGCGTTTGAACCATCTTTCAATGTCATCATCAGTCACTTCTTTGAGTGAAGGAACTGTCTGTTGCACAATCTTCTCCAGATCATCCTCAGTCTCTTTAATTACGTCTTCATGAAATACCGGAGCACCTTGATCAGCATTTGCGTGTTGATACAAGTACGGGTACTCTTCAGCTGTAACATCCTCCATCTCAATCTCCTCGTTCTCATAAATAAAATCTGTATTCATAAATAATGGATCAACATCCATTTCTTCCTCATTGATTACTTCGACATCGGGCTCAGTCTCTAATGCAGTCAGCTAATCGTCATTTAGCCCAAGCAGAATCTAAATCTGCTCCCGTGTCAAAGATCTAACCACAAACTCACCGATCAGTATCTCATCGTTGTTCTCCATACTTCTAACCATCCCCAATTCATCAATAAATATCACCGTGTTAGCCTCAATCATTTCTATTGGCTTGGCAGCTGTTGGATCTTGATATGAAATTATCTGCTTGTTTGAATCATCAGCGCCACTAACACTAGCACCAGAGGATGAACCGTGTGATTGTTTAGGCTCACCTCCTGCATCAGACTTGTCAGGATCATCATCATCATTTTTGAGTTTCTTGAGGGCATATTCTTTACAAGTTAATTGTAAAATTAACTCATTTTGTTCTTTTAATTTCACCCCCTGAGACTCAACAATCGTACGTAACGCCTTGGTCTCCTTTTGACAGAAAGAAATATAAGTCATCATCTTTCGTTGATTCTCCATGAGTCGTTCTTGAGTTTGTCGGTCAGCTGCCATTTGATTTTCATATAAATGTAGCAGATTAAGGAGCATTTCCATTTTTCGACCTGGTGGCAAGTTGTATACAGATTGATGAACAGGTTGAACAGGTCCTTGAGGCCGAGTGATTCTCATGAATGAGACATCACTAGGCGGAGGTGGAGGATGAGTAGTTGTTGGCAGAGGAGGAGGTCTCATTGAAATGGTGGAAGATACTGTAGACAACACAACAGGAGGCCTCGGTATCTCGGTAAACGCCATTTGAGGAATTAAGCCGAGCCTCTCATGTGACACCATCGTCGTGGTCAAAGTAAACATCGGAGTGCTAGTAGTTAGCGGCACTGCCGAGCTTTGAGTAGTTGTTTGACGTGGTGGTGGTGTTCCAATAATCACTCCAGCCCCAGCAGATACACGGGGCTTCTTTGGTGGCTCACTAGTAGCTACAGCTTTACCCTTTCGTTTTCTTTCTTGCTGAGCTTTCATGGTGGCAGCTAGAGCAGCATCGACTGCATCTTGTTGTTCTTTCAGAGCTCGCTCACCAGCTCCATCATCACCATCACCATTGTTACCATCATCATCTCCATCATCATTGTTCCCACCTACTCCCCCTTCACGCTCGGAATCCGAATCATCATGGATCCAGCGCTCATTAGAAGGACATACATAATCCGGATTGATTACATGACCAATCATCCGTTTGTCCTGTGGCTTGTCTTTTCTATATATTAACATACGATGCACCGTTTCAGCTTTCATATGTTCCATATAAAGAACATCGTTCACCAATGATCGATCAATCACCAAATTTGGTATCAAATCCTGAATGATAAGTTGTAGAAAGCGAGGATACATTAAGAACTTCTTTGACGGTAGAGTTTGCTGAACTTGCTCTTTCAGATGATCAAAGATGAGTTCTGAATAGTTGAAGGGCTTGTTCAGGATTAAAGCTACAAATGCCGATTGCAAGCTTAGTGTGCATTCATCGAAACCACCGCGACGTCCACTCATACAGTGAAGCAAGACATGCAGCAAATATTTGTAAGGTGGACACAAACCATTCATGTTCAACATAGACCGACAAATATCACCCCCATAATTTAATCTTGTGAATAGACCCCTAACCAACGTCCTATCAAATTCACTTGGGTAATCATCACTATCGTCAAATTGAAGTACTCGACGAATGACCTCAACATCAATCGTAATAGGGATCTGATTAATTGTAGCTTGAACCCAATTATTTTCTTCAACATATACCGCCGTTTTCCAAAACTGCCTGATTATACTATGATACACCTTAGGTTTAGCAGTGATTGCATAATGTATCTTCGAACGGCGTAAGAAAGTCAACATAGCTCCGAACGTTCTCAAATCAGTCACGTCGTGATCAACATAAGCACAGATGTTGTGCTTCTTATCAGACGGTAATAAAATCATGTCAGCTTGTTGATCTTGTTGTTGTGGTTGTTCTTGACGAGGTTGTTCCTGTTGTGGTTGATTTTGTTGTTCTTGATCAGCCATGTTTAACTATATAAATGAAAACCGAATATGAGAATAGATATCACTATATATAATCAAAAGATATGTATATTTAATCTAGTTACGCGTATTAGACGATTTAAATCCTTTAATTAAATTAAATGAATATTGAAATTATTAATTTAAATTAATTTTTTTTTTAATGTCATTCATTAAGAATCACACTGATTCGCTATACAAAGATAACGATCAGGCGATTCGCTATCAACTAAATATCTTAACGAACTGGACCTAGCGAATCACTAATTAATTTTAACGAACTAAACTCTAGTTCGTCATATTTTAAACGAATCAAACTCTGATTCGTGTGACATCTTATTCGCTAAGCTAGTTCGTGTAAAATCTTAACGAATTGGACACGAAACAGTTCCAATTCGCTAAGACTAATGAATGGTCATAATTAAGACTTATTCTTTGACTTCTGATAGTCAAAGTTAAAATTAAGATGAACAACAATAGTCAATCATCATAAACCCAGAAACAATTAGGCCATGACCAACGTCGAATCATCACACTAAACATCTCATTGAGCTCGAAATCACACTGGTAAGCATAGGTGGATGAGATTGAGACTCAATACCTATATGCACTGAGGGTAAAACGAACCAACAGTACACAAACAATAATTAATCCGGCAAACAACACTCAAACGTGATTGAAGTCCACCAAGGGTATCGGAATGTGAATCCGATCACAATAACATTAAAATCATCCAGTTATGAGCATAGATTATACATCAATGGTTTTCAAAAGTTCAAAACCCATTAACCCCAAAAATTACATAATTCAACAGTTAATTCATTGTCATTTTTGACGAAAATGATATCGCCAAGAACATTTATACCTTAGAAACTCAAATTGATCTTTGAAATTTTCAAACTTAAAGATAGAAAATATCAGAGAGAATTTGAATAGTTTCTTAAAGATGAAGAAAGAAGACGAACAGTGGAATACTATTCGTTTTCTTGTCTTATATAGCAGTGCACGAAACCCTAGGCCCAACTTGTACGAATCAGACTATTCATTTAACTTAAAGTTAGCGAATTAGCCCATTCGCTAACTCAATTCGTTACCTTATGTTAGCGAATCACAATGTGATTCGTTAAATTAAAGATAGCGAATCAAGACGTGATTCGTGTCATGATTCGTTAAACATGTATAACGAAGGGATGATTCGTTACAGAGTGCGGAAGCGAATTAGGTTAGCGAACCAGAAGCTAGTTCGCAAAAGAATCACCTAGTTCGTTAACCATAAATAACGAATGGGAGTTTAGAGAATTAAGCTCTTTTATTTAATTTTAAATTAAATAATTAAATGAATAAATTAAAGAATTAAATAATAATAAAAATTAAATAAAAGAATTAAGTAAATTATCGAGAAACCCTTTTAACCCGACAACCAAATACATTAAACTTGTTTCAGATTTCCGAAACTTAACTTAAATATTTATTTAAATATTTTGTATAAAGAAGACAAAAATATTTTTGGTATTTTGAGAAAAATTTAAAAGAATTAAAGAATGTATTTACATAAGAATATCCGAACAATTTAAAGATAAACAATCTTTTTGTGTTTTTGAATGATTTTATCAAAAGTAGTACATATTTTTGTATTTTTGTTGAGTTTAAGCAGAGAATCATATTGACCAAATTGCCCTTCCATCACAGTTTTATATTTCAGCGATATTATGACCGGCGATAAGTCGATCATTGGTATTGTTGTCCACATAAATCTAATAACACACATTCAAGTATTTTTGTGATATGATTAAATAGTTCAATTAAAGCACAGAATATCAGAAACTATCAGCCTCTAATCTTGGTTCAAGCTTAATTTGATTTTTGCCAAATCACCCCAACTTGACTTAAACCATTATATTGTTGATCAAAATTTTGATACCAATTGTAGAAATTTTGAGCAATGCATCAAGTTTCCTTTACTGTGAGTGAGTATGCTTGAGTCCATCTGTCGGCTTACATACATTGTATCCCCTGGGGTCCATTTCTTAGTGGTATTAAGACGCACACAAGAGAGGAACAATTGTATGACTAACAGCGGATTTTGATCAAGTCAGTAATTTAAATTGTACGAAGTACAGCGGTGATCAAGTTTAATGACTTTGGGTTTGTTCTAGAAAGCGGGTGAAATATTCATGCTTATGAATACCCAGATGGTTAAGCCTCATAAAGACTCACAATGTCCAGAATCCTAACGCTTGTTATTTGCTTTATTGTAGTTTTGGGTGATCAACAAATATAAGGCTTGAGTATGATTGGTTATTACATTTCTGCCATCCTCACCAAGACTTTTGCTAGAGACTAACACCCCTTTCAATTTGGCATTTCTTTATGTTTATATCACATACTTTACTCTACTGGGTTGTTTTAAGACCTACCAATGCACCAATGCAATTAAGCACGCAGTCTTTTAAGCTTACTTTTTTACTGAATTTGGGGTCAAGATAATCAATGTACTATCATGTTCCCTTTTTGCTTCAAAAACTCAAAATTTTGAGGAGCATAAAAAATATAAATTTAATCACCCCAGTTAACTTAAGAGAATAAATAAATGGCTAACCAACAATTCACGAGTGAATCATAGGACCAAGACATGCAAGCATGCTTCATAAACTTAAATAACCGACTAAATTTTCAGCGAGAAAATAATCTAAAATCTTTTTGGTTTTTCGAATACAAACTTTAAAACACAATATTTTTGTCTTTTTCAAAATTTTTCTGTACAAAATATAAATCACATTCTTTTTGGTTTTTCAAAATTTTAAAGGAAGAACATTAAAAAACAGAAATCACAATATTTTTGAATTTTGAAATTTTTTAATGTTTTTGGATTTTATCTATACAAGCTAAAAACACATTCTTTTTGTATTTTCTAGAATTTTCACCCCCTAAAACCTAAAACATAAAAAATAAGACTAAATCTATAAAGCAATTAAAAGATAATTATCCTAATTTTAGGATCTCATCAAGGGTCTTCAATCCATTTAAACCAAGCAAAAAAGTAAAACGTGTTTTATCAAACGCTTTGGTAAATAGATCGGCTTTTTGAAAATCTGTGTGTACTTTCTCAAGATCAATTAATTTCTTTTCATAGCAATCCCGTATAAAATGATATCGAATCTTGATATGTTTCGTTTTAGAATGTTGTACGGGATTCTTGGTGATACTAATAGCAGCAGAATTATCAATTAAGATGGGAGTAGTAAGAAACTTCAAACCGTAGTCGCGAAGATGTTGTTGTATCCACAGAACCTGGGAACAGCAACTCGAGGCTGCAACATATTCAGCTTCGGCGGTTGAAGTAGATACCGTTGTCTGCTTCTTACACTGTCAGGAAACAAGCCGGTTTCCTAAGAATTGACATCCTGCAGTCGTTGATTTGAAGTTGATCCTGCATCCTCCATAATCTGAGTCTGAGTAGGCGGTAAAATCGAAAGTATTGTTTTTGGGGTACCATAACCCAATGTCAGGATTTCCCCGTAGATATTGCAAAATACGCTTGACCGCTGCCAGGTGAGTCACTCGGGGACTAGCTTGGTACCTAGAACACACACAAACAGCAAACATTATGTCGGGTCGAGAAGCAGTTAAATACATTAGAGAACCAATCATAGCACGATAAAGGGTCGGATAAACGGTATCCTCCAATTCATCCGGTGATAAATTGTGACCCACTGGAAGAGGAGTTGAAGGGATTTTTCCGGCAGTTATCTTGAATCGGCTCAAGACGTCGTTCACATATTTAGTCTGGTGAATGAAGATTCCCTTATCAGACTGATAAACCTGCAGCCCTAAAAAGAAATTCATCTCTCCCATCGAGCTCATTTCGAACTTGGTTTGCATGGACTTCTCGAACTCCTTACATAAAGTGTCGTTTGTAGACCCAAAAATAATATCGTCAACATAAATCTGGACTAGAAGAAGATCATCACCAACAGTTTTATGAAATAAAGTGCAGTCAACAGTTCCTCGTTTGAATCCATTATCAGTCAGATGGTCAGCGAGCGTGCCATACCAAGCTCTCGGGGCTTGATGTAGACCATACAGGGCCTTGTTTAAACGGTAAACACGGTCTGGATAATCAGGATTTTCAAAACCAGGTGGTTGTTGAACAAACACTTCCTCATGTAGTTCACCATTGAGAAAAGCACTTTTAACATCCATTTGATAGACCTTGATATTCTTGTAAGCAGCATAAGCCAGAAAGATTCGAATCGACTCTAATCTTGCAACTGGAGCATATACCTCAGTATAATCAATACCCTCTTGCTGATGAAAACCTTGCACCACTAGACGTGCTTTGTTTCTGACAATCACTCCTCGATCGTCCTTTTTACATTTAAATACCCACTTAGTCGGAATAGCTTTCTTGACTCTAGCAGGCTTGTCTATTAAATCCTAAACACCCAATCGTGCCAATTGCTGTAATTCCTCTTGCATAGCTTCTTCCCAAGAAGGATCATCAAGTTCCTTACAAGCGGTCGTTGGCTCAACTTGAGATAGAAAGCAATTGAATTTAGCAATATTCACAAGTCCCGAAGAGTGTAAATTAGTGTAAGCACACAATACGTTATTGTCGCTTGACGAAGCAACTTGATGACGTGTACGAACGCCTACATCAAGTTCTCCAATGATATTGTCATGTGGATGATATCCATGAATCCGAAGAGTAGGATTTTCAGGAACAACAACATTATCAAATAAATTAGTGTAATGTTCACCCAATTCGGGAGATGAAGCATTATCACTATCAAGATCAATAACTTGAATCTCAGCTTGATCATCATCGGAAGAAGTAGAAGCACTGTCAATAACAACTGGAGGAACAACTTGAGATTCTTCAGTTGGAGCATCTGGTTGAACTTCAACTACATTAGAACTTGAAGAGCTTGGAATGTTCAAATATTCTTCAAAGTATGCTCTAACCAGATCTTCATCGATGTGTTCAGCCGAAGGAGTAAAAGAATTAAATAAACTATCGTAGTCAAACATCCAGTCTGGACCTTTCCCTTAAGGAGGAGTTGTGTGCTTTTAACAGTCCACATGGTACCATTCTTCAACACAGCCAAATGTAAAATTAAATACTCTTTTCTTTGGAGACGCATATCCCAAGAAATATCCTTCGATAGCCTTTTCATCAAATTTACCCGATTCCTTCTTCAACATTGTACACGGACACCCAAATGGTTCCAGGTACTTTAAATTAGGTTTTCTGTTATTTAATATTTCATAGCTTGTCTTCTTGAGTCGTTTAACTATTAGAACCCGATTAAGTGTATAACAAGCTGTGTTCACTGCTTCGTTCCAAAATTGAATAGGAAACTTTGAATCAGCAAGCATTGTAAGTGCAGCTTCAATCAGAGTTCTATTTTTCCTTTCAGCAACACCGTTTTGTTATGGTACATAATGTGCACTATATTCTCGGTGAATTCCCTTTTGAATACAAAAGAAATCCAAAATAGTGTTTTTGAATTCAGTACCATTATCACTTCGGATTCTCCTCACCTTTTGTTTGTACAGTGATTCTATCTTAGTAATAAAGTTTTGTACCAAAACAGGTGTTTGATCTTTTGAACTCATAAATAACACCCATGAATATCTTGAATAATCATCTGTCACTACCAGAAAATACCAGTCTCCAGAAATACTCTCACGATTCACTGGACCAAACAAATCCATATGAAGTCGTTCAAGAGGAGTATTAATGGAATTCAATAACTTAGAAGTATGTGCCTTCTTCTTCTGCTTGCCCTTTTTGCATGCAACACAGTGATCAGATAACTTAAAGTTCTTTAACGAAACACCCTCAACTAAATTATTTGCCATTAAATAATTCATCTTTCTAACATGAATGTGACCCATTCTTCGATGCCATAGAATCGAGTCTTTCTCAGTTGTTTTCGAGACAAAACATGTTTCGATCGATGTTGATATCTTAGAACTCATGTTTAAGACATAAATATCATTTGATCGTGGTGATCGCATGACAACCATGTCCTCAGGAATAATAAAACCCAGTTTCAAGATAAGTCACTCTTTGTCAGTAAATATTGTAGTGTACTTTTTATCACAAATCTGCGATACACTCAATAAGTTATGATCAACCTTGTCACAATAATTTACTTTTTCAAATGTAATCTGACCATTTGAAACATCACCCTCTTGTGTGATCATGCCCCCAGAATTCCCAGCAAACGCTACATAACCCCCTTGAATATTTCTTACGTTGGTTAATAGGTCGAGATTTCCAGTGATATGACGAGAACATCCGCTATCCATGATCCAGTTTTCACCAGAAATAGTCTTGGATGGACCCTACACATAAACAAAAGTGATTAGTTCAAAAAGGCAGCCCAGGCCTCACTCTTGGGCACCTTTTGCTTTTCTCTTTGATCATTAACTTTAACAGTTTTCAATTGTTGTTCAGCCACTTGTGAATAAGTTACAGGCTTCTTAGACTTTCGTCTTAAGTATGCTTCCTGAACAATGTTTGAATTCCTGTTTTGACATATAGGTTCAGTTGGAATGAATTTTGGTTTCACTTGACCGTGTGTCTCATTGATATGAAACACCTTCCGAGGATTCACATCAGAGAATAAAATATGAGTATCATCAGCATATGACACAGGTCGTTTCAGAATCTCCTTAACCACTGGAATTGACTTAGATTTGTCCTTGATAAAAGGATGAAGATTTTGAAAGTTTTGCTGATTACAATTTCTCACAATATGACCTTGTTGACCGCATAAAAAACACGTTCGCATGTCCACATGATAATGTTTAGAAGAAATTGGAATAGATGATTGATGATGACTCACATTTTTAATCATGCAGTTAGCAAACCCATCAGTCAATTCAGCTTTCTTCTTTAAATAGAAATCTAAATTAGAATGGTTTGAAAAGCTTTTTAGTGTATCTGTTCCAGTTGATTTCACAAAATTAATCTTCTTTTCATGTGTTAAAAATTGTTTTGCCTTAGTCAATGGATCAGATGAGACTGATGTTTTCGCTTGAGCATACACACGTTCAAGTTCACGAACCTTGGAAGTTTCATTGTAAAACACACTCTCAATTAGCTCAGGCTTAATGATACTAATTGAAATATCTTTTTCAGTAAACATTGTGTCCATTCCCTTTAACTTAAAAACTCTAGCAGCAGATGGCTTAGAACTAGAAGGATTAATGAAACGCATTAAATCCTCATAAGAAATTTTCGGTTTAACTGACTTCTTTGCCTTCATAGAGTTCACTTTCTTTGAATTTTCCTTTTTCTCTCGAGGTTTGTGTGAACCATACACTGCTTCCTCAAATTCGTGAGGTTCGCAAAGAATATGATTAGAACTGGGAATGTTCTTATTCTTGTGTATAATCTCTGGTTCAAACACATCCTCGATATTGACCTCGTCATTGTGTTCAACGAACACCTTTTTGCTTTGGACATGAGATTTTTGAGGAACAGATTGGGTTTTAACATCTTTAGATTTAACAGATTCAACATTTTTTGAAATTACAGATTCTTTCAAAATTACCTCTTCTTCCTTTCTAGCAAAAGGATTCATTTTATAGTCGTTGTGAAATGGTGGAGGAATTTCTACAAAACCTATACCCTTTTTAGAGTCCTTTTGTTTTCCAGAAACTTCAATAATTTCATTCAACAAAAATGAAGAATTTCGAAATTTACCCAACTTGTTCTTCAACTCAAGAACCTCATTCTCAAGTTCAGTTATCTTAGAGCGATGTTTCAAGATTTCTTGAAACTTTTGGTCATTTATTGTCATTTTCACAGATAATTCGGCTTTGAGATCGTGATTACTTGTCGGCAATGCTTCAATCTTTTCTCGAGATTTCGTTTGAGACTCAAGAGATTGTCGATAAGTGTCCTTAAGAGAAGCAATTTCTCTTATAAGATTATCATTTTGATTTTTCAAAGCTTCTAACTTAGAGTTTTTAGATTTACAGTCAACACATGATGCTTTACCAAATGAAGTAGAAGAAATAGAATTACTAACCTCATTGATCTTAGCCATGCAAGCAAACATTGATTCAGAAGTCTTGTCGAAAGAGTCGTCAGAATCAGATCCAGAATCATTATCTGAAGACATCACACTACCAGTAGCATCTTGACAATCTTCATGTAACCCAAACATAGCTAAATTTGCTTGAACATCATTGCATAGTAGCCGTTGTGACCAATCAGTTCCGTCTTCTAACATTGCTTGTGTTGTAGAAGAAGATGGTTTCTTTTCAGCATCACTTCTTCGTGGTGAAGAGGCATTTTGACTTTGACCACGAGGTCCAGTGTATTCTTTTCTTGGTTTGTCACATTCCTTCGCGAAATGCCCAAATTCTTGACAATTATAACACTTCACCTTTAATTTGTCAAAACCCAACTTCTTGTTTAACGCTGGAAGATCTTTTCCAGTTCTCTGCATGAATCTTTTAACTTTACGAACGATCATAGCCATATTCCATTTCAAATCCATGATCTCTAGATCATCTGGATCTATCTGATCATAATCCTCATCAGTTAACTCACTTGTGGCAATTTTACTACTCACCAAGTTTTCATATGAAGACATAATGCCGTCAGAAACGCAAAGTTTTGCTCAGCTTCCTTCATATTCACACTAGGTGGTGTAGCAAATGGATTGGTACTAGTAGAACTTCCAGAACCACCTGAATTACCAGCAGAGTAGAAACAAACTTTTGGATCATTAAATATAGCAGATTCTTTTTCACTTGCGGCATGAGTAAGAAAAGCAGTGATTGGTGAGATTGTTGGACTGAGAGGCATACTTCCACCATAGAAAGCTGGATCTTGATTTTCTTTGGAAGATTTTTGACACTTAAGATCATATTCTCTAGCTTCGATCTTTTGTAGAAATTCAAGTGCTGTCAAATCTTCATTCAGAAAATATTCATTCTCTTTCAAAACCATGAGAAATGTTGAGTAGGAACTTGGAAGCACACTCTTGATAGTGTCAATTTTATCTCTTTCAGAAATTTCCATTTTCATCTTGTCCATTTCAGCAATTAAATGACTAAATCTTGTAGTCATCTCTTCAACTGTTTCTCCTTTCAATAAATTAAAGTTTCAAAATTGAAACTTGAGCATCACTTTCTTACTCTCAGCTGTGTTTCCCATGCTTCTCATCCGCAGATGTTGAAACAAAGATGCACATCTCTTGATACTTCCAACTTGGTGAAAGATATTCTCTGGTAAAGCCATAGTCAAAGTAGAATATGCTTTTATCTTGATTTCTAAAGCTTTCTTCTCTTGTTGTGAGTATTGAGAGACAGCTTTAGGAGTATACCCAATAGTATCATCACCAATCATTGGTGCAACATAAACCTCATCAAGACAATATGAGCAGTCAGGATGAACCGAACCCAAATGTGCACGAAACCGAGGTTCCCATTTGGCAAAATCACTGAATTTCATTAATCTAGGGCATTTGGAATGTGAACCGATTTCAGTATCAAGTTGCAACATTTTTTGCATCAACATGTTTTGAGACGCCAATGCATACATACCAGCCATATTAGAAATAAACAAGTGTACAGTTATAGCGAACTACACACTGTGTTTAACGAATCAATGAACAAGGTTGAGCGAACTGTGAATAGTGTAGCGAATTGAGTCTTAACGAATGAGGTGAGTGTGTTAGCGAATCAAAAGTCAACCTAGCGAGTCAACTTAACGAATCACAAATAAGGATAACGAATCACCCAAATGGCGAAACAGATAACGAATGAAATATAGGTTTAACGAATCACAAGTCAACTTAACGAATTGACCAAATGAATTTACCAAGTCAACTTAGCGAACTGACCAAATGAATTGACCAAGTCAACTTAACGAATTGATCAAACGAATTGACCAAGTCAACTTAACGAATTGATCAAACGAATTATAACGAATCAGTTCATTTAATCATTTAATTATGTAATCACAACGCGAATCCTGCTCAACACATTTCGTAACCGATTATCACAATACACTAACCAATTTCGACAAAAACTAATCTCCTGTTTACGGACTCAAACCGAAAACACAATAAACATCACAAATCCAATCCACAATCCAATTCCACTTACCTAAACACCAATAATACCTTAACCAAAACAGATTCACTCTAATCCATCCAGATTCAATCCAAATCAGCTCAAATTGATTCAAAATCAATCCAAACAGAAAATAAACACGAAAACTATAACAATAACAATCAAACCAAGCGAATTGAGCCCCGAAAGCTCTGATACCACTTGTTTGATCCCGTTTAACTTGTTCTAATCAATATCTAATGCTTAGATCTAATCTAGATCTATATGTTAATATTAATTATCCGGATCTAACTCTCTAATACCTTAGTTCGATTGCTATTAGTATGTAGTATATATTATCAGTATGTATGTATGTAATTATAATGTTAATTGAAGCTTGAGGGAGAGTAAATACTTTAAACTTTTCCTAATAATATTATTTCTCTCCAAACTTCTCAATTTTACAAGTGAACAGTGGTTCACTGTATATAGAAGGTGACCTGGTTCGCTAACATCCCCTAGCGAACCAGCTTCCCCTTCGTTACATAACTTAACTTAACGAATCACCCCCTGATTCGTTAACATCCCCTAACGAATCAGGAGGGACTACATTATAATGTCCTAGTTCGCTAACATCCCTAGCGAACTAGACTCAATCTTAACGAACTAGTCTTAGTTCGCTAACATTCCTAGCGAACTAGACATAACTTTAACGAATTAGATAAATATAAACAGTAA
The DNA here is from genome assembly GCF_021521415.1 of Bidens hawaiensis. Classification (NCBI taxonomy): domain Eukaryota; kingdom Viridiplantae; phylum Streptophyta; class Magnoliopsida; order Asterales; family Asteraceae; genus Bidens; species Bidens hawaiensis. The sequence continues at coordinate 304,433 of NW_027493785.1, forward strand.
ATATTACATTTAAATATCAAATAAACATTAATGATAAATACAAAGACTCTAGACGCAAAACCGTGCACTAACATAGCTTGTCCATAAGGCCCTCGATGTACCAAGTCTCGTCTATTCTTCTCAAGGAACCTTGTTTTATATAAAAATGCTAACTCCTAAGGCGACACTTTACCACTAAACAACTATTTATCATAACCATCATGCATTCAAGATAATTCATAAGCCATTAATATCAAATCATAAGAAATCACAAGTCATTCATAAGACATAAAAGGAAATCACTCATAGGTTCAACTATTACATAAAACACTCTTTAACAGTATTAAACATAAAACAACTGTGACATGCCACTTATTCTCCTGCAACCTCCTCAGCAACTAATAGACCATCCTTTCACGCGTCTCCTCTTCCTTCCCCCACTGCCACGGCTTCCCCACATTCTCTGGCAATATGACCCGACTTACCACACTTGTAACATTTATGATCCTTGGTGCATTCACGAGAGATATGTCCCTTTTTCCCGCATCGGTAGCACAGGTTTGGACCAGCCTTGCATTCTCCCAAGTCCATCTTCCCGCACACTTTGCACGTTTACCTGTCTACCATCTTCTGTGTCTTCTTCCCTTGATAGTCGATGACATCCGCAGGCCATTTGTTTACTTTCCCTCCTTCCTTATCTTCCACTTCCACATCATCCGCCGCCAGATCATCATAAACCATCTCTGCTAACTCAACCGCAGACTCAAATATAGCAGGTTTGTTGGCCCTGACTAACATGCGGACCTTCTGGGGAAGTCCCCCGATGTAGCACTTGATCCGTTTCGCCTCAGTGTTCACCATGTCAGGCACCAGCCTAGACATACGGTTGAATTCAGTGGTGTACTCACGGTGTGCCATCTTGCCCGCCTTCAGATTCAGAAACTTCATCTCGGTTCTCTCCACCTCGGCATCAGCACAGAACCTTTTCAGCACTAACTCCTTTAGGTCATTCCACCCTAATCTCTCCTCGGGTCTTTCTTTGTTCTACAGTTTCCCACCAGTACATATCCTCATTTTCAAATGACTGAGTGGTGTAACCCACTGCTTGGTCGGGACGACACTCGCTAATTAGGATAATTTTGTCCATAGCGGTTATCCATTGGAGGGTAGCGATTGCGTCTCCTAGACCAGTAAGCTTCGGCGGGCCGCATCCCTTGAAGGACTTATAGTTACACCCACCTCAGCCTCTCTTTGCATCATCAACTTTCACAGATCCAGCTTCACTCGAGTCACCCTTCCCTCCATTACCATCCTTCTTACCATTCTCTCCTAATCCTTCAACAGTTCTTCCAGCAGATCTCTCGGAATTCCAATTCTTCATGGCAGTTTCCACAGCTTGGGTAATGGCAGTTAGAAGAGCAAAGTCGAGTTGATGTCCTTCGTTGTTGCTCGGATTTCCCTCACCAGCACTTTCTTCTCCCCCGGCGTTAGCAGATGATTCAACAGAGGGTTCTCGGACCACCCGTGGCCTACCACGACGCCCGGTGCGACCTCCAGTCCAGCAATTTCTCCAGCTCCATCCATTAGTATTCTAAAAGGGAAAACACAAACGTCATCACTCAAGGAATTATTTAGCAGGTGATTCGTAAGGTAAGTAGCTAATGACATTGATCAAGTGTAATTAACTATTTGCATTACTCCTCTAGTTCTACATAATTCCCTTCATGATTTCACTTGTGCTAGTTTCTACTTATAAACAGTTAATCAATCAAACACTCATGAAATCCTATCCCTAACCTGCATATATCCTTTCTTTAACAATTAAGCTAACATCTTTATACAATATTTAACATACTTTACCGTTACTGAGCTTGCTTGAGTGACACATGGCTATCTTGAACTGGCATCTTCTTTCTTTTCTTACTAAAATCCCATTCTCTGTTCGAGTCTAAGCATGTAGGATGCTTAAATCTCTCGAACTTTGCTCTGATACCAACTTGTAAGGCCCCGTTTCCGGTGCCTCACTTTAACGTCGGATTTACTCATAAACACAGTTCTACAAATCAGAGTTTATTAAAACTTTCGCAGAAACGTTAACTCAAATCATTTGTTATAAATATTAAACCTTTTTCATCGATACCATAACACAAAACATTATATTTAAAACATCTTTTCTTCCATCTTCAGATGCCAGCCATTCAATCCATGCCATGTGCCATCCTCATGATAGCACTTTCATCTACTCACTTGCGTGCATACTAAATGTCAGTTACGCTGAGTGAGTTCTAGTTATTCAAGCAACTTGGCATACAACCACTACATACATCATTTACGTATCCGAAGACACATAACCCACTGTCTAACCTTCTACTTCTTAAACCCTTAATTATCCCTACAGCTTAGCCACTTAATTACCCCTACAGCTTAGCCACTTATGCCACTTTATGCCACTTTGATAACGAATATCGTTATGCCACTTTAACACTCTTACTAGACCCCTATCCACATCTAACACACTCTACATCTACTTGTCTATAACCCACTTCCTTGCAGCACATTATTTACACAATAAACAAGTCACATCATAGCAATCATACACACTATTAACCACTTGACAGTCACTACCCTTGACGATACGTGCAATATCCGAAGATCGTTCACGCACCAACAAGCATTATATAATAGCTACTTGTATAACATCTATAGCATACACTTACCACTTAAGGTAAGTGTATTAACACTTCATATCGAGTATGCACACAGCCCCGAAAACATAACAAGGAAATGGGGCTAGAAACTCACCTGAAGTTGGTTACGTTCACCGTTTGTAGTTAATATTTTCTTGAGCTATGGTCGTCTAACTCAGGTTGAAAACCGATTCTCCTTCTTCTTCTTCTTAGTTTCGACTACAGAGAGAGGGTAGGATGAGAGAGAGCTAAGTGTGGCAATCTTGGAAAGTTGTTCATATTAATAACCAATAGTTTCCTACCATTCTTCATTTTAATAACCAAAATCCATTTCTTCTTTTCCCAAAACCAATCCTTTGGACTTTCATCTTCTAGTGAAGTTGGTTCAGGACTTGGCACTCATCTAAATGCAGGTATGGTAGTTGGTATTGTCACTCTTGAAGTTGAGGGCCTTGAGGATGAAGTTTTGTCACTTCTACTTTCAAAACTCCTACTTTCCTAGCAGTTTGAGGTCTTGAAGGAGTCTTTTCTTTCCAATATTTCTCTGTTATGCTTGAAAATTCATATTTGATTCTTTAACTGCCACTTGTCTAAATAACCTCTCAACATTTTCCAAAAACTAGGTAAACATCTCAATTATACTAAATCTCTTGTCTAACTGCCACTTGTCTATATAACAACGCTAACTCAACCGCAGACTCAAAGGTAGCAGGTTTGTTGGCCCTTACTAACATGCGGACCTTCTGGGAAAGTCCTCTGATGTAGCACTTGATCCGTTTTGCCTCAGTGTTCACCATGTCAGTCACCAGCCTAGACATACGGTTGAATTCAGTGGTGTACTCACGGTGTGTCATCTTGCCCGCCTTCAGCTTCAGAAACTTCATCCCGGTTCTCTCCACCTCGGCATCAGCACAGAACCTTTTCAGCACTAACTCATTTAGGTCATTCCACTTCATTGCCCTAATCTCTCCTCGGGTCTTCCTTTGTTCTACAGTTTCCCACCAGTACATATCCTCATTTTCAAATGACTGAGTGGTGTAACACACTTCTTGGTCGGGACGGCACTCGCTAATTCGGATAATTTTTTCCATAGCGGTTATCCATTGGAGGGTAGCGATTGCGTCTCCTAGATCAGTAAGCTTCGGCGGGACGCATCCCTTGAAGGACTTATAGTTACACCCACCTCGGCCTCTCTTTGCATCATCAACTTTCACAGATCCAGCTTCACTCGAGTCACCCTTCCCTCCCTTACCATCCTTCTTACCATTCTCTCCTAATCCTTCAACAGTTCTTCCAGCAGATCTCTCGGAATTCCAATTCTTCATGGCAGTTTCCACAGCTTGGGTAATGGCAGTTAAAAGAGCAAGGTCGAGTTGATGTCCTTCGTTGTTGCTCGGATTTCCCTCACCGGCAATTTCTTCTCCCCCGGCGTTAGCAGATGATTCAACAGAGGGTTCTCGAACCACCCGTGGCCTGCCACGACGCCCGGTGCGACCTCCAGTTCCAGCAATTTCTCCAGCTCCATCCATTAATATTCTAAAAGGGAAATCACAAACGTCATCACTCAAGGAAATATTTAGCAGGTGATTCGTAAGGTAAGTAGCTAATGATATTTATCAAGTGTAATTAACTATTTGCATTATTCCTTAGGTTCTACATACTTCCCTTCGTGATTTCAGTTGTGCTAGTTTCTACGTATAAACAGTTAATCAATCAAACACTCATGAAATCCTATCCCTAACCTGCATATTTCCTTTCTTTTACAATTAAGCTAACATCTTTATACAATATTTAACATACTTTACCGTTACTGAGCTTGCTTGAGTGATACATGCTATCTTGAACTGGCATCTTCTTTCTTTTCTTACTAAAATCCCATTTTCTGTTCGAGTCTAAGCATGTAGGATGCTTAAATCTCTCGAACTTTGCTCTGATACCAACTTGTAAGGCCCCGTTTCCGGTGCCTCACTTTAACGTCGGATTTACTCATAAACACAGTTCTACAAATCAGAGTTTATTAAAACTTTCGCAGAAACGTTAACTCAAATCATTTGTTACAAATATTAAACCTTTTTCATCGATACCATTACACAAAACATTATATTTAAAACATCTTTTCTTCCATCTTCAGATGCCAGCCATTCAATCCATGCCATGTGCCATCCTCATGTTAGCACTATCATCTACTCACTTGCGTGCATACTAAAAGTCAGTTACGCTGAGTGAGTTCTATTTAATCAAGCAACTTGGCACACAACCACTACATACATCATTTACGTATCCGAAGACACATAACCCACTGTCTAACCTTCTACTTCTTAACCCCTTAATTATCCCTACAGCTTAGCCACTTAATTACCCCTACAGCTTAGCCACTTATGCCACTTTATGCCACTTTGATAACGAATATCGTTATGCCACTTTAACACTCTTACTAGACCCCTATCCACATCTAACACACTCTACATCTACTTGTCTATAACCCACTTCCTAGCAGCACATTATTTACACAATAAACAAGTCACATCATAACAATCATACACACTATTAACCACTTGACAGGCACTACCCTTGACGATACGTGCAATATCCGAAGATCGTTCACGCACCAACAAGCATTATATAATAGCTACTTGTATAACATCTATAGCATACACTTACCACTTAAGGTAAGTGTATTAACACTTCACATCGAATATGCCACACAGCCCCGAAAACATAACTAGGAAATGGGGCTAGAAACTCACCTGAAGTTGGTTACGTTCACCGTTTGTAGTTAATATTTTCTTGAGCTATGGTCGTCTAACTCGGGTTGAAAACCGATTCTCCTTCTTCTCCTTCTTGGTTTCGGATAGAGAGAGAGAGAGGGTAGGATGAGAGAGAGCTAAGTGTGGCAATCTTGGAAAGTTGTTCATATTAATTACCAATAGTTTCCTACCATTCTTCATTTTAATAACCAAAATACATTTCTTCTTTTCCCAAAACCAATCCTTTGGACTTTCATCTTCTAGTGAAGTTGGTTCACGACTTGGCACTCATTTAAATGCAGGTATGGTAGTTGGTATTGTCACTCTTGAAGTTGAGGGCCTTGAGGATGAAGTTCTGTCGCTTCTACTTTCAAAACTCCTACTTTCCTAGCAGTTTGAGGTCTTCAAGGAGTCTTTTCTTTCCAATATTTCTTTGTTGTGCTTGAAAATTCATATTTGATTCTTTAACTGCCACTTGTCTAAATAACCTCTCAACATTTTCCCTAAACTAGGTAAACATCTCAATTATACTAAATCTCTTGTCTAACTGCCACTTGTCTATATAACAACGCTAACTCAACCGCAGACTCAAAGGTAGCAGGTTTGTAGGCCCTGACTAACATGCGGACCTTCTGGGGAAGTCCCCTGATGTAGCACTTGATCCGTTTCGCCTCAGTATTCACCATGTCAGTCACCAGCCTAGACATACAGTTGAATTCAGTGGTGTACTCACGGTGTGTCATCTTGCCCGCCTTCAGATTCAGAAACTTCATCCCGGTTCTCTGCACCTCGGCATCAGCACAGAATCTTTTCAGCACTAACTCCTTTAGGTCATTCCACTTCATTGCCCTAATCTCTCCTCGGGTCTTCCTTTGTTCTACAGTTTCCCACCAGTACATATCCTCATTTTCAAATGACTGAGTGGTGTAACTCACTGCTTGGTCGGGACGGCACTCGCTAATTCGGATAATTTTTTCCATAGCGGTTATCCATTGGAGGGTAGCGATTGCGTCTCCTAGACCAGTAAGCTTCGGCGGGCCGCATCCCTTGAAGGACTTATAGTTACACCCACCTCGGCCTCTCTTTGCATCATCAACTTTCACAGATCCAGCTTCACTCGAGTCACCCTTCCCTCCCTTACCATCCTTCTTACCATTCTCTCCTAATCCTTCAACAGTTCTTCCAGCAGATCTCTCGGAATTCCAATTCTTCATGGCAGTTTCCACAGCTTGGGTAATGGCAGTTAGAAGAGCAAGGTCGAGTTGATGTCCTTCGTTATTGCTCGGATTTCCCTCACCAGCACTTTCTTCTCCCCCGGCGTTAGCAGATGATTCAACAGAGGGTTCTATGACCACCCGTGGCCTACCACGATGCCCGGTGCGACCTCCAGTTCCAGCATTTTCTCCAGCTCCATCCATTAGTATTCTAAAAGGGAAAACACAAACGTCATCACTCAAGGAATTATTTAGCAGGTGATTCGTAAGGTAAGTAGCTAATGACATTGATCAAGTGTAATTAACTATTTGCATTACTCCTCTGGTTCTACATACTTCCCTTCGTGATTTCACTTGTGCTAGTTTCTACTTATAAACAGTTAATCAATCAAACACTCATGAAATCCTATCCCTAACCTGCATATATCCTTTCTTTAACAATTAAGCTAACATCTTTATACAATATTTAACATACTTTACCGTTACTGAGCTTGCTTGAGTGACACATGGCTATCTTGAACTGGCATCTTCTTTCTTTTCTTACCAAAATCCCATTCTCTGTTCGAGTCTAAGCATGTAGGATGCTTAAATCTCTTTAACTTTGCTCTGATACCAACTTGTATGGCCCCGTTCCCGGTGCCTCACTTTAACGTCGGATTTACTCATAAACACAGTTATACAAATCAGAGTTTATTAAAACTTTCGCGGAAACGTTAACTCAAATCATTCGTTACAAACATTAAACCTTTTTCATTGATACCATAACACAAAACATTATATTTAAAACATCTTTTCTTCCATCTTCAGGTGCCAGCCATTCAATCCATGCCATGTTCCATCTTTGTGTTAGCTCTTTCATCTACTCACCTGCGTGCATACTAAAAGTCTGCTACGCTGAGTGAGTTCTAGTTAATAAAGCAACTTGGCATACAACCACTACATCCATCATATACGTATCCGAAGACACATAACCCACTGTCTAACCTACTACTGCTTAACACCTTAATTACCTCTACAGCTTAGCCACTTATGCCACTTTATGCCACTTTGATAACGAATATCGTTATGCCACTTTGCCACTTTAATAACGAATAATGTTATGCCACTTTGCCACTTTAACACTCTTACTAGACCCCTATCCACTTCTATCACACTCTACATCTACTTGTCTATAACTCTCTTCCTACCAGCACATTATTTACATAATAAACAAGTCACATCATAGCAATCATACACACTATTAACCACTTGACAGTCACTACCCTTGACGATACGTGCAATATCCGAAGATCGTTCACGCACCGACAAGCATTATATAATAGCTACTTGTATAACATCTATAGCATACACTTACCACTTAAGGTAAGTGTATTCACACTTCACATCGAGTATGCACACAGCCCCGAAAACATAACCAGGAAATGGGGCTAGAAACTCACCTGAAGTCGGTTACGTTCACCGTTTGTAGTTAATCCTTTCTTGAGCTGTGCGCGTCTAACTCGGGTTGAAAACCGATTCTCCTTCTTCTCCTTCTTGGTTTTGGCTAGAGAGAGAGAGAGTAGGATGAGAGAGAGCTAAGTGTGTGTTTTGGTGGTGTATGGAATATGTGTAAAAAAAATGATAAATGGGTAATTTAGGCTTATATAATTATGGATCATAGGCTTAAGCCCATGGTCTCATCCTTCTTTCCTTCATGACCCAAGTCCATAACCCATATCCATTAACCAACACTAGCCCGACCCATACTAACTCCTACTCTATTTTATTATTTCACCGCTTACCCGAGTAAACTTTCCCGCCAATATTAAATAATACAATCAATATTATTTTAGAAATTTTGGGATGTTACACTTCTACCAAATATAGTCTTCTCTCAGCTAGACTCTTTGTTAAGCTAAACTTTATGTGGTTTGTATTGTTTTGGGCTTGCATTGTAAACTGAGATCCACATGGATCTCAGTGGGCTTTTGGTAGTTTTGGGCCTTATGTAGTTAATATATAAAGATGTATCTAGGTCATTATGGGACGAGGGTTTTGTGTTGGTTAGATGCAGATGAGAGAGAGAGACGAGTAGTATTATTCAATTTGTAACCTATAGTTCTTAAGCACCTGATGTTGAATAAACGTGTGTTTTGAAGCATTCGTGTTGTGTTCTTTATTATTCTTAAATCGTCCTATTGTTAGATTCTGCCTAACAACGGGATTCGGTTGATATAATATTGAAAGATCCGTCTAGGTACTTACAATTGGTATCAGAGTCTATTGACCTATTCTAGGCTCGATTGTGATATCAAGGATTCAAGATTTGTTCTTAGTTTGGCCGTGGTGTTTGTTTTTCCGGTGACTTACTCATCGAAGGTGGAAGCAGATTTCTTGGGTTAGAGATTGAGTTATTTTTGAGTTAAAATTCAAATCCCATCAATTTTGGGATTTAGTTTGTTACCAAACTTAATTGGTCAAACCTACTTTGGAGTTCTCTGCCTTTTTTGGTCAATCTCGGGCACTCTTGATCGTTTTTAGGGTATCACTTGATTGTTTTTTTGACCATTTAAGGATTTTCGGCTAACATCCTGAGTTCTCGGTGGATTTCACTTGTTCTCGGTCAATTCCTTATGATCTTGGTTCAGTTATCGGGTTCTCGGCGGGTTCTCAGTCCCCAATCTAGGTTCTTGGTCAGAGTTTGTTGTTCTCGGCTGTGACTGTATCACTGGACAGTAGGCTTGGGCCTTAGTGTAATTGGGCCTGTTCTGTTGGGTCTGATTTCTGGACTTACTCTTGGACTAATAATTTGGACTATTACATTGGGTTTTTATATAAAATGGACCAATTAACTTCTACTTCCTAAAATGTTGCTCTGCATCAAGAATTGGACTCCATCATGGGAACTAGTATTCGTGTACCCCCCGTTTATTGTCTCATGAGGGGTTTGCCGAGTGGAAGTTTAAATTTGAAAAATATGTGAAAATGAAAGATGCGAAGATTTGGAGGAGCGTCGTTCGAGATAAGTTACCACTTATCAACGAGAAAAATCTGATGAGGTGGTTGTGAAGCCTGTCGAATTGTATGTCGACGCAGATTTTGAGTAGATTAAAGAGGATGAAACGGCTATTGCTACCTTAACTATGGCACTTTCACCTGATATTACCTTGGGATTTAGAGAGTTATAGTCTGCTAAGGCTTTATGGGAAGCCCTTATTGAAGTTTATGAGGGAAACGAGGATATGAGAAGAAGCCAACAAGAATTCTTACGACAAAAGTTTAACATGTTTAATCACGTCCTGGGAGAGTCTTTTGAAACACAACTACAGAGATTTATATCACCAGTCACTAAAATGCGATCCGCAAACATAAACTTGATCGCTGTTGAGACAAATAATAAGCTGGTCAACTCCCTGCCAGCTGGGATATAAATGTTGTTGTGATTAAGATACAAAGGATCTTGCCAGGCTATCTTTATCATATGTAATGGAAACAATTAAATCATGTGACATGGATGATAAGCAGCGTGCTATAAATCATGCCAATTCTTTCAATGCGGCCGGCTACAGTGTCGCTTCTAATAATGATCTTATGGCATAAGACAACTTATCTATGTTTAAATCCTCTCAGGGTCAGTATGCACAGCCTCAACAGTCTCAGAATAGTTTCTTAATATTTAAGTCTGCTAAAGGTCAATTCACTAAGCCACCATCACAGCTAACTCCTGTGTTCTTTTCACAACCTGTTGTTGGGATGAGAAAATAGCTTAAAAAAGATTGGAATCTTCACAACCTCCCAGAATATGGATAAGTATGGACATCGGGCACACTTGGGCCTCGGAGCAAGCTTTTAGTTAAGCCTGGCAAGGTATTTTTCCTTCCGGACAAGGTTATCTTCTTGAAGTCTTCTTTAGTGTCAATCAAAGCTATGTTCACTATGTCTAGCAAGGTTGTCTTCAAAGCCAAGCAAGGTTTTCTTCCAAGCAAGCTCTTGGCTAAATCAAGCTAATGAAGCCAAGTATTTTGGAAGATCTAGCAAGGCTATTATTTTATAAACAGTGGTCCGAGTATGCTTGAAGAGAGTTGATAAGGAATTATCTTAAGGACTTTATCGAGCAAGGTTCAGCTCCGAGCAAACTACAGTGCTACCCAGCACAAGTCTACATTGTTACCAGCACACTTGTGTTTTCTCAATAAGTTATTTATTAACAAGAGTTGAAGGGATCTCTAAAGAACAAGTTTGCTCGTAGGACCATATCGAGCAAAGTTTGCTACGGTCAAGAGATTGAAGTCTGCTAGGTAAATATTTTCTAAGGATAATATTCTAAGTAAAGTCTACCCGGAGAACTGTTCACTAGAACAATTTTGGTTACCAGGTCTGCTAAAAGAAGACAAAAGCTCGCAAAGCTTACCCGAAGACCTGTTTTACACTTAGAATGTTTTGTAATTTGGTTTCCCGAATATGTAACAATTAGGGTTTCTAGAAGGAATGACAGCTGTTAGGTAGGCCTATAAATAGAATAATTAGGGCACACCTAAAAAGGACGGACGTAGACGTGAGACGAGAGATACGATTGAGACGTCCGGTATTAATCTTGACTTTGATATTGGACGGTTGTTCTTTAATACGTCCTGAAAAAAAACATTCCCTTTATGTAACCCTGATTGATTCCCGTTTGTGATAATATTTCTATAAATGGAAATCTTTAGAATACAGTCTGTGTTTGTTTACTTTTGTATTTACAAGCAACATATATATTGTGTTAGTGATTCCGCTGTTAACACGATATTATTCTTAACCTAAATTAGCAAGTTGTTAACCTGTCTTGTCAACACCTCACGGTGTGGGTTGCGATAGTTGTGTAGTGATCGTTATTCGGGACCGACACCTGTTCAACAACCTGTCTCGGCTACTAAGCCCCAACCAACTACTACATCTTCCAGTCAGTCTCCTACTTAGATTCCCACTATCTCAAAGGAGACTCAAGAAAACATTGCCCTGATGGCAGGTTTCATGAATTGCTACAATGCTTTTCTTGCTGGAGATCTGGTTCAACCAGTTCTACCGGCTGAGGTAGATCAAATCTATCCTGATGATGTGGAGGAAATGGATATCTCTTGGCAAATAGTCATGGCAGTGTTTCGAGCGAAGAAATTTACCAAGAGAACAGGCAGAAACAACTGTAATGTACCAGCTAACTAGAAGGTGGGATTTAACAAAGACACTCAGAGGTGGTACAACTATCACGAACCGGGTCACTTCGCTCGTGAATGCACTAATCCAACTAAGGAAGGATATAGAGAAAGGGCACTGGTTCCGCTGAGCAATGAAAGAGGAGAAAATACAGCTGGTTCAAGTGAAAGTAAGTGGGGATTGGTAGCTCAACGGTTTTCTTGGAATGGCCAGATGGTAGATCTCTACATCAGCAATCAGACTGCCAAATTTGCCCGGATTGATGTTGCTGAAGAAGAGAACGATGTTGAGAAACAAGTTAAGGATCTTCAATTTGCATTCATGGCTTTCACTCCTTCAAGTTCATCCGAGGTAAGTTATGAACTATGTTCTCAATCTTGTGTTAATAAGTTAGATTTATATAAATCTCACAGTAGTAACTTGATTAGAGAAATAAAGGGAATAAAACATGAAAACTTCACTCTTAAGAAATTTAAAAAAGCTTTAAAATAAAAACTAGAGGCACAACAAAAGGTATTCTCTAAACTTCAATCCGACTTTAGCATAAAATTTTGTCACCACTTTGATGCTAAACAAAAAATTTCTTAATTAACCATCGAATTAGAAGCTTCTAAGTTGGAGATTTCTAAGTTAACAAATAAATTTGAAAACTCCGAATTCAATTTTAAGATATTCGATGTTTCTAGTGTTGTTGTTGAGTCCATGATTGAAAAACAATTAAGATGGAAAACAAGGGTGGGGGTATTGGGTACAGTGTGGGTCCCCCCTCCATATAATGACAACTACACTGGACTTCCTCTTACTAAAAAAGAGAAGAAATAGAAAAGTTTATGCAGTATGGTAAATCAACTGAAAATGGCAAAGGTGTTATTGGTTCAGTAAAAGCTACTGAATCAACCTCAAAGGTGAATGATAATAATGTGTTTAATTCAAGTGCGGATGAAGAAATTTGATGTGTGTCTAATGAAAGCTCTTTATATGGAACTCACAACTAAGATTTAAATTTAATATGAAACTCCTAATGAATCACACACAACCGGCAAGTGTACCGATCACAAGTAGTATAGACCTAAGAAGTCTGAGTATCGAACACAAGGACACATGAGAACGCCTATGATCGCTAAACCCTAGACAAGACCTTCCTAAGAATAATATATTTTATTGATTTTTAATAATTAAACTACTTTAACTAAGATACATTGACAAAATTAATTAATTTAATTTAACGAAAACACTTAACGAAACTTTACGAATAAGACTGACAATGGAGAAAAGAGTCTACCTAGGTAAGAACCATATTGAAGGTCTAACAAGCTAATGGATTGAATAATCACCACGACAGCAGTATCTAAGGATGACACAACTAAGGTTCGCTCAAGAAAGCTAGATCACCTATTGGTCTCACTAACAAACCCTAACTTACACTTAGTTGATTTTAAGAACAAACCGGGAAACGAATTGCTAAAGTGTTCTAATGTCGACTCTCCTCTCGGTCTCACCGAAACACGGCCCTAATGGAAACGAATACTACGCAAGCAAAGATAGAGGAACAATTTGGTTTAACTTAAACTTGATCAACTAATCGCTCAGAAACCCAAACCCGACAAGAACCGAACCCACTCTCGTGCGATCCTAATCCTAACAAGTAAAAGCTATGATATGACTTACTCTCTATCACCTCTCAGTCTCTAAGAAGGTGCCTACCCGCTGAATCTAATCAATTAACATGCCCACTTAAACCCTACGGTTGTACACCCCGCAAACAATCTTTAAACACAAAGTAAGAGTCAAACAAGCTACAATCAATCAAAACTAATTCAATCAATCAAAGCAAGAGGTAAATGAGTATAATTAATAAAATCACAGCCAATAAACACAACCTATATCAATATTAAACCAAACTTTCACTAAAAAATCAAGTCATGATGATCAAACAATCCATAAAACTAGCTAAAACCTAACAATATTCATCAAACCTAGGTATAACTAACGAGTTTAGCCTAACATAACTTTTGGACAACATCAAATACTTATTGTAAACACCATATTAATCATCATACACATCATTAAAATCATACAATAATCTATGATAATCAATAACAACTCACACCCTAACTCAATTGCAAAAGAATTCAAGTTTAAAGTTCAAAATCAGAGAGTTATGAATACTAACAAGAACACAAGGTTTATGAATGCTATACTCAAGATTAGGGCTGAGATTAGTGATGAATATTAACCCTAGATGTTGTCCACAACCGTCTCTAATGAACTTCTTCTTCCTCTAGCCACCACTAGCTTCCAAAACCCTTTTTTCTTTTCTTTTCTTGGCTGCAAATTGCGATTGGAACTATGGGGGCTGCTGATTTCGGGATTTAGGGCTGGTTAGGGTTTTTTTTTTTTTTTTGTTTATTATATTATAACACATATGGGCTTCAAAAAATATATATGGGTCTGGCCTTTAACTTGATTCTTCAATAATAGTGCATAAAAGGCCTCTAAATCTCTTTCAAATCTCGGTTTCTTTCTCTTTAAACCCGTAACCTACAAAATACATATTAATGTAAGATCATACTAAAACAAGTTAAAAACATTAAATATTAGATAAATAAGCGATCAAAACAATGATAAATAGCGAGGAAAACTAGTGTATTTTACAAAACATCAAATATCCCCACACTTAAGACTTTTTCGTCCCTGAAAAAGAAATCTACACAGGATCATAACCAAGTGAAAACAACAAACTCCCAGATTATTTAACATTACTAAAGCATAAGAAACAGCTCGACATATTGACCGAGATTGCCTGTATTGTTGTCCACTTAAACCTAGCCACTAACCAATCAAGCCCCCAATTGCAATAAGCGTTATATGTCCAAAAATCAAGGCTACACCTACCCCATCTCAGACAAAGAGACCTAGAAGAACCAAAGTCGAAGCAAACTAGTTCGACAAATCACCATAAGCCAATGACTTGTTGATGGTACTAATTAGATGCACTCGGTGAAATTTGATGGATGAATGGTCCTGTGGAGGTCGTACGAGCTATTCTTAAATACTATTGGACTTTGTCCCATAAATTCCTAATTTGATATTTATTGACTAAGAACTTTCGAACCCCAATAGTGTATCCTCAGATTCACTATCCCCTTGGTGAAACGTAAAC